>NC_090929.1:1687888361-1688249611 GCF_040938575.1 Ambystoma mexicanum | reverse complement strand
TAAACAGAGCCCTCTGGGGGCCCTCTCTCTCCCGCGGGAGGCACTGCATAACTTTAAAAGTTCTAATGATGGCATCATTAGGGCATTTCTGGCTGCACTGGGCGCAGGATGACCGCGCCTATGTGGCTATTACTTATGCTGATTTACCCAACAAATGATGGCATTATTGGGGTGTTCCGGGCTGCCCCTGCAACTCTCTATAGAACACGAGCACAACACTTAACACTAGCTGCCGGTTCTAGTTGTGTTTCTCAATCCGCGTGAGAGCGGACTGATCCACGGGCAAGAGTCATACGCGCAGGAAGAATTAAGAAATGAGTCGGTGCTGACTAACAGTATTTTTTATCCTCAGAGCCTTTGCCCATCTGATGCCCGTGTCTGGCGATTATTTAACTCAATGCTTGAATCATGGAAGAATGTGGAGGATAACTCCATTAATATGGCTTCTGAGTACATGTAGAAAGACCTCAGTGAGAGAATGATTATTAGAGTGAGGGATACAAAAGCTGAACTGGAACCCAGACTGACCCTTACCTCGCACAGTCGTCTCAGGGGGAGCCATTGTAGTTTGAAAATCTGTGAAAAACAAGGGGGAGGAATTAGATTTATTCGTAGTAGTTACGTCTCACATCTGTGTGTGTCCTGCATGTCAGGAACAGATATCATAAGAACAAGACAACAATGCTGTAATAAACATGCAGCATTTTGAAGGCCTTACTGCCATAAACTGTCAGCTGTGTATTAACAATCTGTCATATTGATCAGCATGATCGATAAACTCCTTCCAATCGGCAAAAGTTCCCACTTTTCCATTAAACAATTGATAAACAGTGCAACTACCCTGGGGTAGGATGCAGAGCGATGGCAACAGTCCTGAACCTGGTGATATTATGTCAGGTACAAAGCTCTCAGGTTTCTTGTGGCCATGCGTTAGAAGGCCCTTAAGACCTGCTTTTGTTTGGAATTCTGGGAACTGTATTTTTCCTAATATTCAAATGGCAAAGAAAAAACTAGAAATCCCAGAAACTAAAGTGGAAAAATAGGACTGGATGGCCTTCTCATGCATGGCCACAGGAAACTTAAGTGCTCTGTGACACTTCCATGGCAGAGGTTCCACATCAGTGCAACGCCAAAGTCCGACACCAAGTGCTGTGTTGCAAACCTCAGGAAAAACGTTCTGAGGTTTTCCCCACACTCATGTTTCTTTGCTTATCGCCTCTCAAGTGAGCATAACTTAGCTATGTGTTAGACCTTGAAGAACCTTTTGATATTACATGTATTTAAAGTAAATGCGTAGTACACAGCTGGTCACGTGGGGCATAGGACAACATGTGCTAAACATGAATACATAACTGATGAATAGATATAAAATATAAGAAAGACCTGTATGAGCCATGCCTGGCATTCCACGGGCAGTTGGCTTTATAGGCCAGGAGAAGATCTCGGTACAGAGTGGGAGAACAAACATTGAATTGTATAAATTTCTGCAATCACAGAGTTTTTAAAAAGGTTTGTGCAGATGTAGACAAACTTCAGGCAGGCATCATGAAGGCATCAGGCAGGCATTAGGCTGGCATCAGGCAGGCATTAGGCTGGCATCAGGCAGGCATCAGGAAGGCATCAGGCACGCATTAGGCTGGCATCAAACAGGCATCAGGCAGGCTTTAGGCTGGCATCAGGAAGGCATCAGGCAGGCATTAGGAAGGCATCAGGCAGGCATTAGGCTGGCATCAAGCAGGCATCAGGCAGATATTAGGCTGGCATCAGGAAGGCATCAGGCAGGTATTAGGCTAGCATCAGGCAGGCATCAGGCAGGCATTAGGCTGGTATCAGGCAGGCATCAGGCAGGCTTTAGGCGGGCATCAGGCAGGCATTAAGCTGGCATCAGGCAGCCATCAGACAGGCATTAGGCCCACATCAAACAGGCATCAGACAGGCTTTAGGCTGGCCTCAGGAAGGCATCAGGCAGGCATTAGGCTGGCATCAAACAGGCATTAGGCTGGCATCAAGCAGATATCAGGCTGGCATTAGGCTGACATCAGGCAGGCATCAGGCAGGCATTAGGCTGGCATCAGGAAGGCATCAGGAAGGCATCAGACTGGCATCAGGCAGGTATTAGACCGGCATCAGGAAGGCATCAGGCAGGCATTAGGCTTGCATCCGTGAACGCATAGAAAGGAAGTTAATCCGAGACCTCAAGGTTTATAAGATCAATTCCATATTCCCTGTCGCCTGGAGGAATGACTAAGACTCAGACGGAGAATGAGAGTGGCATAGAGACCGCCGACACCAAGCTCCTCGGACTGGATTTGTCATACGGGGAAGAAGCGCGTGAGATTGAAGTGGAGGAAAGACACAAACCGTCGGTAGAAGACATGGAGATGGCAGAGGTGCATGACGAAGAAGCAACGCAACTCAGATGACGACCCCATTAATGCGAGGGAGACATGAACCAATGCACTCAGGTTAACCAGTTACAAGTTATACATTCATCCTCCCTCCAGTCCTCCGCAGCGGAGACCAGAGTGCTGCAGCTAGGACTCTCTTTATTGCCATCCAGGCACATGAAGACCGATTTCCTCAAAGTCCTGCATAAATCACATCTCCACAAGCAGCAGTTCTGCAGTTTGCATGTCAGAAAATATAAAAAAGTAAATGAAGCAGCGTCCCGGGAGACCTTCTAAGACTCAACCTCGTGCACTGGTTGGTTATCCTACCTAGATCAGATTTGGACACTTTGCACTCTTTAGACGCATCGGCTGTGAGTCCGAGATATCTGGCATCAGATGATGTTATCGAGGAATGGCTAAATGCCTCTGAAGGAAGTCCAGCCCACCTCCCACCTATATGTTGGAGGCCTGAGATTGTGCCACGCTTGACACCAGCAGTGGTGACCATTGAGCGGCAAATCTTCAAGAAAAGGTATCCACTAAGAAAACCCTATCAGATGTCCTCCCGAAGAGATGACAATCTCTTAGAGGAGATCCCTGAAGGAATATGAAAGAGAGCAAGAAAAGAAGCTGGTGACATCACAAGAAGCGAGTGTGATGCAGAGAGAAGACTAGATGAAGAAGATGTGTGACCGTTATAGAAACGGATGAGGAAATAAAGAATCAAGTAAACTTTCATATGCGAAAAGAAGATTGCATGTGTGAAGAGCACTGCAGAAAATGCAAGCCGTTGGATAACTGTACAGATGCAGCAATGCAAGTAGATCAAGTCATCTTAGAAGCTGGCTATGAGTAGTGAATAGACTGCAGCGAAGCCGCCATTATATAGAAAGTGGACATCGGCGTCACAACATTAGTAAGCTTAAACTCAGAGATAAGAGCCGAGAGCTGTGTCGCAGCAAAGAATTAACCGAGATCATAGATGAGTCTAGAAGGGATGTCTGGCCTGGTGTCAAGGCTGAAGCAGCCAAGACTGATTAATACTTGAAGGCAGTGAACATGAGATGCTGAATCATCCCTTGTTAAGGTGCAAAGAAAGAACACCATGAGTGCCAAGTTGTATTCATTAAGACAATTGAATGAAGCAAAATGGACCAGATCGTGGTCTCCTGTCACATGAGCCAAGGATGGAAATAGAAGTGGGCAAAGAATTCGAGAACAACGATAGTGCATGCTCACACTCCCTTATATTCCCAGAGGCAAGGATACTTTGCATGGCCAAGTTCAAAGACAATCTTCATGGCAGAAGGCATGGGTGACGAGAGACGTTGGGCTAATTGGGTGGGTGTAACGCTCACCTGGTTCCCATGGAGGCGCGGCGTTGAAGGCGCAGAACTCTGAAGATGGACAGGAAGGGCCCCTCTATTCTGGCTTCCCTGGCTCGTTGGATACCCTCCTGTGCGTGAAAAGGGAGTATTACCAACTGTGGAACAATGCTCAAGCCTCCCACCCCCTTCCAACCCTCCACGATACCTCCTCCACGATTCCCCGTGAAGCCTCACCTTAGGGTTTGGAAGGATGAGCTCTCCATCCTGCTTCTGATGCAGGGGCGCGTTGAAACCCAGTTACTTCACTGGATTGAGGATTGATGGGAGTTCAGGTAAGCTTGACTGTTCAGGTAAGGCGCTGTAAAAGTTCTGTTCAAAAGTTCAAGCTTAATAATAATGTTCGTTGTCTAATTGCAGCAAGCGCTAATGCTTATGTCTTTTTCCCCTTAGGGGCCGGGGTTCGGAGTGCCGGAGATATGGCGCCGACCCGAAGTGAAACAGTTCTGGATGAGCGCTCAGGTAATGTCTTTGCATTCGCTCATTCAATGTCTTTGTCTTTTTTCCCCATAGGGGCCGGGGTCCGGAGATGCCAGGAAGTGGCAGGACCCGAAATGCAGTGGGAATAATCCAACAGGTAAGACTTAAAAGGAAACTGAGCTTTCCTTATTCCTTTTCTCCCTCTCACCTTTGTTCTTGTCTTTTTTCCTCTAGGCGCCGGGGCGTAGCTGAATCCGGAAGATCGCTGCTGAAGATGGAAGCGCCTTGCAAAGGTGAGTAAAATGCAGCGCTGCAGCGATCGAAACGAAATGCCTTTAAAATGATGTCTTCCTTTTCAGGGCCGTTGGAGAAATGACTCCGGGATGCAGATTTAGCAGGTAAGGGCTTTTCTTCTCCTATTCTCTTCCTTTCTCCCCTTGCAGGTGTTCCAGGGTGCTGGCAGGCGTGGCTGAAGTCAGGATGCTGGAGCTGACACGGTGAGCGTCCAGCTGCTAGGTGCAGAACAACGCGAAGCATGTGTGGCTGTTCGGGTGGGGTTTAAATAGCCTTGGAAGAAGTTCCTGGTATGTATCCTTCCACCAATCAGGTATGTATCCTTCCCCGACCACACCCGGGTGGTGAAGTAGTCCTACAGGTTAAGTAGTCCCATTCAGGCCTCAAGAGGGCCTGGATGAAGCAGCAAGGTCTGCATCAGGTAAGTGTGCACCCAAGCACTTAAACACATATCCTCTTCTATGAGCCTGGCGCCTAAGGCGCCAGGACTGGGGTCCGCTATGAGCCTGGCGCCTAAGGCGCCAGGACTGAGTCCAAAGGGCCCCGACTTGGGCCCGCTGAGACTTCCCTGGGGAAAATGATGTCTGCCTCTGGGGTTGCTGGGCCCGGCCTGGCTCCTTAGAGGTAGGCATCATGACAGTACCCCCCCTCAAGGCCCCTCCCAAGGTCTTTTCCTCGGGGGTTTTGGTTTGTGCGGGAATCTTCGATGGAATCTTTGAATTAATCATGGTGCGTGAACATAGTTACTGGGTTCCCAAGATCTTTCCTGAGGTCCATATCCTTTCCAATCAACAAGATAAAAGAGTTTCGACTTAACTATCTTGGAATCTAAAATGTCTTTCACTTCGAATTCTAATTCTCCATCAATTTGAACAGGGCCTGGGGGCTCAGACAGTCTGGTTCCAGGTTGTACTGGTTTTAGAAGAGATGCGTGAAAAACGGGATGAATCCGCATGTTGGATGGTAAATCGAGTTTAAAGGCCACTGGGTTGATAATAGCTTTGATGGGCTGGCTTGCTGTAAGTGGGTTGTAGCTTCTTTGAAGGCTTGGGTTATTGTGGAATGTAGGTGATTTACTGCAGGCATCTCCAGGGTCAGAGGTGGATCTAGGTCAGAGGTCCGAGGATGGTGACCATACAGGGTATAAAAAGGAGTCTGTCCGGTTCCAGAATGCACTGAATTGTTGTATGCATATTCTGCAATCCAAAGGATGTCCTTCCAATTCAACTCGGATTGGTGTAACATGCACCGCAGATATTGCTCGAGAGTCTGATTGGTTCTCTCGGTTTGTCCGTCGGTCTGGGGGTGGTGGCTGGTGGATAACCGCACGTCTATTTGTGCTAGTTGGCAACATTTCTTCCAAAAGTGGGAGATAAATTGACTTTCACGGTCTGAGACTAATATGGAAGGGATACCATGTAACCGCACTATATTTTCCATAAATTCCCTGGCCAAGGTGGAAGCTGACGGCAATCCTTTTAAAGGGATAAAATGGGCCATTTTGGAGAATAGATCCACTATTACGAGAATCGTGTTGTAACCACCACAAGGAGGCAGGTCAGTTATAAAGTCCATTGACAAGGTGTGCCAAGGTGCTGGTGGAATGTCCAAAGGTTGAAGTAGGCCGGCTGGCCTTTTCTTTTGACTCTTATTTTGGGCACAGATTCCGCAAGACAACACAAATGACTTTATGTCTTTTCTCCAAGAAGGCCACCAGAAGTGGCGTTTGATCTTTTCTTCTGTTTTCGCGATACCGGGGTGTCCTTCCATTAATGATTCATGATGACGGGTAATGACAAGTTCCTGCAATTCTTTACTTGGCAGAAATAACCGCTCTTGGAAGTAGGGTAAATCATCCTTAACGGTGTAGTGAGGACCCTTTTGACTCCATTCCAGTAAGGCAGAAGAGTCAAAAAGCTGTTTTACTTGAGCTTGGATGTCCTCAATGGTTTGCAATGAAGTCATGCCCAGAATTCTTTGTTCCGGTATGATTGGCACAGGTTCTAAACTCGAATTGGGTTCTTCCATGCCTATCCGGGATAAGGCATCTGCCTTACAATTCTTGCAGCCAGGGCGATAGGTAATTACAAAATCAAATTCCGCAAAGAATAAAGCCCATCGGAGTTGTCGCGAAGATTGAGCTTTGGCCGTCTTTAAATACTGCAAATTTCTGTGGTCCGTAATTACGGTGATGGTGTGTCTTGCACCGAGAAGATAGTGACGCCAAGCCTTGAAAGCTGATTTAATAGCCAGTAGTTCTTTGTCGGTAATTGCTTAATTGAGTTCAGGTGGAGAGAATTTTCTGGACCAAAAGGCTACAGGGTGTAGTTGGTTAGTTTCCATGGCCGAACTGGATGCATCGGTTTCCACGATGTAAGGGAGATCTGGGCGCGGGTGCTTCAATACAGGTGCAGAGGTGAATTTGGTTTTCAGGTCCTGAAAGGCTTGTTCAGCCTCAAGAGTCCATTCAAAGCGTTTATTTTTCTTTAGGAGAGCTGTGATGGGTTGAACAGTTCGAGAAAATTCCGGGATGAACCTTCGATAGAAATTGGCAAAGCCAAGCATGCTTTGCACTCCCTTCACAGAGCTAGGAGATGGCCATTTGAGAATGGCGTCCACTTTCCGCGAGTCCATTCGGATTCCTTGAGGTGTCAGGATGAATCCGAGAAACTCCACTTCTGTGGTATGAAAAACGCATTTTTCGAGCTTGGCAAATAATTTGTGCTGGCGCAATTTCTCAAGAACTGCCCTAACATGGTTTCTGTGATCAGATTCTGAGGAGGAATACACCAGGATGTCGTCAATATAAACGATGACACAAACATCGATAAGTTCCCGAAGAACATCATTCATGAAGTACTGAAAGGCGGCAGGTGCGTTGCACAAACCGAAGGGCATTACTTGATATTCGAAGAGCCCAAATTTGGTGCGGAATGCAGTCTTCCACTCGTCGCCCTCTTTTATACGTACCAGGTGGTAAGCTCCTCGGAGATCTAGCTTGGTGTACACACGAGCATCTTTTACTTGGTCGATAAGCTCAGGTATCAGGGGCAAAGGGTAACGATTCTTAATTGTTATCTGATTTAGGGCGCGGTAGTCAATACAGGCCCTAAGGTCTCCTTCCTTTTTAGGTACGAAGAACAAAGCGGAAGAGACTGGTGACTTTGATGGGCGAATGAAACCATTGGCCAGGTATTGATCCAAATACTGGCGCAAATGCAGGTTCTCAGGTTCAGTAAGAGCATAAATCCTACTACAAGGTAGAAACAGCCCTGGTAGATCTGAAGAGTCAGATCACCCAAATCATGGACAAAGGCAAGCCGGCTCTTCTGCTTCTTCTAGATCTCTCAGCCGCGTTTGATCTGGTTGATCACAAGATTCTCACCTCCCACCTCACGCACTCAGCCAACTTCTCCAAAAAAGCAGCCGCCTGGATCACTTCCTTCCTCGAAGGTAGGGCCATGAAAGTCTTCTCGGACATCGCTAACGCCACACCCACGACAATCCACTGCGGGGTCCCTCAAGGTTCCTGCACTGCACCCACACTCTATAACTTGTTCACCAAGCCCCTCTTTGACAAACTTGACTCATATGGCATCACCTACACGAACTACTCGGACGACACACAAGTACTTCTACCCCTCTCAGGCTCATACAACGAAGACGCAAAGGCACTCCATACTATCTACTCCATCATCAAGGCATGGATGGCAATTAATGGCCTCTGCCTCAATGGTGACAAGACCGAAATCTTGATATTAGGTCAACAGAACACCTTAGACAAACTGGACAAACTGTACACTAACTTCTCAATTGACAACTCCATCATCCCCGTGTCCACAGCCGTCAAGACACTGGGAGTATACCTTGACTCTTCGCTATCTATGACTAGACAAGTCAGCGCTATCACTTCCGCATCCGCACACACCACCAAACTTATAAACGCCATCAAGCCCTACCTCCCTAAACCTAACTGCCTCTCCATAGCGAGGGCAACCATTGGAGCCAAATTGGACTACTGCAATGCTCTCCTAGCAGGCACATCAGCCAAAAACATAAATAGACTACAAATCACACAGAACAACGCTCTCCGGGCCGCTCTTAGTATTCCAAGAAGAGAGCATATCACCCAGGCCAGGCTCTCAGCCCAATGGCTCCCAGTCAAAGAACGGATCACCCTCAAAATCCTCACCCTCACTCACAAATGCCTCTCCTTCTCCGCCCCGTCCTATCTTTCAGATACCATCCTCAAACCTTCCTCCACACGTCCCACCAGGACGCAATACGCTAACCTACTCTGCACCCCACGTATCAAAAAAGCCAAAGCCGGAGGTCTAGGTTTTCCCTACATTGCAGCACAGACCTGGAACGCTCTCCCTTCAGACATCCGAACGGAAAACTCACTTCCCATCTTTCGCAGGAAACTGAAAACCTTGTTCCTTGCTAAATAACTAGCAAATTTCAGGAAGCCATGTAAATATACTGCCTTGCTATTGTATATATTTCCTCTGTAATTTATGTATTGATTGTAACTACGGTTCCCTTTGCAACTAAGATGTCTGTAACAAGCGCCACGATGCTTCTGGGCTGTTGTGCGCTCAACAAATTTGAATAAAATAAAATAAATAAAAGTTGTGCATTGGGTACCAAGTCGATTTGGCAATCGTAAGATCGATGGGGAGGTAAGGTGTTAGCCTGCTCTTTCTGAAAAACGTCTTGGAATTCTTGGTATTCAGATGGTAGCTGTACAGGGGTGGAAGTTACAGAGGCTAGACCCATAGCTGGATTCCTTGGGTAACAGGTTGGTTCACAATCAGGAAAAGTTATCTTCTTTGCTCGCCAGTCTATTCTCGGATTATGTGTTTCTAACCAAGGGATTCCAAGAAGTACTTGAAATTGTGGGGCCTTGATCACATCAAACACGATTGCTTCCCGATGTCCGTCCTGACCCACCAGAGTGATTTCAACTGTGGAATGCGTTACAGGCGCTGAGGCTATTTCGGTTCCATCAACTGTAGTAATTACATCTTGGGTTACTTTCGGGCGGAGAGGAAGCTTAATCCTGGAAGCCAATTCACGGTCTATGTAATTTCCAATAGCTCCACTGTCTATGTATGCTTTTATAGCATGCAACTGCTGAGGCTGTTTTGGGTTCACAAGAACCATTGGCATGACAAAATGCGAGGTCAAAGAGTTTGTTTTCAAGCTTGGCAAGCGGACCCCTACGCTTGTCGGGCTAGGTCGTTTCCCGAACCAGGTGTCAATAACTTGTTATCAGTGGCTCCAACCACCTTCTTGGGTGGTTTAACTGGACAACTTTGAAGAAAGTGACCGGAATTTCCGCAATACAGACAAAGTTGCATTTGTCGCCTTCTCTCTCGTTCCTTCTGCGTTAATGGTCCTTTAACACTGCCAATTTGCATAGGTCCGGAAACGTCAGTACTCTTGGAGTTAACGTGGGTCTTGATAGGTACTCTTGTTTTTATACTTGAGCCGATCTGCTTTTCTATTTTGAAGTCTGTGATCAAGTTGAACCACTAAGTCTATGTAGTCTGCGCAGGCCTGGGGTGGATCTACTATCTGAGCTATAACATCTTTAAGCTCTCCGCGCAGGCCTCGATGAAACAATGTGATCCTTTTATTTTCAGGCCATCCGGTTTCCACAACTAGTCTATTAAAGGTGGCGATATAGGACAAAAGATCCTGATTACCTTGTCGTAAGGATAGCAGTTCGTTGTCAAGGGCCTGTCCCTGCGAGTGTCGAGCGAACAATCTTTCCATGCTGGCCTGGAAGCCCTGGAAATCCCGGAGAATGGGATCATCCTGATTTACCAATGGAATAGACCAATCGGCAGCACAGCCACTGAGGTAAGATAGTACAAAGGCTACTTTGGTCTGGTCGTTGGGGAAGGCCCCGGGCCTGCATAAAAAGTGTAAACAGCATTGGTTCATAAAAACGGCATATTTCTTGGGATCCCCCACAAAACATTCCGGCGGGGCCAAAGGCATGTGTCCAGGTAGATTGATTTTTACCGGGTTATTCGAACCCATTGTTGTAGAAATATCTCCGGAAACATGTAAAGGAGTGTGCTCTGCCTGGCCCTGCAATAACCTTTTGGCCAGATCATCAGTTCTTTCCTTGGATAGGATTAGTTCCCTTCTGAGAGCATTAGTCTCCTGGCGGGCTGAGTGCACTTCTGCCCGTAATTCCCCTAAAAGATGGGCCAGCTGATCTGTCTCGGAAGTCTCCATAGCGCCCAGGTGGGAAATTGTGGTAAGGCTTCGCGTTCTGTAACGCTCAGCTGGTTCCCATGGAGGCGCGGCGTCGAAGGCGGAGAACTCTGAAGATGGACAGGAAGGGCCCCTCTATTCTGGCTTCCCTGGCTCGTTGGATACCCTCCTGTGCGTGAAAAGGGAGTATTACCAACTGTGGAACAATGCTCAAGCCTCCCACTCCCTTCCAACCCTCCACGATACCCCCTCCACGATTCCCCGTGAAGCCTCACCTTAGGGTTTGGAAGGATGAGCTCTCCATCCTGCTTCTGATGCAGGGGCGCGTTGAAACCCAGTTACTTCACTGGATTGAGGATTGATGGGAGTTCAGGTAAGCTTGACTGTTCAGGTAAGGCGCTGTAAAAGTTCTGTTCAAAAGTTCAAGCTTAATAATAATGTTCGTTGTCTAATTGCAGCAAGCGCTAATGCTTATGTCTTTTTCCCCTTAGGGGCCGGGGTTCGGAGTGCCGGAGATATGGCGCCGACCCGAAGTGAAACAGTTCTGGATGAGCGCTCAGGTAATGTCTTTGCATTCGCTCATTCAATGTCTTTGTCTTTTTTCCCCATAGGGGCCGGGGTCCGGAGATGCCAGGAAGTGGCAGGACCCGAAATGCAGTGGGAATAATCCAACAGGTAAGACTTAAAAGGAAACTGAGCTTTCCTTATTCCTTTTCTCCCTCTCACCTTTGTTCTTGTCTTTTTTCCTCTAGGCGCCGGGGCGTAGCTGAATCCGGAAGATCGCTGCTGAAGATGGAAGCGCCTTGCAAAGGTGAGTAAAATGCAGCGCTGCAGCGATCGAAACGAAATGCCTTTAAAATGATGTCTTCCTTTTCAGGGCCGTTGGAGAAATGACTCCGGGATGCAGATTTAGCAGGTAAGGGCTTTTCTTCTCCTATTCTCTTCCTTTCTCCCCTTGCAGGTGTTCCAGGGTGCTGGCAGGCGTGGCTGAAGTCAGGATGCTGGAGCTGACACGGTGAGCGTCCAGCTGCTAGGTGCAGAACAACGCGAAGCATGTGTGGCTGTTCGGGTGGGGTTTAAATAGCCTTGGAAGAAGTTCCTGGTATGTATCCTTCCACCAATCAGGTATGTATCCTTCCCCGACCACACCCGGGTGGTGAAGTAGTCCTACAGGTTAAGTAGTCCCATTCAGGCCTCAAGAGGGCCTGGATGAAGCAGCAAGGTCTGCATCAGGTAAGTGTGCACCCAAGCACTTAAACACATATCCTCTTCTATGAGCCTGGCGCCTAAGGCGCCAGGACTGGGGTCCGCTATGAGCCTGGCGCCTAAGGCGCCAGGACTGAGTCCAAAGGGCCCCGACTTGGGCCCGCTGAGACTTCCCTGGGGAAAATGATGTCTGCCTCTGGGGTTGCTGGGCCCGGCCTGGCTCCTTAGAGGTAGGCATCATGACAGTACCCCCCCTCAAGGCCCCTCCCAAGGTCTTTTCCTCGGGGGTTTTGGTTTGTGCGGGAATCTTCGATGGAATCTTTGAATTAATCATGGTGCGTGAACATAGTTACTGGGTTCCCAAGATCTTTCCTGAGGTCCATATCCTTTCCAATCAACAAGATAAAAGAGTTTCGACTTAACTATCTTGGAATCTAAAATGTCTTTCACTTCGAATTCTAATTCTCCATCAATTTGAACAGGGCCTGGGGGCTCAGACAGTCTGGTTCCAGGTTGTACTGGTTTTAGAAGAGATGCGTGAAAAACGGGATGAATCCGCATGTTGGATGGTAAATCGAGTTTAAAGGCCACTGGGTTGATAATAGCTTTGATGGGCTGGCTTGCTGTAAGTGGGTTGTAGCTTCTTTGAAGGCTTGGGTTATTGTGGAATGTAGGTGATTTACTGCAGGCATCTCCAGGGTCAGAGGTGGATCTAGGTCAGAGGTCCGAGGATGGTGACCATACAGGGTATAAAAAGGAGTCTGTCCGGTTCCAGAATGCACTGAATTGTTGTATGCATATTCTGCAATCCAAAGGATGTCCTTCCAATTCAACTCGGATTGGTGTAACATGCACCGCAGATATTGCTCGAGAGTCTGATTGGTTCTCTCGGTTTGTCCGTCGGTCTGGGGGTGGTGGCTGGTGGATAACCGCACGTCTATTTGTGCTAGTTGGCAACATTTCTTCCAAAAGTGGGAGATAAATTGACTTTCACGGTCTGAGACTAATATGGAAGGGATACCATGTAACCGCACTATATTTTCCATAAATTCCCTGGCCAAGGTGGAAGCTGACGGCAATCCTTTTAAAGGGATAAAATGGGCCATTTTGGAGAATAGATCCACTATTACGAGAATCGTGTTGTAACCACCACAAGGAGGCAGGTCAGTTATAAAGTCCATTGACAAGGTGTGCCAAGGTGCTGGTGGAATGTCCAAAGGTTGAAGTAGGCCGGCTGGCCTTTTCTTTTGACTCTTATTTTGGGCACAGATTCCGCAAGACAACACAAATGACTTTATGTCTTTTCTCCAAGAAGGCCACCAGAAGTGGCGTTTGATCTTTTCTTCTGTTTTCGCGATACCGGGGTGTCCTTCCATTAATGATTCATGATGACGGGTAATGACAAGTTCCTGCAATTCTTTACTTGGCAGAAATAACCGCTCTTGGAAGTAGGGTAAATCATCCTTAACGGTGTAGTGAGGACCCTTTTGACTCCATTCCAGTAAGGCAGAAGAGTCAAAAAGCTGTTTTACTTGAGCTTGGATGTCCTCAATGGTTTGCAATGAAGTCATGCCCAGAATTCTTTGTTCCGGTATGATTGGCACAGGTTCTAAACTCGAATTGGGTTCTTCCATGCCTATCCGGGATAAGGCATCTGCCTTACAATTCTTGCAGCCAGGGCGATAGGTAATTACAAAATCAAATTCCGCAAAGAATAAAGCCCATCGGAGTTGTCGCGAAGATTGAGCTTTGGCCGTCTTTAAATACTGCAAATTTCTGTGGTCCGTAATTACGGTGATGGTGTGTCTTGCACCGAGAAGATAGTGACGCCAAGCCTTGAAAGCTGATTTAATAGCCAGTAGTTCTTTGTCGGTAATTGCTTAATTGAGTTCAGGTGGAGAGAATTTTCTGGACCAAAAGGCTACAGGGTGTAGTTGGTTAGTTTCCATGGCCGAACTGGATGCATCGGTTTCCACGATGTAAGGGAGATCTGGGCGCGGGTGCTTCAATACAGGTGCAGAGGTGAATTTGGTTTTCAGGTCCTGAAAGGCTTGTTCAGCCTCAAGAGTCCATTCAAAGCGTTTATTTTTCTTTAGGAGAGCTGTGATGGGTTGAACAGTTCGAGAAAATTCCGGGATGAACCTTCGATAGAAATTGGCAAAGCCAAGCATGCTTTGCACTCCCTTCACAGAGCTAGGAGATGGCCATTTGAGAATGGCGTCCACTTTCCGCGAGTCCATTCGGATTCCTTGAGGTGTCAGGATGAATCCGAGAAACTCCACTTCTGTGGTATGAAAAACGCATTTTTCGAGCTTGGCAAATAATTTGTGCTGGCGCAATTTCTCAAGAACTGCCCTAACATGGTTTCTGTGATCAGATTCTGAGGAGGAATACACCAGGATGTCGTCAATATAAACGATGACACAAACATCGATAAGTTCCCGAAGAACATCATTCATGAAGTACTGAAAGGCGGCAGGTGCGTTGCACAAACCGAAGGGCATTACTTGATATTCGAAGAGCCCAAATTTGGTGCGGAATGCAGTCTTCCACTCGTCGCCCTCTTTTATACGTACCAGGTGGTAAGCTCCTCGGAGATCTAGCTTGGTGTACACACGAGCATCTTTTACTTGGTCGATAAGCTCAGGTATCAGGGGCAAAGGGTAACGATTCTTAATTGTTATCTGATTTAGGGCGCGGTAGTCAATACAGGCCCTAAGGTCTCCTTCCTTTTTAGGTACGAAGAACAAAGCGGAAGAGACTGGTGACTTTGATGGGCGAATGAAACCATTGGCCAGGTATTGATCCAAATACTGGCGCAAATGCAGGTTCTCAGGTTCAGTAAGAGCATAAATCCTACTACAAGGTAGAAACAGCCCTGGTAGATCTGAAGAGTCAGATCACCCAAATCATGGACAAAGGCAAGCCGGCTCTTCTGCTTCTTCTAGATCTCTCAGCCGCGTTTGATCTGGTTGATCACAAGATTCTCACCTCCCACCTCACGCACTCAGCCAACTTCTCCAAAAAAGCAGCCGCCTGGATCACTTCCTTCCTCGAAGGTAGGGCCATGAAAGTCTTCTCGGACATCGCTAACGCCACACCCACGACAATCCACTGCGGGGTCCCTCAAGGTTCCTGCACTGCACCCACACTCTATAACTTGTTCACCAAGCCCTTCTTTGACAAACTTGACTCATATGGCATCACCTACACGAACTACTCGGACGACACACAAGTACTTCTACCCCTCTCAGGCTCATACAACGAAGACGCAAAGGCACTCCATACTATCTACTCCATCATCAAGGCATGGATGGCAATTAATGGCCTCTGCCTCAATGGTGACAAGACCGAAATCTTGATATTAGGTCAACAGAACACCTTAGACAAACTGGACAAACTGTACACTAACTTCTCAATTGACAACTCCATCATCCCCGTGTCCACAGCCGTCAAGACACTGGGAGTATACCTTGACTCTTCGCTATCTATGACTAGACAAGTCAGCGCTATCACTTCCGCATCCGCACACACCACCAAACTTATAAACGCCATCAAGCCCTACCTCCCTAAACCTAACTGCCTCTCCATAGCGAGGGCAACCATTGGAGCCAAATTGGACTACTGCAATGCTCTCCTAGCAGGCACATCAGCCAAAAACATAAATAGACTACAAATCACACAGAACAACGCTCTCCGGGCCGCTCTTAGTATTCCAAGAAGAGAGCATATCACCCAGGCCAGGCTCTCAGCCCAATGGCTCCCAGTCAAAGAACGGATCACCCTCAAAATCCTCACCCTCACTCACAAATGCCTCTCCTTCTCCGCCCCGTCCTATCTTTCAGATACCATCCTCAAACCTTCCTCCACACGTCCCACCAGGACGCAATACGCTAACCTACTCTGCACCCCACGTATCAAAAAAGCCAAAGCCGGAGGTCTAGGTTTTCCCTACATTGCAGCACAGACCTGGAACGCTCTCCCTTCAGACATCCGAACGGAAAACTCACTTCCCATCTTTCGCAGGAAACTGAAAACCTTGTTCCTTGCTAAATAACTAGCAAATTTCAGGAAGCCATGTAAATATACTGCCTTGCTATTGTATATATTTCCTCTGTAATTTATGTATTGATTGTAACTACGGTTCCCTTTGCAACTAAGATGTCTGTAACAAGCGCCACGATGCTTCTGGGCTGTTGTGCGCTCAACAAATTTGAATAAAATAAAATAAATAAAAGTTGTGCATTGGGTACCAAGTCGATTTGGCAATCGTAAGATCGATGGGGAGGTAAGGTGTTAGCCTGCTCTTTCTGAAAAACGTCTTGGAATTCTTGGTATTCAGATGGTAGCTGTACAGGGGTGGAAGTTACAGAGGCTAGACCCATAGCTGGATTCCTTGGGTAACAGGTTGGTTCACAATCAGGAAAAGTTATCTTCTTTGCTCGCCAGTCTATTCTCGGATTATGTGTTTCTAACCAAGGGATTCCAAGAAGTACTTGAAATTGTGGGGCCTTGATCACATCAAACACGATTGCTTCCCGATGTCCGTCCTGACCCACCAGAGTGATTTCAACTGTGGAATGCGTTACAGGCGCTGAGGCTATTTCGGTTCCATCAACTGTAGTAATTACATCTTGGGTTACTTTCGGGCGGAGAGGAAGCTTAATCCTGGAAGCCAATTCACGGTCTATGTAATTTCCAATAGCTCCACTGTCTATGTATGCTTTTATAGCATGCAACTGCTGAGGCTGTTTTGGGTTCACAAGAACCATTGGCATGACAAAATGCGAGGTCAAAGAGTTTGTTTTCAAGCTTGGCAAGCGGACCCCTACGCTTGTCGGGCTAGGTCGTTTCCCGAACCAGGTGTCAATAACTTGTTATCAGTGGCTCCAACCACCTTCTTGGGTGGTTTAACTGGACAACTTTGAAGAAAGTGACCGGAATTTCCGCAATACAGACAAAGTTGCATTTGTCGCCTTCTCTCTCGTTCCTTCTGCGTTAATGGTCCTTTAACACTGCCAATTTGCATAGGTCCGGAAACGTCAGTACTCTTGGAGTTAACGTGGGTCTTGATAGGTACTCTTGTTTTTATACTTGAGCCGATCTGCTTTTCTATTTTGAAGTCTGTGATCAAGTTGAACCACTAAGTCTATGTAGTCTGCGCAGGCCTGGGGTGGATCTACTATCTGAGCTATAACATCTTTAAGCTCTCCGCGCAGGCCTCGATGAAACAATGTGATCCTTTTATTTTCAGGCCATCCGGTTTCCACAACTAGTCTATTAAAGGTGGCGATATAGGACAAAAGATCCTGATTACCTTGTCGTAAGGATAGCAGTTCGTTGTCAAGGGCCTGTCCCTGCGAGTGTCGAGCGAACAATCTTTCCATGCTGGCCTGGAAGCCCTGGAAATCCCGGAGAATGGGATCATCCTGATTTACCAATGGAATAGACCAATCGGCAGCACAGCCACTGAGGTAAGATAGTACAAAGGCTACTTTGGTCTGGTCGTTGGGGAAGGCCCCGGGCCTGCATAAAAAGTGTAAACAGCATTGGTTCATAAAAACGGCATATTTCTTGGGATCCCCCGCAAAACATTCCGGCGGGGCCAAAGGCATGTGTCCAGGTAGATTGATTTTTACCGGGTTATTCGAACCCATTGTTGTAGAAATATCTCCGGAAACATGTAAAGGAGTGTGCTCTGCCTGGCCCTGCAATAACCTTTTGGCCAGATCATCAGTTCTTTCCTTGGATAGGATTAGTTCCCTTCTGAGAGCATTAGTCTCCTGGCGGGCTGAGTGCACTTCTGCCCGTAATTCCCCTAAAAGATGGGCCAGCTGATCTGTCTCGGAAGTCTCCATAGCGCCCAGGTGGGAAATTGTGGTAAGGCTTCGCGTTCTGTAACGCTCAGCTGGTTCCCATGGAGGCGCGGCGTCGAAGGCGGAGAACTCTGAAGATGGACAGGAAGGGCCCCTCTATTCTGGCTTCCCTGGCTCGTTGGATACCCTCCTGTGCGTGAAAAGGGAGTATTACCAACTGTGGAACAATGCTCAAGCCTCCCACTCCCTTCCAACCCTCCACGATACCCCCTCCACGATTCCCCGTGAAGCCTCACCTTAGGGTTTGGAAGGATGAGCTCTCCATCCTGCTTCTGATGCAGGGGCGCGTTGAAACCCAGTTACTTCACTGGATTGAGGATTGATGGGAGTTCAGGTAAGCTTGACTGTTCAGGTAAGGCGCTGTAAAAGTTCTGTTCAAAAGTTCAAGCTTAATAATAATGTTCGTTGTCTAATTGCAGCAAGCGCTAATGCTTATGTCTTTTTCCCCTTAGGGGCCGGGGTTCGGAGTGCCGGAGATATGGCGCCGACCCGAAGTGAAACAGTTCTGGATGAGCGCTCAGGTAATGTCTTTGCATTCGCTCATTCAATGTCTTTGTCTTTTTTCCCCATAGGGGCCGGGGTCCGGAGATGCCAGGAAGCGGCAGGACCCGAAATGCAGTGGGAATAATCCAACAGGTAAGACTTAAAAGGAAACTGAGCTTTCCTTATTCCTTTTCTCCCTCTCACCTTTGTTCTTGTCTTTTTTCCTCTAGGCGCCGGGGCGTAGCTGAATCCGGAAGATCGCTGCTGAAGATGGAAGCGCCTTGCCAAGGTGAGTAAAATGCAGCGCTGCAGCGATCGAAACGAAATGCCTTTAAAATGATGTCTTCCTTTTCAGGGCCGTTGGAGAAATGACTCTGGGATGCAGATTTAGCAGGTAAGGGCTTTTCTTCTCCTATTCTCGTCCTTTCTCCCCTTGCAGGTGTCCCAGGGTGCTGGCAGGCGTGGCTGAAGTCAGGATGCTGGAGCTGACACGGTGAGCGTCCAGCTGCTAGGTGCAGAACAACGCGAAGCATGTGTGGCTGTTCGGGTGGGGTTTAAATAGCCTTGGAAGAAGTTCCTGGTATGTATCCTTCCACCAATCAGGTATGTATCCTTCCCCGACCACACCCGGGTGGTGAAGTAGTCCTACAGGTTAAGTAGTCCCATTCAGGCCTCAAGAGGGCCTGGATGAAGCAGCAAGGTCTGCATCAGGTAAGTGTGCACCCAAGCACTTAAACACATATCCTCTTCTATGAGCCTGGCGCCTAAGGCGCCAGGACTGGGGTCCGCTATGAGCCTGGCGCCAAAGGCGCCAGGACTGAGTCCAAAGGGCCCCGACTTGGGCCCGCTGAGACTTCCCTGGGGAAAATGATGTCTGCCTCTGGGGTTGCTGGGCCCGGCCTGGCTCCTTAGAGGTAGGCATCATGACAGTGGGGAGGTGAAGTCAAGTCCACCTCCTGGCACCTGGGGTATGAGCATACGTGTTGCTAGTGAGCCGAATGTTCCAGACTGGCATGAGTGTGCCAACCAATTGTAGAGGGACGTATAACGAAGGGCCTTATAGTTTGAGAGCCAATGATATACTGTGTACTTAATAATGATGAAGATGACTTGCACTAGAGGTGAGCACACGATGTCACCAGACAGTAGAAACCCAATCACAACCCAACCCCTTATAGAAAGTATACTTAGGTGTTCCCCTTGAGTGTATCACAAACCCCGTAGGTTTCCCTTATTTGCCACATAGTATGAAATCATGTACAATGAATATTTGCTATATAAATGTAATTTTTTGAATGATGCACTGAGAGAGCTTGTGTGATGTCTGTTGATGTCTGCTGTAACTCCGTTTTAGACGATTAATATGAAAACAGAAAAACCTTTGTGCAGACGCAGAAGATGTTTTAGACCTATTATTGGAACATGAACTTGACATACTTACCATCACTGCAACGTGGCCGCACGTGGCTGCCGGCCCCTCGCTTTCTCTTGGCATCCTGCCTTGGTATACTTTGCTGAGAACCGATAGAACAACCTAACTTGGCAGGGGAGTAAGCATCATCGCCGAATCCTCTATACCCATCAGATGTGGGAGGGACAAAGACTGATATGCAAATGAATATTTCCCATCTGTGAAAGGTACAGTGAGCTAAAGTGTGGCTGCGGACTCTCGAGTGGGTACCTTCCCAAAGAACAGGTCAATGGGCCGTGTTCGTTCTCACAGAGGGGTGCCTATGACTACCTTTTGATTATTTCCAGGGCCTTAGGACTAGTCACCCTAAGTTTCCCAGGGTCATCCAGATGTGGACCCCTGACTTACTGTGCTCAGAGAGGCACAGCTCTGCCTCACTGATGATGCCCAACAAGGCTGAAACACGTGTATGGGGTTGCTGTTGGTACTCTTGTTCAGAAGGGAATTGCCATAGCAGTTCGCTGCTTGACTACCCGTGTGGGCGGGACAAAGACTGATATGCAAATAGATATTTCCCATCTGTGAAAGGTACACTGAGCTTAAGTGTGGCTGCGGACTCTCGAGTTGGTACCTTCCCAAAGAACAGGTCAATGGGCCATGTTCGTTCTCGCAGAATGGCCCTATGACTACATTTTGACTTTATTATAAGGGACCTATAACCAGCAATATTACTGATAGCATCTCCTGGTGTTCCTCAATAAAAAATGTACTTCTGTACCCTGGATTGAGAACTTAGTGGGAATTCCTAGCGAAAAGTACTAAAATCAGAGGGGTGAGGGCAAAAAAGGGGAATTGATTAAACTGCAGCAATGTGAAAGAAAGTGCCAGGAGGTGAGCGTTATATGGTGAAGGCATATCCCAGTGATACTCTCCTGTGGATTACTGCATCCTGGTGGAAACATTGATCCAAAGTTTACGTTAGGGATGCTTGACCCCACATGCATTTTCACGACATGGACTGACATGCAACAGTATGGATGTGATTCGCTCGTCTGACTCACTCTTACATTTGGTGGACACGCATGTGCTCCTATTTTGTCCACTCTACGTGGATCCAAGACATCTACATGTAATTCCCAGTTGAATAATACAGGATTCAGACAAGTTAAAAACACTGTATTAGTCCTACTACTGATGCCAGACATTATGGGCTAGTTTCTCAAAACCTTTTTTTGGGGCCTGTGATGAGAAACTCTAATGGAATGTATCACTTGCGGACAAAAAATGAGCAGGTGGATTATCAGAGCATCTGATTGAGGGCATCTTAGATGCCCTCATTCAGATGCCCTTTACCGCCCCTTTGTGCACTTGCAAGTATATTAGTGGATATTTCTGAACATTCCAAATTCACAACCAGGAGGCGCAAATTATTTCTCATCATGTCAGGATTTCTTCCTTAAGTGCAACAGGCGCAGTTTGAACCGTGGGTGTCACACTTGCATTTCCATCCCCCAAACAGGCTTGGAAATGTTATTTATTCTGAGCATTTCACAGGAATGGGTTTTTTTAAGGCCTTTCTCTCTAAAATGTGCTCCCAGCAGCCATGTCTCTTGGGAGCCTGTCGTGCAATAGTGTCTAATGCAGGCGATGGGGGTGGACAGCGCATCTCTGCGCCACGCTTCAGCCCTCCTAAAAGGCACAGGGTACTTCGCATTTCTGGAAGTAGTGCAAATTGAACAAGCGCATTCTCTGTACTCCTTTAATTTAAGCTATTTCATGAAGAATCTGGCTCTATGACTTGTTCTACTATATAAAAGTATGTAAATAATACAAAACAGATTATTTAGCACTGGAGTTAAGTCATATAAGGGGGAGAAACCATATTGTTTTCATAGGAGGTTTAATAATTAGCTTTTTAAATTGATTCAGATTTTTTTGTATAAAGTATTAAGACATTTTAATTTAGAAGGCAAGCGACATTGATTGATTATCAATCTTCATTTGGAACCACATTATTTATTGGTCACTCTGGATGTGTTATCCCTGGTTAGCGGGATTCCGCTAGCTGATGGTTGGCAGCCCCATCCTATCTTTTACAAAACATATACTCTTCGTTCTTTGTCCATACGGGTTTGCTTTGAAATAATGCACTTAAATTACTTTGTATTTATTGGGGAACATTTCCAGTCCAAGGGTTTGGCGATGGGCTCTTACTTTGCCCGAGGCTATGTCAATTCAACTATGGGCCATTAGGAACCCTTACTTGCTGAGCCCCCAACCCCCACCTTCACAAACCAACACCCTCACCTGTGCCCTCAATAATGCACACCCATTAACTTGGCAGCGGAGTCAGCATCATCGCCAAATCCTCTACACCCATCAGATCATCCCCGCTTCAGACTATATTGGACTACAAACTCGAGCTTGCTAAATTAGAACCCAATCCCCAACTACCATTAACCACCTCCTCCTATATCGCCAACCCGGTTAAGCAACCTACCCAGACACTGACATCTCCCTCCTCCTCACCCCTCTCATCAAAACCAAAACCAAATTCTAATACTTCTCCGAGACTTCAACCTTGTTCTCAAAGATTCGACTGATACCAAGGCTACTGCTCTTGCTACCTCCTTAAAAGAGATGAGCTATGCTCAACCCATTAGTTCTCCCACTCATATCAAGGGCCGGACCCTCAACTGGGTTACGCACCTCAACCTGCCCATCACAGTCACAACTATCGCCCCTGTCGTCTGGGCCGACGACTCCCTGATTCTTTTCCTCTTACCTCTGGAGCTCCCTAGTGCCCACAAGGATCCCATTTGCCTCCCCATAACCTCCAGACACATGTGCAAACTCACTGCTGAAATTATCGAACCAACCATCGCCTCCTTTCTTGCCACGTCACCTGACAATAAAGATCCTGATACCATCCTCACTGCCTACAACTCCCTGTTACTCCACACACTTGACACCCACGCACCTCTTAAAACTACAATTCAAAAGAAACCCTGCACCCACAATTGGTTCTCTGATAAACTCATCTCCCTACGTAAACAAAAATCGGCCCAAGAACACCTCTGGAGAAAAATCCCCTCCACCGTCCACAAAAGCATTTCTCGCTGCAGCCAAAACCTAAAAATCTGCTGTCATTTCCATTAAATCCTCAATCTACAATTCTAGAATTTTGCGAGGCCAGCTCCAACACTAAAGAGCTCTTTAAAATCTTCAAAGAACTTGAAGCCCCAGCACCTCCCATCACCAACTTCCCAAAGGAAAAAGTCTGGTGCAGTACTGTTCAATCAGCAGTGTCTGACAAAACCACCAGACTGAGAAACAAAATCATTCTCAAGAAATCATTGCTTGCTGCCAAAGATGTCTCCCTCAACAACAACCACCCCCAGAACTCCCCCTTTCCAGTTCACTCCTGTCTCCCCCTTGGATGTCCTCTCCATCATCCAACATCTCAAACCCTCAAGTTTCAAAGGTGACCTCTGCCCCGCCCACATCATCAATATGTGCCCTGAGCCCCTGGCACCTATTATCTCCAAATTCATGAATGCTTCCTTTGAATCTAGCTCTGTCACTGTGGCTATCAAGGAAGTATGAGATCTCTGCAGATCTCTCTCTCAGTTGGCCAAGGCACGGCCATCACCTTTGGATTCAGATCCTGGGAGTGGACCTTTGTGGGAGGATCACCTGGGTGAGGGGTCTTCAGGGAGTGGGAGTGAGACATCGAATGGCAATACACAGTATCCCTCTCTTCCCCGTAACACTTTTATCCCATCTTACCCAATGGGATATTTAGAAAATCAACCCCCGCTTTTTTGGCACGAACACTCTTACACAGACCACCCGCTCTGGGAGAAAACAGACTTACACCCGAGTCGTGTACCTGACATGTCCCAATGCCATGGTCAGACAATTATCAACAATCACTCACACCTGAATTTCATTGCACTTCCCCATGCAGATAAAAGGTAGTGCCTGAAAGCACACTCTGAGTGAGGCAAAACACACAAAGGTACAGCAGTTTCAAGTTGGTTGCTGAACGAGAGGAGAAAGACAGCAAGGCAAGAGAGGTTTGTGAAAAGGGCAACCCCCTTGATCTTTTCGGCAGGAGGCTGTTAGTTTCACAAAACCCTCAAGGCAGAAAGCATAAGACCAGGAAATCAGGCTGAATAATCCTATATTGTGTGTCAGAGATATCGAGGTAAATCCGACGTAATGGAACGAGGCACGGAGGAGCTGCAGATGCCTTGGTATCGTCCTTTGCTCCAAGAAGAAAGAAACAACAGAGAACAACACAGCCGGTGAGTTGGGAAACCTGAGGCCAGACTGGTCTGTGTTGAAGCCAAGGTTGCAAGCAGCAACACTGTAAAACTAACAAATGTTTGAACTTGAAAGGAAGGATACGATACCATTGACACAGTGGTCTGGCACTGTGAATGTGCTCAGTTGAAGGTCTCTGTACGGTATCCTGACAAGAAGGGAAACAAAAGTATAAGATTGATGTAAAGTACAATTGTTTAAAGGAATCGAAGTGGTCCTGCGACAGTTTAAGAAAAACCCATTGCGCATTCAAAAGTCTTTGATTCAGGTGTAAAAAGGGATCTGAGGCCGGAAGAGGGGGATCCATGGTCTGAGCCCAGATGAGGGAGACCAAATTGGGAACATTGTGTGAAAAGGGATCTGACCCCGGACATGCACATTGTAGAAAAGGGGTCTGAGTGCGGATGAGGGGGGCACGTGGTCTGAACCCGAATGAAGGAGATCAATCGTGAACTTATGAATGTGTGGATACTGACAAAGAAAAGGAACTTTTATGTTTTGTTGGCCACATTAGGCCCTCTGCCACATTAGGCCCTCTGCAATAAGAGACTGTCATTGAGAGAGACTTTGGCGGAAGGCCCTGATGCCTATGTGTTGAACTGTTACCTCATGGCCAAGAAGCTAGAGTGTGTGTGAAGCCCGCACATACCGCATTGCCCCGTGTTTAAAAGTGTGGAAGGGAAGATAACTGCTCAACTATCCTGACGTATCATTTCTTGAACACTTTTCCTTTTGCATACATTCTTATCCCACACTATTCTGTATTTAGAAGTAAGGGTTGGCAATACGTTTATTAGGATAGGCCCTTTTATTTTGACAGACTAAACTAGGACTGTGTTATTGTTATTTGATGGTCATAGATTGCTCCCATCTTTAGCTTTAGGTTTCGATAGGCGTACAGCAAACCCATTTAAAGTTCAATAAACATCCTTGAACTGTGATCACTTGTGTCTATCTTCACTGTTTGATACCATGCATTCCTTACAAGCCTGGGTCACCCCCTCATGAAAAAAAACAACCCTAGATTAATTCCTTCCCACCAACTACTGCCCCACCACTATAGTTCCTTACCTAGTCAAAATCCTAGACCGCGCTGCATATGTCCATCTCCAAGCCTATCTGGAAACCAACCACCTGCTAGGTTCTTGCCAATTCGGTTTAAGACCCATGCACAGCACTGAGGCTTCCCTCCTAAATCAATTAATCCATCTCAATGGCATCCATGATGCCAATGAACTAGCCATCCTCCTCCTTCTCAACCTCTCCACAGCCTTTGATCTTGTTGACCATCACACACTCTGCCAACACCTCACCACCAAATTCAACTTCTCCAAAGAAGCCACTAGTTGGACGAAATAATTTCTCAGCGAGCGAACCTCTGGGGTCTTCGCCGGCTCGGAAGCCGCTAAACCCATACTTGTACCCTATGGTGTCCCTCAGGACTCCAGCATCTCGCTCCCACATTTTACATCATGTACACAAAACCCTGTTTCACCACCTCAACAATCTTGGGATCCTCTGTACAAACTTTGCAAATGATACTCACATCCTGCTAAAACTAACTGGTAAACACACGACTGATTCCGCAAACATCAATCAAGACTACACCATCATTCAGACCTGGATGGCAGAACACAATCTATGCCTGAATGATGACAAAACGGAGCTCCTCATTGTAGGCTCCTTGCCCCGTCTCAAGCACCTTGACCCCCTGTTTGTATCATTCTCCTTGACGAAATCTAAACAGCCTATCAAGCCACGTGAAAACCCTGGGTATCCATTTAGATGCAGATCTTTCTATGAACAAACATATCAATGCCCTCGCCTCCTCAGCAGCCTATACCAACAGGCTCATCAACCTCAGCAGGAAATATTGCCAGAGCCATTATAAGAAGATAATTGAACTACTGCACAGCCATCTTTGCAGGCACCTCCTCCAAAAATCGTGTAAAGCTGCAGCTGATCCAAGACAATGCCCTCCGGGCTGTCTGGGGTCTCAAACATTCAGACCACATCTCTCATGTAAGACGGGATGCCCACTGATTGCCAATCAAAGCTTGCATTGATTTCAAGATCCTCTCTTTAACACATGGATGCATCTACAATGCCAAACCTTCCTTCCTCACCCAACGCATTCCCAAACGAGCCAAGCTCACCACGCTACGTTCCTCATCCACCCTGACCCTACCCATCCCTAGCTTCATGAGAAAAAGAACTGGGGGTGCGAGCTTCAAGGTCATTGCCTCCACCTTATGCAACAGCCTACCTCCCCACATCCAAGAGCAGGCATCGTACTTCATTTTCAGAAAAAAGCTAAAAACATGGTTGTTCGACATATACGACTAGTATGACATTGGGGGTAACCTCCCTGGACTTAACCCTACTGGAATTTCTACTTCAGGCACTCTTATTTTCTGTATTATGCTCTGCTTATTCTTCTCCAAGTTGTACCAGTGCTGTGATACTTAGGGTTTGGGCAAGGTCAATAAATTAAATAAATAAACAAACAAACAAACAAACAAATAAATAAGAAAGCACAGTGGCTTGGAGTTCAGAGTTGGCATTTTATAACAAACATCCAGTGCTCTGGTTGAGATCTATAGATGATCTGAGAGTGGCAAGGGATGGCTCCAAGGAAGAATGGGATGATGTCATTAGCAAATGGAATGATAGCAGTGGGAATGTGGGGTTGACCTTTAGATGCAGCAATGTGACATTGAATGATCTGGAGGTGAATCTGAAAGTGGCCAAAGATAGATCAGAGAAGGGCAAAGATACAGACACAAACAGCATTTGATATATTAATAGTAATTACCCCCAGAGGCAAGTTATTCCATTACATACAGTACATTCATTTGGGTGAACAGAAACTATGAATGGAGAGAGGCGTATGACATTTAGCGGAGCCATATTATGAATCGATTCCAATAAACAGAATGTGACAACCCCACTTTAAGCAGCATGAAAGTAAACTTGAGCCAGCCGTGAAGGCACCCTTACTGCAACACACGGATGAGAATAGGCATGATGGAAAACAGATCTGGCTTATCCTGGTCCCCAATAACCAGGACAATGGGAAAAGAAAAATATTCAGTAAATATCGGCATTTAATAAAACACGATGTTGAGTTTGGCCGTAGACATTTTCTATATTAAAGACCGTTAAGATATGAGCCAGAGACACAGTCGTGAGCTTATATCTTATTTATTAAAGTATTACGGCATTAGAACCCCAGCACAGCATCTCCCTTGGCCATTTCCACCAACTGCAGTGTCAGGAACCTTCAATCTGTACAATAACATTCTATGTGGAGTGTTGCTAACAGGAACAATCCTTAACTAACTATTATTGTTACGTATTAATCATCTTCCTGTCCTAAATGTCCTTGGCCCTGAAAGGGCTATTCCCAAATCAGAGCGCTTCTGTAGGATATGTATGAATTAAACTGCCATCGAAACGGCAAGACATGTCCTCATGTTATGCCCTAGATTGAGTACCATTTATATGAAGCATTATAGTAAGTATGTGCATAATTTAGATCACATTAAATCAAAAGATTTCTGGTATATGTGTATCAATACTCTGAATGTAAGTCTTTATCTGGCCCTTTACAGAGTATGGAATACGGTCAAAGTAAAACTTAAAGAACAATCCACCTCTGAAATAGCAAGGAAATAAATCATCAGATAAGTCTTAGCGGTGTATATGATTCTGATTTGATTGGGAGAAAGTTGCAACTCTGAAATTGAATAAGAATGTAATTTTATGTGTATATTATGTTTTATATGTAAATTACGTTAAATTGTGTAACTAGTTTTTTTATGTTAAATTATGTGTAAAGTTTTTGTTTATAAAACTATATCACATTAAAATAAAATAAATAAAAATAAATTAACTAACTAAAGTACATCATAACATATCTCCCTTCTTTATTCAACACACCCTCTCTTCACTGCAATCATATTCATATTCATATTCCACACCTGAACCCCACATACTCGCACCAAACCCTTGAGTACGGCCACCACTCGGACAGGGTCTGAATACAACAAATCTCCCTTCCTATTGACCCTGCCTTTCTTTATCCTCACCCAGTCGCCATACTCTACTCTGAGTTGTTTCTTTCCTCATCTCATATTCTCTCTCACCACCCACCTCTCCTTTCTTTTCCTTTACCCTTTTCCTCAATTCATCCACAACGCAATCCGACTCGCTCTCTCTTCCCAACCAAGGTGGACTCACTTTGGTATTTGCCTTACGACCCCTCATTAGTTCAAAAGGGCTCACACCCACACCCGTTGTGGAATGGGGCGACATACGCAAAGCATACAATTTCTCTTGGATGGGCACTTTCCTGTCCATACCACACGCTTCAGCCTTATGGATGGCGTCCATGACAAATCTATTCATTCTTTCTACCATACCATTCCCTTCAGGGTGGTATAAAACTGACTTCTTATGTTCCACACCACACTTTTTCATGTATTCCACAAAACAACCACCCGTAAACTGTGTACCATCATCGATCAAAATACTTCTTGGGAGGCCTTCTCTTGAAAAATTTCTTGAACAAAGTCGACAATGCTCTGACTCAAAATCTCACGTACAATCTTAAAATCTGACCATCACGAGAACAAATCTACCATTAAAAGAACTTATTTTCCAAGCACATAGCCAATCTCTACTGGACCTAAGATATCCATGGCAATCTCATCCCATACATTACAAGGAATGCCGATCTCCACAATGGGTTGCGTTCTTGCTTCCATGCCCACTTTGATACACTGAAGGCAATCAGCCAGTCTTCTTTCTTTCAACGTCCCTATTAAATCCTGGCCGCCAGTATTCGCTCCTTAAAATGCCCTTAGTCTTTGTCACACCAACATGCCTGCTATGTGCTAAATCGACAATCTTATCCATAATGGCCTCGTGAACAACAGCCCGTTCCCACCGAAATAAAGTACCATCAACCACGCTCAATTCTTTATGCACCTCCCAAAACACCTTTTCACCCTGTTGTAGCTTTACTTTCTTGGGCCACACTGATCCCATGTACGCCTTGACATTCATGAGAACCCTATCCTTATTCATGGCTTCTATCAACTCCTAATCACTCACAAATCCTTTGTGATTCACAAAAACCATTTCAAATACCTCATCCCTGTTGACCCCTTCTCTACATTCTTTATTGCACTCACCCAACCTTGATAAACAATGGGCCAAAACATTGGGCCTCATTACGAGGCTTGCGCTGACGGAATGAAGGGGGCCGGTACGGGACTGGCCCCCTTGATTCCATCAGGGCTGATTACCAGCTTCCCATCGCGGGACCCGGATCAGACGTCTGGTAAAACCATGTGTCTTTTCCGGGTCCCGCGAGGGGAAGAGGGAGGTAACAACGGGACACTTATAATGTGCCCGTTGTTACCTCCATCCCCATTGAGCCCTATGGGGGCTGAAATGGGAATGGTTCCTGCAAGGAGGACATCCCGGGTCCTCCTATGTCGAAATGACCCGGTAAATCCCCATTGCAGGAACCCGGTAAAGGAGTCCAGTTTGGAGGCAGCCATCGAGCTATTAGCTCCATGGCTGCCTCCAAACTCGTAATGAGGCCCATTATCTTTTCCTGGTATTACTTGCATTTCAAATATGTGGCTTTGTAATCTTGTGACCCAACTCACCATGCTCCTAGACACTTTATCCAACCCCTTACACTCAAATATAACTTTGAGTGGCTTGTGATCCATTCTCAATATGAAGTCAGTGCCCAGCAAACAATTCAACGGCCCGAACTCTGAAGTTATCCTTCCCTAGAATGTTGCTTGTTTTGGGTAAAAATGCAAGTTCAACTTGAGTAGTGCATTGTCCAGTTCGTTTGCGTCATCGCCTCCACCATCATTTGCCAGAGGAGGTAACGTATCAAATATGAGTTGGCCCTCATATCCTAGGAAGTGCATGTTAAGATGGATTTCTGAACTCTGACCTGGTGGGCAGAGGTTCAGGAGACAAGCCTAGATTCTTGCAACAGGGTCACCTTCTGGACAAGCCAGACCAATCAAGGTAGCTTGGCGTTGGTCAAGACTAGGTCTCAGGCGGGGTGAGGGTGACTGAAAGACTTCAATGAGCACACAGAGTAAAGGACACTTACAAATCACTCCCAGTCAGGTGTAGATTTATTAAAAATACATATACATTTATTTCAAGGCCTTTGAGTTTCAAACACACAAATCAAATCACAGTAATACTATTTAGACCAGCTCAACACAATACTATCAAAATACATACATAAAAGACCAATGGGGTCTAAAGGGTTAAAGCACCAAATGGGTCCACAACCTAAAAGGGGGAGGAAACAGGCAGTGCAAATAGTCTTTAGCCCCTTCCACATCCAACACACTCCTAACTAAAAGGCAGTCCAATCCCTAAGACGAGAGGAGCCTAATGCTCAAAAGTACAGGCAATGCAAGAACACGCAGTAGTTAAATGGGCAAAACGGCGTCTCTTCAGGGGTCTCTAGCAGCTCAGGAAGGTGGGTGAGGCGATGAAGAATAGGTTCCCACTATTCGAGGAGGGTCTCCACTTGAGGGCAGAGTCGATTCCAAGAGTTGGGAATAGTTCGCTAGTTCGCACTAGCAGTGGAAAGGAGAGGGGCTCCCAGGGGCCACTCATGCGTAAAAATGGACAGAGGCGCTAGGGGCCGCCGGCTAGGGTTACGATTACTCACTGACCCCCGGGGCACTCCAGACCAAACTTTGGCAGTCGAGTCCACTTTGGTTACAGTTTCAAGTGCAGCAATTTGGCGGCTCTGCGGCTTTCAGTGACAAAGATACAGCGATGATTCCCAAACGAGACAGTGGCAATTTCTCTGCTCCTGCTGGATGGATCAGGCCAGTTTCACTGCAGCAGGCTTCAGGGGCAGCGCACCTGCAAAGGTCGTCACCACGGCTGGGCGACACGTTAACAGCGTATGCTCCGGTTCTGGCGCACCTGTCTCACTTCAGACCTGGCAATGCCAAGTGTACGAAATTTGGTGCGAGGGTTGCGTGAACACAGAGCTAGCAGTATACCAGGTTACGAGGGCCTCCTCGAAACGGCAGCAGAGATAGAGCAAAGGTCCTGCTCAAGCTGGACAGCCCACTGATTTGCCCAAGGACACTTCCGAGAAGGCTTACTTGCAGGTTTTGGTGAAGGTGGCGAAGAATAGTTGGTCCCACTATTCCAATGGGTCGAAGCGTCTTCGCAGACCTTCTAGGACGACCAGATGAAGAGGGGGCCCACAGGACGACAGAGGACTCAGGGTGCCAAACCTTCCAGCGGGTCACCAGCGGTTCCTCGACTCGGCTTCTAAGCTTCAGGATACTTGGGATCCTATCCTTCGTTCAGTGAGAACCCCAGAGATCAACATGGTATGGCTGTTTGGGGGCTTCTCTTATCCAGAATCTACTTTGCGCCAAAATGAAGAGGACCCAATGGGAGATCGGCTCACATTCAGGCATACCATACGTGGACCAATCAGGGACTACGGTGGTCCCAGGCATTCACAGCACTCCAGACACTCGGGCACCCAGCATGTGTATTGGGGACAGACACCCTAGCCCACATCCTGGAGGCACACACACAAGGCATGCAGAAGGACGCGAAAGCTTGGCATTTCGTGGGAAAGAGCATGCCCAAATAAGGACTGACCAGGGTCAGCTCGACCTGGGGAAGGCGACAGGACAAGATGGCCAAAGGACAGGACAAAGAACCTTGTGGCATGGGCATTTCGGAGCCAGGCCACCTATTTGTGCCAAACACGGTAATTGTGATTTACCTGGCAGGAAAGGGTTAACACTATATGAAAAGATAAGCTGTCACCAGCTCTGTCCGTGACACATCTGCACATCTCCTAAAAATCCCTCAAGAGGATCTAGGGCCTTTGGAAATGACTAAAAGACCCAAGTGCACTGTACTGGAAGGTACATTGTACATTTGTGCTGCAGAAAAGTTGCAACATTGGAAAAGGACTAAGGAAAACAAAGTCTCCCAATACTGACTGCCTTAAGGGCATGTCGGTTTCCCCATAAAAAGTGAGTGAACGACCAGAGGAGTGCAACATAAGGCTGGGCTCCCCTGGCAAAGTCAGACTATGGTTTTAAACAGCAGCAAAAAAGTTGGGGGCACACAAATGGAGGGAAAATTACTCATAAATGGAAATCTTTCCTAACACTCGCCCCTCCCAGACCAAGGACAGGGGGAATGAATACACCCCTGGACGAGTTTCTTGTTGAGGTCGGTTAAACATTCCGGACAGCCCATCAGATTTGCTATGTTGGACACCTGGCCTATGCTCAATAGTGAAGTCAAATCACACAAGTTTATGTTACTTTAAATACACATTTTCTGCAAAGATTTCAACATTTAACATGCTTAGTATCAGTGGAGCTGTATGATTTAGCTCACTTACATTAATTGAGAAGGGAGCAAAAAACACATGTCGGGTAAGTTTTAGCATATTTATTTAGCGAAAATGAAAGAGGAGCGGACTCGATTCCGCATAGTATTTTTTTGATTTTTTGACAAGGCCTGCATGTTATTTGGTGGACGTAATAACAAGACAGGAAAAGGCAAAAGAACAAAACACAAGTATATTCAAATCACTCGTAAAAGAACACTAACATGACAAAATACATACACAAATGAAAAACAGTTATTAAGCAATGAATACTTCTAGGGTTGACCTCTACGTACATCACATTTAGAAACTTTAAATGTTTTATAGAGCAACCACCACGTAATATCGTAACAATAATGAATGAACTGTAAAAGATGGGTTCAAAAAGTCGCCATTAGTACATCCTTCTTGATGTTTTCGAGGTGCACTACGTGTTGGGAGCTGACCTAGTTGTTGGTCTACGTCTAGATGTAGATCAAGTGATGGTGCGGGACAGGGGTAGCGTGCCCATGTGTTGGAATGTCCCGTGACGTTTCGACAAAAAAGCCTTCTTCATGGCCCTGGACTGGGTCTCCCTAAATGGAGAAATAGAGTGAGGAGGACTCCATTAGTGTTGCGCTCACCTTGGTGTTGGGCCAAGTGGCTACTTTACTAGCATGCAATAAAAACCCATGAAGAAGGCTTTTTTGCCGAAACGTCACGGGACATTCCAACACATGGGCAGCTACCCCTGCCCCGCACCATCACTTGATCTATATCCAGACGTAGACCAACAACTAGGTCACCTCCCAAAACCTAGTGCACCTCGAAAACATCAAAAAGGATGTACTAGTGACGACTTTTGAACCCATCTTTTACAGTTCATTCATTATTGTTACGATATTACATGGTGGTTGCTCTATAAAACATTTAAAGTATCTAAATGTGATGTACATAGAGGTCAACCCTAGAAGTATTCATTGCTTAATAACTGTTTTGCATTTGTGTATGTATATTGTCATGTTAATGTACTTTTACGAGTGATTTCAATATACTTGTGTTTTGTTCTTTTGCCTTTTCTTGTCTTGTTATTACGTCTGCCAAATAACATGCAGGCCTTGTCAAAAAACCAAAAAAATACTATGCGGAATCGAGTCCGCTCCTCTTTGATTTTGGCTAACTAAATAAGCTAAAACTTACCCGAAATGTGTTTTTTGCTTCCTTCTCAATTAAAGCAAGTGACCTAAATCATACAGCTCCACTGATACTAAGCATGTTAAATGTTGAAATCTTTGCAGATAATGTGTATGTTAAGTAACATAAACTTGTGTCGTAGGACGCCACTCTCCTGTTTCAATAGCTAATAGCTCTCAAGTTCTCCCACATCCCTTGAGCAGTCCCTTTCGTTACCCAATAGTGAAGTCAAATCCTTGTAGACTTATGGACCACCTGAGCAACTTTGGATTCTCTCCCTTCATGTTCATTAGCCACTTTAAGGGCTTATGGTCAGTTTACACATTGAAGCGGGTCCCTTAGAGGTAGGGCCTCAGCTTCCTTAGGGTCCACACAACAGAGAAACATTCTTTCAACGCTGTGGAACATCTGAGCTCTCTGTCCTTAAGCTGGCGACTAATGAAACCAATAGGGTGTTCCTTACCCTTCTCATCTACTTGTGATAGTACAGCTCCTATCCCAGTGTCAGAGGCGTCCGTCTGCACGATAAAAGGTCTTTGATAATCAGGGGCCCTGAGGACAGGGGCCTGGCACAAGGAGTCTTTTAAGCCATTATAGGCCTTCTTACACTCTTCAGACCAAGTTACCTTCTTGGGTTTCTTTGGAGTTGTGAGAGCAGTCAGAGGGGCAGCTATGGTGCCATAGTCTGCCATGGAATTTCTGTAGTGCCCAGTGAGTCCTAAAAAGGCTCTCACTTGGGTCTGGGTAGTGGTGGTAGGCCAGTCGTATACTGCTTGTACTTTACTGGGTAGAGGCTGTATCCTCCCTCCACATACTTCATGTCCAAGGTAAACCACTGAGCCTTGTCCAATCTGGCATTTACTGGCCTTTATGGTCAAGTGTGCTTTCTGAAGAGCCTGTAGCACAATCCCGAGGTGTTTCACATGGTCTTCCCAGGTGGCACTGAAAACTGCTATATCGTCCAGATATGCAAGACAGAATTCATCCAACCCATTCAACACATGATTCACAAGCATCTGGAAAGTGGCAGGTGCATTCTTCAACCCAAAAGGCATTACCCTGAACTGGTAAAGACCCTCTGGTGTTGAGAAAGCTGCCTTCTCCTTGGCATGTTCTGCAAGAGCTATTTGCCAATAGCCTGCAGTGAGGTCAAATGTGCTGAGGTATTTGTAGGCACCCAAAGTATCCACCAGCTCATCAGTTCTAGGCAAGGGGTGTGCATCTGTCTTGGTGCCAGCATACAGAGCCCTGTAATCCACACAGAACCTCAACTCAGAAGTACCTGCTTTTGGAACCAATACCACTGGGCTGGACCAAGGACTACTAGAGGGTTCAATCAACCCAAGATCCCACATTTTGTTGATCTCTGTCATAATGTAAGACCTTAATGTGTCTGACATTCTGTATCCCCTATTTTTGGTAGGTGCGCTGTCTCCTGTGTCAATGTCATGTTTTCACCAAGGTTTCAAACCAGGGGACTGTGAAAACAAGGGGGAAAATTGCCTAAGCAATTTGTTCACCTCTGCTTGTTGATCAGAAGTCCAGTGAGGAGCCACATGGACACCCTCAATGGAGCTGTCTGAAGGACCGCTTTGGAACAGGTCAGGGATAGGTTCTGACTCCTCTTTCTCAAGATCTGAAGCCAGAAGCAGTGCAGTGATTTCAACTCTTGGGATGAAAGCCTTCAGTCTATTCACATGGAACACTTTTGGAGCCTGTCCAGCCCCTCCAAGGTCCACTAAATATTTGACCTCACCCAGTGGCTCCACCACTGTGCAAGGGCCTGACCATTTGTCCTGCAAAGATCTAGGCCTTATAGGATTCATGATCAAGACTTTCTGACCAGGTGTGAAAGTGATGAGGGAAGCTTTCTGGTCATACCAATGTTTCACCAGTGCTTGCCCTGCCTTCAGCTTCTCACTAGCCAGACCCATCAGGAGTACCATCCTTTTTCTGAACCCTAGCACATAGTCCACTACGTTGGTAGTAATAGGGGGCGTGGGCATCTCCCATTCCTCCTTGACTATGGCCAAGGGTCACCCTACAGGGTGACCAAACAGAAGTTCAAAGGGGCTGAAGCCAACACCCTCTTGTGGTACCTCTCTGTAGACAAACAGTAAGCATGGTAACAGAAGATACAATTTTCTTCTTTGGGGTTCTTCCAGAGCCCCAGTCATGCTTTTCAAGGTCCTGTTGAACCGTTCCCCAAGACCATTTGTTTGTGGGTGATATGCGGATGAAAACTTAAAGGTGACACCACATTCTTTCCACATGGCCTGCATTTACTTTGACATAAAGTTGCTGCCCCTATCAGACACAACTTCCTTAGGGAAGCCAACCCTAGTAAATATGCCAAGTAAATCTTTTGCAACTGACTTGGCAGTCACAGTCTTTAATGGTATATCCTCAGGATACCAGTGGCATGGTCGACCAGCATCAGGATAAACCTATTGCCCGAGGATGTTTGGGGGTCAAGGGGACCAACTTTTTTGATACCTACCCTCTCAAATGGTACACCCACCACAGGGAGTGGTACCAATGGAGCTTGGATTGTTGAGCCACTCTTACCAGATGACTGGCAGATGGCACAACCCCTCCAGTGACTTTCTACTTGCACCCCCATCTTGGGCCATACAAGTGCTTGGATAACCTTAGCTTGGTTCTCTTGATTCCAAGGTGACCAGCAAAGGGTACTTCATGCGCCAGCTGCAGAAGGAAGGGTCTTACAGCAAGGGAACCACCAACCTCCTATGGTTCCTTCTGTAGACTCTGTAGACTCGCTGTACAGAGGCCACCTTCCCAATACATCCTATGCTGCCCAGGAGGTTCACCCTCAAGCTGGGAGCAGGCCTGTCTCCTTAGGCCTTCCAGAGATGGGCACTCACGTTGGCCTTTACTGAATTCTTCCCTGTCAGGACCACCTTCTACTAACAAATCGTTTAGTTTAGGATGGTCATTGGGGTCAAATACTTCAGGCATCGCCACCTCCTCGTCAGGTCCTGGTGATTGACCAACTACCTCCACCTCAGTGGTAGTTGAGTTAGGGGGAATATTCTCTTTCCCTCTTTTGGATTTTCTGACTCCTTTAGCCTTGGGTTTCCCCTTCGGCTGGGGCATTGCAGTGGTCTTGGCCAGTGCTGCCTTTGTTTGAGACCTTGTGCGGGGTCTTTCAGCTGCATCTCCCACAAGCCCTAAAGCTCTGAGATCATTTCCCAGCAAGACCTTTCCTAGGACATTTTCTTGGATGCTCACTAGAATCCGAACTGCTGTACCATTGAAAGTAAGAGTTACAGGTATTACTGGGAACATGAGCAGTGGGCCACGAACCAACTTAGTGGGTAACAGAGTAGCTCTGGCAACTTCCTCTGGGTCTACCGAGGTAGAATCCACTACAGTTCGACTACACCCACTATCCCTAAGAGCTGGAGTATCTACCCCATTGATCAGCACACTGTCCTTAAAGTAGTGCTTGGTATTATCTGGTATCCTAGCATAAGCCTCTGAGACTTTAGGCTTCCAGGAACCGAGGGAAACTAAAACTATCTCAGAATCTATCCCACTGAGGAGGGAATCTGAGGAGAAGGATGCTCCTGTAATCTCTTCTTTCTCATAGGAGGAGAAGGTCAGATTAGCAGAGTAGACCCCCATGGTTTTGACCTTACATCTGGGGTCCCCCTTCACATGGCCACGTGTTCCACAAGCCACACAAGATCCCCTCGGTCTGTTTAGATAGGGGCCTTACTATAACCAGAGTTCTGTCTTGGAGGCTGACCTCCACTACCCTGTGAGTTCTCTTGTGACTTACCCTTATTTTTCTTTTTGTGGCCCTTCTGGGAGGAAGTTTTATCAGATTCCCCACCCTCCTTATCTTTGGACTTTCCCCCCTCTTCCTGCTTACCGGGATGAGTCTTGTCCTTATGGGACACTCTATGAGACACCCACAAATCTGCAGCTATGGCAAGTTTCTTAGGATCTATCTCCTTTGAATCAGCCAAATGCTGCTTAAGCTCAGGGGAAGAAAATGCAAAAATATGTTCCAGCATGACAAGACATATCATACCTTCAAAGGTGGAGACCTTATGACCTTCAACCCAGATAATCAAGTTTTTTAAGGATTCAGTTACATAAGCTACCCCAGTACCACCTTTTTTCTTTTTATACTCTCTGAATCTTTTTAAGTATTGGGCAGTAGTCTTTCCAAACTATAAGATGAGAATTTGCTTCAACATTGCAAAATCTGCTCTCTCAGCTTTCGACATTTCCATAATGGCACTGCAGCCAGAATGGGGCAGTCTGCTAAGTAACCAGGCAATTTTATCAGCATTGTCAACCTGTTGAACTTCACATGCTTACTCAAAAGTATTCAGCCAGTCCATAATGTCATTCTTTTGATCATACAGACTGAGCAGATCTTTAGGAAACCTTGGATGAGAGGAGGACCCAGACCCATGTCCAGGACCCTTAGATCCATTGGAAACTTGAAGCTTGGTCAGTTCCAAATGGTGATCCCTGTCCTTCTGTTTTTCTGCCTGCGCTATCTTCAGCTTGGCCATGTTAAATTCAAGCTCCTTCTGCTTAAACAGCAGTTCTTGCTTCTTGAATTCAAGCATGGCCTCAGCATCAGCACTGGCAAAGGAAACATTGGACATCGCATCATCTAAATCCTCATGGGTCCCATTGATAAGTGCAGCAACAGACGTGTCAGTTCTGCCAGTGAGAGCAGCCTCACCACCTTCTGCACTTTCCTCAGAAGCTTTGGCACCAAGTTGTGACTCTTGCCATTCCAAGATTCTTTGACTCATTTCCATGTTTGTGCCTTGAGCAGGTAAACCTCTCTCAGCACACATCTTTATTAATGTTTCAGATTTAGAAGCATTTAAGGTTCACAAGGTACTTGTTTCCATACTGTTAGATAGGACTATGGCCTTTTTCAGTTATGCTACAACAGTTCACTATGTGTCCTGGGTAGAAATAACTTGAAATGCCTTTGCTCGTGTGCAACACTGGATACCTTCAGTCCTATCCCACCGCTGTACACCAATTTGTTAAAATGGATTTCTGACCTCTGTCCTGGAGTGGCAGAGATTCAGAAGGCCAACCTAGTTTCCTGGAACAGGCTAACCTCTGGACAAGCCAGACCAATCAGGGTAGCTAGGTCAGGCGGTCAAGATGTCTCAAGAGGGGTGAGGGTGACTGAAAGACCTCAATGAGCATACAAAGCAAGGACACTTACAAATTACTCCAGACAGGTGTTATATAAAATATAAACACATTTATTACAAGGCCTTTATAAACTCACTCCATAGCAAAAGAATCACAGCAATACTCAGTAAATCAACACAACACTATCAATACAATGGCCCTCATTACAACTGAGGTGCTAAGTGCACCAACTTTACCACCATGGTGTAAACTACGTTTACACCATGGTGGATGGCGGATTTACCGCCCAATTACAAGGTGAGTGGGGCGGTATATCCCCATTTCCCATTTTCCCTTCCCCATTCCCATTTTTGCCCCATAGGGCATAATGGGAGTGGGGAAGGCGCTAATTACGGCACCGTAAATTACGGTGCCGTAATTAGCACCAAGGTGCCTTAGCACCATGGAACTTAACGCCTGCAAAAAGCAGGCGTTAAGGTGGGAATCAGGCGTTAAGGGTTAACGGTGGCGTTAACCCTTAACGCCTGAGTTGTAATGAGGGCCAATGTATATACAAGACAATTGGGGTTTAACGGGTTAAATGCACGAAATATGTCGACAACCTAGAATGGAAGGAAACAGGCAGTGCAGGTAGTCTTTAGGGCCCTTCGCCATCAGCAACTCATCTAACTAAGAGGCAGTCCAAGCCCTAAGAAGAGGGGAGCCTTGTGCTCAATAGTACATGCAATGCAAGTGCACGTAGTTGTTCCAATCGGAAAAACTGGGTCTCTTCACGGGTCTCTAGCAGCTCGGGAAGGTGGATGAGGCAATGAAGAATAAGTTCCCATTATTCAGGGAGGACCTCTACTTGAAGGCAGAGGCAGTTCCAGAGTGCGGGATGGAGTCGCTAGTTCGCACTAGCAGTGAAAAGGAGAGGGACCCTCAGGGGCCACTCGTGCGTCAAAAGGGGCCCTGGTGCTAGGGGCCACTGTTTAGTGTTGGAAGTACTCACTGGTCCTAGGTGCTCTCGGACCCAAACTTCGCCAGTTCAAGCCACTTCGCTTGCAGGTTCGAACGCAACAAAAAGGGAGTCTCTGTGGCTTTCAGTTCCTGAGATACAGTGAGAATTCCCAAATGGGACAGTGGGGACTTCTCCGCTCCGTGTGGGTGGATCGACCTGGTTTCACTGCAGCAGGCTTCAGGGGCAAGAGGGTCACAAATGCAGCGTGCTTGCAAACACGGTAACCGCATGTGCTCCGGTCCGGGCGCACTCATCTCACTTCAGACCTGGGAACGCCAAGTATACGAAATTCGGTGTGAGGGTGCCGTGGACATAGAGCTAGCAGTATACCAATTTTCAAGGGCCTCCTGGAAACAGCGGTGGTGATAGAGCAAAGCAACTGGGTAAGCTGGTCAGTCCACTGGTTGGCCCAGGGACACTTCCGAGAAAGCTTACTTGCAGGTTTTGATGAAGGTGCTGAGAATAGTTGGTCCCACTATTCCAATGGGTCGAAGGATCTTCGTAGACCTTCTAGGACGACCAGATGCAGAGGGGTCTCACGGGACGACAGCAGGCTCAGGTTGTCAAAACTTCCAGCGGGTCACCAGCGGTTTCTCGACTCAGCTTCGTATTTTCAGGATACTTGGATCATATCCTTCGTTCAGTGAGAACTCCAGAGATAGACATGGTATGGGTGTTTTCAGCCTCCTCTTATCCAAAGTTCCGTTTGCGTCAAAACGGAGAGAACCCATTGGGAGATCTGCTCAGAAACACACACTCCATACGTGGACCAATCATGGACCACGGTGGTCCCAGTCATGCACAGCACTCCAGACTCTCTGGCACCTAGGATGTGTATTGGGGACAGACACCCCAGCCCACATCCTGGAGGCACACACACAAGGCATGCAGGAGCCCGCGAAAGCTTGGCGTTTCGCAGAAAAATGCATGTCCAAATAAGGACTGCTCCGGGTCGACTCGACCTGGGGAAGGTGACGGGACAAAGAACCTTGTGGCATGGCCATTTTGGAGCCAGACCACCTATTCGTGCCAATCGCGGTTAACTGGGTCTACATGGCAGGAAAGGGTTAAAAATCATGCGAAAAGATAGCTGCCACCAGCCCTGTCCATGACACATCTGCACATCTCACAAAAGTCCATCGGGAGTATCTAGGGCCTTTGGAAAATGACTACAGACCCAAGTAAACTGTACTGGAAGGTACATTGTGTACTTGTTACATGTTCCAGAAAAGTTGCAACATAAGGAAAAGACTAAGGGAAACAAAGTTACCAAGTTCTGACTGTATTAAGGGCATGTCCGTTTCCCCATTAAAAGTGAGCAAAAGCCCAGAGGAGTGCAGCTGAGGGCTGTGCTTCTCTGGCAAAGTCAGTCTACGGTGTCTAAACTGCAGCAAAATGTTTGGGGGTGTACACATGGAGGGAAAATTACATACCATTATGAATCTTTCCTAACAGCGAGTCCCATAAATAGACATGCGATGTGCCATGGGGCAGAGGACTGCCCGAACACAATATTGCAGCAAATACAGATGTAGAGAGGTGCCATTTTTGTAGTTATGGTAGATACATTCAGTCCTGCATGGCCGAGTGGTAAACACTGGCCCGATGAAGAAACCTGAACAGGCCCAAGCGCTGATGATAGAAGGACCCGTGCTGCTAAATTCACATAGAAACTTTTCTTTGTTCCTTAATTGTTGCAACGACTTGTTATCCCAAAAGGAATGTGCCCTGCAAGGCTGCGGGACAGCAGCAGGCTTGTCGCTGTGCAGATACATCACAGCCAGGCCACCAACAGACCTCGAACCCCCAGCTAACCCATCAGCAGTTATGACACCTACGACCGACCCAGTCCAAGAGCCCTGAATTCCACGACTGTAGGTGACCTCAGACTACCCACCATAAAATCAGTGGTCATAAAAGATCTGAAAGAACACAACCATTTCACAACCATTTCACCTTATCCCACTTTGGAATACAAGGTACAGGGTGGAATAAATTATAATCCAAAGCGAGGGTGCAAACCTTGGGTGCGGAGAGTGCGATATGAACCAGCAGGTGCATATTGAGAATCAGATTGAGGCCCAGCAATTTGTAAATGATTCTAGTGTTCAAGTTCCTAAAGACCTCACTCACGAAACCAACATTTTCTCCTTTCATGGGATCCGAGAGCAGGAGGGTCTAGTAGCTATTGATAAGATGAAACCCATGTCTTGTAAATGCGACATCTTCCCGGCAAATTTTTTAAAGACTGTGTGAGTTCATCAACGGTTCCTTCTCCGAGGCCTATGTGCCAGAAGTTATTAAGGAGGCAGCATGGATTACGCCTCTACTGAAGAAGGAAATTCTGGACCCACTGGTTCCTGGCAATTACCGACCGATAACGAACGTCCTCTTTATCCTGAAAATAATTGATACGGTCTGCAAGGAAGACATAAAAATTGTAAACAAAGGCTTCAGGGCAATCCAGAAATGGATGGCTTTAAACTCCTGCCATTAAATTATTCAAAGACAGAGCTACTTATCCTCGGAACACCCCACAGATCGAAAAACCTAGAGTCACAATACACCTCTCTTTTCAAAAACATGTCTCCCATTTAAAATCCTTGTGTTCATATTATGTACACCTATTGTGGCAGATTCGCCCCTATTTAGTGGAATTTAATAGAGCCCTGATTGCGGCGGCCATAGTAAACACCTAGTTACCTCTCCTCCAGAGTGAAAAGATCTCCCTTCCTTCGGACACTACGTTCAAATAACAAGATGCTACCGGAACAGCCACGCATTGTCCCGAAAAAGCTTGGCAAGCTTTAATGCCTGTGCCCGTCGCTTTGGAACTTGCTCCCTTTGGATATCAAAGGTTGCGTCACTACTCAGCATTTCAGAAAACATTTGAAAGCATTTCTCTTCGACACAAAAGGGAATTGATGTGATTAGCTAAGTTTAAGCCTGGCTGGACCCTTCTCTTCGTCCAGCATTTTGCTGCTTCTTGCAACTGTGCCTGTTCCATGTCTTGTCTGTGTGTGAGAGCCCTGAGGCCTTTGGGCGAGTGGCGCTATATACAAATACTTTAGATAGATAAGAGCAAAGAATGTATGGATCAGCATGACCGTGATCCTCCCCTTGTTCCAGTCCCAGAGATTCCCAGTTGCACACCATAATGATAGAGTAGCAGTGTCTTGCAATAGTAACTTATGAGCAACACAACCTTCAGTCCCTGGAGAGATGAGCCCCGCTGAGCCCACGTGATGGAAGACAGACCGACGGGGATGGGGCCAGGCACAGCCTGGCATCCCATATAGAGCAGGCCCATGTCTAGGGTCTCACCACCAGCCCCACAGGTTTTTACTGTATGTGATGACGATTTGCTGCCTTATAACCTTCTGCTTGTACTAACTTTCAGCAGAATGTTCTCGAGCAGCAGAGTTCTTTGCTTGCATCCTCATTTTAGAGCTATTAAACCTTGTAATGCTTGCGAGAGTCTCTTGGGCTTTTTTCCCTAGCGTATGTATTTTTTGTGTCCTGAGCGTTCAGAGGCGTGCCTTCAGTCTGTTGATCCATTCTGCTGTTATCCTGCAGTGCCAAGATACCTAAGGGTGAATGTCTGTGCTTTATAAAAGAAAACATGCAATACCTCAAGAAAATTAACAAGGCTTGACTGAACAATGTCTTCCTGAGGCGGCCCCTCTTCATGCGGGCTATGTCCAAACCAAATCCTGTAATCTCTTTCAACAATACATGCCTGAGCTGCTCCCAGCATTCCTCATATCGCCCCCAGTGCCCCGAAACTGGCCTCCCCAGACAAACACGAACATGTGTTGCTGCACTTGCGCGTTCTGAATGCTGACCGCCTCCATCTTTCATTGTTATATATTTGCTTCTCACTTCCATGCTCCCCCCCCACCCCCCCTGCTGCCCTGTGGACGCTTTGTAACACAATTTACTTGCTGTATAAGCGCCTTACAAATGCACAATAAATGAATAAAATAACATAAATAAATACATGTATCCACACACACAGGCGTGCTTGCCCAGACACATGCGTGCGTGCACACACACCCATACACAAACACATTCTTGCAAACATACATAGTACCAAACATTTTCCTAAAAATTGAACTTACTTTTCTGACCAGTATCTCAGCGGTGGTCCTTTTTCAGCTGTAACAGCTGTGTTCTCATAACAGAACATCCCGCCTCTGAAGATGCCATAGTAGGCAATGAGGGCTCTGATTTGGTAACTGAGCAAATTCCATGCTCTCATCTTTTCCTATTGTCTTGTGCAAAAAAAGAGGTGCTCTCAGCCCTCATAAGGGGCAGCACTACATCTCAAATAGGGACATTCCCCTTTTAAACATAAGCTGGCACGTGCTTTTATATCCTTTCTATGTTTGTGGAATGCTGCTCTGGGTGCATATGCCTAATGTCATGACCAATGCTGACGAACAGAAGTACGGTTAGGTGCATGAGAGTTCTGGAAGGGAGGAGGATGAGACAGGGATGCCCTGGTGTTTTTTTCGTATGTGCTTATTGAAGGGGCCTACAATCTTTGAATCCCCAGATGTTTTGGACTATGACTGCCATAAACGTTCACCATTGACTTTCCTCCACTACAAGCCAATGGTGAAAAACAAACCTTCCTCATCTTGGAGTAATAGCTCACTCTTATCAGTTTTGAAATGTTGGATGGTATAGTTGGGGATAATAAGAGTTGTGGTCCAAAACATCTGGGGACCCAATTATTACAGAACCCTGCCATACGCGAAGTATTTGTATTTATTTCTCAAATCATTTAATTTTGTATAGTGCAACTTTCAACATTACTGGTATCTCAGCGCTATAGTGAAACCCAGATACAAGAAACTGAGCGAAAACGCGCAGACATCCCGTAACAGTTAAATATCATTGAAAAGCCAGACCTTCAGTGCTTCGTGGAAAGGCAAGATAGCAGAAATCTTATGGGTAGACGCAGGCAGAGAATTCCTTGGGCAAGCATCCTGAATAGGAAAAGCTGTACAGCCCAAGTGGGAATGCTCGAAAGTGTGTCTCGAGGACCTTATGATGGTAACTATGCGATCTAGTGGCTGAGAAACCAGGGCTGAGAAACCAGGGCAGTGTGAATGAATGGAGTTAAAAACAAGGCATACAGTGTTGAATAGGCCCTGAACAGTAGTAGAGACGTCATCAAATAGTTTAGGTTTACACAATACGCGAGCAGCAGCATTTTGAAAGCCGTGGGATCAAAATAAACTTTAGAACGTTGAAGAAAAGAAACAGAATTAAAATAGTCGTGGCCAGGGTCGGGCTGGGCATACAATTGTATCAGGCACCAATGAAAAAGTGGCCCACCGTTGCAAATGGCAATTTATTCCTTTTGTGACAGACTGAGTAGTACACAAGGGGTAGGTTTTTGATAAAATGTGATGCAAATTTTGCTTTTTAAAGAATAGTTATTCAATAACACTGGTCAAAACTACTAGCCGCATGGTGAAGTGACTTATCAAACTGGCTCACATGGGCCAAAAAAGTGTCCCACTTTGGCCCACACTAGCATTTTGTGTTTTTGGTTCGGGCATTGCCCCTATAGGCCAGTCCGAGCCTGGTCATGGTGGCTAGACATCAGACTATTAATTATTTGTGCCTGAGCTGAAAACAAGAAATAATGAATTCAATTAATGGATTGAAGGTGAAAAAAGCAGTTATTGGTGCTATATTAGGGCCTAGAGTAAATGTGGTGTTGGAAAGGAGATAGTGATTTTCTTCATTTCCAAGCTTCCCAAGCACTTTAGAATTAGGCAAGACTTCTGTTAACTGTTTTCTAAGCACTACAAGAGTCCAGGGAGATGAGGGTCACTAAATGAAGATAGGTAGTATTTAAATGTAACGTGCAAATAACTATTTAGCTGAAGGAATTTGTAATAAATGTTAAATTGTAGTTTAAAATCTCAAAGCACGGTGAACGCAGCCTGTGCTAAAAATAGACTACAGGTGTCGGCGAGTTCTGGCAGAGAGCATGAGGTAACTCAGCAGCTGCTCCCTGTCCATCAAAAGCCAATGGAGACTTAAAGATTCAATGCACGACATACAGAACTATGAAATCAGGTTTAAAAAAGATTGTAGGACCACATAAAAATATGAGTAAGATGAGGGTTCTAGGTCATTTGCTGAAAAATAAATGGTCGACAGGACAATTGGTTGACACCAAAAGGTCAACAGGTCAACTGGTCGAATTTTCTTTTTTGTGTTTTTTCACATTTTTTTTTTTGGGGGGGTCTGTGATGCTGGAAATGCATCGGAGGGACAGGGCCTCCGTATCCTTGTCCTTTACTGCTTTTCATCGTGTGTTCTGTCGTGTTTTCCGCGCAGGAGTTCATGGGGGACTCCTGGCGGTGCAGCTCTCTTTCTTTTGGTTTGGTGAACGGACCCGTTGGATACCCTTATGGCACCCGCAGGTGGGGGTACAACCCTGTGCCCCTAGTGTATGTTTTTCGGCACCTGTGGGTGGCCCACAGAGCAGGGTATGGGCTGGTGGCAGCTCCATGCGGAATGTGACAGGTGCACAGCGTATCCTCCATTTTGGGATACCCCGGCCCTGCCATTGGGATCAGTTGATTCCTGATGGAAAACAAGATGGCCCCGGTGGCCTCTTGCTTTCTATTACCCATTACCTTGTTTTCCCAAAGTCCTGGGTAGCCCTGACTCTGTCCCTTCCCCCTGACTGGCTGTTGGATGGAAGTGCCATATATGGTGTTGTTGTGAAGGCCCAGTCAGACTAGTTGGAGCCTTTCCGGTGATGTATGTTGTGGGTACCTCCTGTGGGTGGGACCTGGGTGAATAGAGTGTGTGACGAATATGCATTCTGTGTTGTGGGTGTCTAGTATCTGGTGGTTGACACAATGACTGAGACAACCCTGCCCGAAACCGGTATGAATGCAGCTTGGAGTGTTGAATGGCTCGGTACTTTTCCCAATACACATAACTTGTTGTGAGTGTCTGGAGAGAAGTGAATGGTCTGAATACCTGGTGTGTCTGATTGGCTGCCTGCCTGCATGAATGCCCGTAGTCGTGATTGGATGCTTGAGTGTGACCCAGCGGAATGAATGGGAGATCAACAGTATATCTGGGGACCTCTCACTGCTAGGAATCGTGTTCAGAAGCTGAAGTCCACTACGACGAGTAACTGGATTAACTGACGCTTGACCTTGAAGCCCTGCTGGACGAGAAGAATTGCTGTTGCTCTTCTTCACAATCTGAAAGCTGCGGTGCCTCCAAGGACTGACCCAGAGAGGACCTGGTAAGGCGCCCTCTTCCCGAGCTACGAGGGACCATCGTGCACAGCTGATCTTTGCCAACGCTCCCTGGTAGACAGACCTTCGACAGGCTGCCGACCCGATACGGGGACTGCTGCGGAACTCCAAGGAGAAGCACTCGGACTGATGTCCGCCACTGTCAACGACCGCCGTCGCCGACCGGAGCCGCCGTGCTCCCGTTTGCCTAAGAACTTTCATTGATCATCGGACGCTCTCATATGCACCGGCATCCGCTTGTCTCCCGCTGGAGAAGGCCCGACCGTCGACGTGCCGAGGAGTATCCACTGGTGGGTTTCCCGCCACCTACAAACCGCAGAGACGCCGACGACTCGACGCCCTTGCTGGGCCACAGTTCTTCATCATCTCTTTGCGGTCCAGAACTATTGTCACCGAGGTGCCCCGCACGCCTCTTCCTTGCCGGACACCAACGCTCTGTCGTCGACGAGCACCGCTAGGAACGAAGCTGCCACTTCCCTGCCATAGTTCACCCTGTTCACCGTTGGACGTTCGACGACCAGTGACTCCCGCCTTAAAGGGAGGGCACTCAAGAAGGGCCGTCGATTCCCCGACACCGAACGCCAAGTTCCCCGACACCTCTCGACGATCCGTGGCTCCCGCCTGAAAGGGAGGCACTCAAGAAGGATCGGTCGGTGCATCGCCAGAGAACTCTACTCCACCAGGTACATTGGGGGGGTAAAACCTTAATAGGAAGAAGTAAGACTATCGAACAATATATGGACTGGGCTTGTGCTATATATCTTTATTTACAGGTTGCCCAGGTGGGGGGATCTCCACACAGAACTGTGCCTAGTGTTAGGGGTCAGTATTCTGCCTATTGTTTCAACCATCTTGCGTTCCTTCCTATCTATATTGCTTGTTTACTCGTTATTGATCTGTGTGACATTTTAACCGTACAGTTGATGCACTTTAATGAGATTTGATAACATTAGTGGTACCACTCTAGACGTGTATATATTTATCATTATTGACTTCCAAGTACAAAGTGCGTTATTGTGATCGTGTACATACCTTTGAATATTAATTACATAAAGACTGTGTTTTCAGTAATACAGTGTGTGGACATTCCTTTGTGGGGGTTCGGGGACTACACTGTACTTAAGAACCAGCCCGCATCACCTCCTGAGAAGCTAGGCCTTGATTGCTCGACTACGTTACCAATAATAGAGAATCTTGGCTGGGGTGCTCTGTGCCTCTCCTCTACCATATAGAGAGCGGAAGTACAGACACCCCCTACCAGTCTTTACACTGGTGGCAGGGGTGGGATGCTTATGGTTTTAAGACTCAGTGTATAACCGTGCCACTTACAAAATATCCGCACTTTTGTCAGATTAAGGTTCGGGTGTGTTCCAAATAACTGCATTACAAGCAATGGAGTCTATTGCGAATGGTAAATTGACTCGGATGAGCTTAGAGGCTCTCCAGAGTGCTTGTGAAGCCAGGGAGTTAGACTTTGTGGATAAGTCTAGGGCTGAGCTGATAGCTGCCCTGGTGGACTACCAGACCGATGGTGAAACTCTTGATGAGGGGGGGGAATGTAATCAATGAGGACTCCTCCCCTGGGGTTTCTACTGAATCTGTTTCTGGGAATGCCGCCATTCCTGCTGCCTCTGTTCCGAACCCCAGCAATACCTTGGAGCTTGAGTTATTAAGGATGAAATTGGCCTTTGAATATCGCAAGTTGGAGATAGATGCTGAGCTTAAGAAGGAGGAGTTGGCGCAACAAGTAGAGCTCAAGAATAGGGATCTTGAACTCAAGAATAGGGACCTTGAACTCAAAGACAAGGACACTGAATGTCAGAGAATCCAGCTAGAGAAAGCTCGAGTGGAGACTTCAGCGAAACCCAGTGAGAGTGTCAGGTCCCCAGCCACTAAATTTATGAAGGATTTGGTTGGTGTGTTTTCGGAGGGTTCTGATATCCTCCAATGGATTGAAGCGTTTAAAATGGCTTGTGCAATTCATGATGTTGACAAAAGAGATTGGGCTAAGTGTTTGCTAAGCAGAGTGCCTCAAACTGGATATGACTGTATTCTGAAGCTGAGTGTGGAAGAACGGGGTCAGTATGAGTGTATGAAATCTGCTTTGATTGCCAAGTTTGGCAAGACACCTACCCAATACCTTAAAAGGTTCAGGGATTTTAAGAAAAGAGAGAATGTGTCTTGGGTTGACTGGGTGAGTGCTGCGCACATGAATATGATGGGGTGGATTGATGGTTACAAGGTGAAAACTTTTGTTGAATTGTCCCACCTGTTGTTTTTTGAGCATTTTTCTGAAGCCTGTTCACCGGAGCTGCGTCAGTATGTTGCTGCCCAGAACATTTTGGATCCCTTTAAGCTGGCTAGGTTGGCTGACAAGTGGGTCTCCCACCGGGTGTCCCCTAAGGACTCCAGTGGGAAGGACAAGGACAAAGAAAAGGGGGCCTCTCAGAAAGCTGAGGAGTCCCAAAAGCAGTCACAGTCGGATAAACCTAAACCCTCCTCTCCTAAGACCCAAAAATTTAGTGGGGATAAGTCATCTGTGGGTGGGAATAAGAGTAGTGATCCACCTGCTGCAAAGCAGGCTCCCGGTGGTTCCAGTACCGTACCCCGCACTCCCGGCACTTGTTGGGACTGTGGGGCTCTGGATCACAAAAGGGGTGACTCCAAGTGTAAAGGTAAGGCACTCGGAGTACAGGCTGTCAGCCTGACCTACTCTTACCCCATGTCTGAGGTGGAGGCCACTGTCCTCCCCTCCTCTACCGGGATCACTTTTGGTGCTCCCGTAGGGATTTCCTTAGTGTCCCTTGTGGCCTGGGACCAGTACGCAGAATTACTGGCGACTATCCCACAGAACACCTGTAGATTTTTTAGAAGTGTCCTCCTGAATAGCCAGCCTTCTACTGGTTTGAGAGACACTGGGGCAAGCATGACAGTGGTGGACAGGACCCTGCTCAAGCCAGAGGACTATGTAGATGCTCCCCTGAGAACCACCAGGTTAGCTGGTGGGCCTCCCAAATTATCGCCTGTAGCCTGAGTCACACTCGTAATTGGAGGCAAGACAGCAAAGCTTCCTGTCCTGGTTCAGGACAATGTCCCTGCTAACATTCTGTTAGGTAACGATCTAGTAGAGTTGGGGTTGATCACGGATGGTCTTCCCATGACTGCTGCTGCGGTCACTAGGTCACAGGTGACACCGGGTCTGGCTGTGAGTCAGGTACCCGAGCCGAAGGCGCGGCCTAAGGCACGATGAAGGAGGATCAAGAAGGCCACTTCTGTGGAGGGAGCCCCTTCTCTTCCTGCTGTTCCTACAGCACCCATTGGGATCCATGCTCCGGACGGGCTGGGTCCAGTGGTAAACCCAGTCTCAACTCCTGTGGGAGAAGAGCCAGAAGACTCTCCTGTGGGAGAGGTTCTCAACCCGGAGGATCATCCCGATCTTCAATGCTTGTTAGCTGAAGGGGGACCGTCCCGGGCAGACTTCTGTAAAGGACAGAGAGAGTGTCCCTCTCTCGAGGGTCTGAGGAAACAGGCCCTGTCCCAGGCACAAGGCGAAGTGCCTAGGACTTTCCGGATTTATTGGGAATGGTGAGCTCCTTGTTAGTGAGCCCACTAAGCCTGAACCTGGTGCCCTCAAGAGGTTGGTGGTACCCCAGGTTTACAGGCCCTTGCTACTGCAGTTGGCGCATGAGGTGGCCTTGGCTGGTCATCTTGGTACCAAGAAGACTAAGCAGAGGCTCTCTGCCCATTTCTACTGGCCTCGGATGGGAGTAGAAGTGGAGTCCCACTGCAGGACCTGCCCAACTTGTCAGTTGTCTGGCAAGACTGGAGGCAGTGTCATTGCCCCACTGCAGCCATTGCCAGTGGTTGGCACACCGTTTGAGAGGGTGGGCATCGACATCGTCGGTCCCCTTGACCCTCCCACGTCAGGTGGACATCGATTCATCCTTGTTTTGGTAGATCATGCCACAAGGTACCCTGAGGCTATACCCCTTCGGACTGTTACAGCCAAGGTGGTTGCCTGGGCTCTCCTGGGCATTTTCACCTGCGCTGGATTCCCCAAGGAGGTTGTCTCTGACCGAGGATCCAACTTCATGTCTAGTTACATGAACACCACATGGAAAGAATGCGGGGTAACCTACAAGTTCTCCACTTCTTACCACCCCCAGACCAATGGTCTGGTTGAGAGATTTAATAAAACTCTCAAGGGCATGCTAGGGGCTTTGGAAGAGCCCCTAAGGAGGAAATGGGATCTCCTCCTGCCATGCCTGCTGTTTGCTTACCGAGAGGTACCTCAAGAGGGTGTTGGTTTCAGCCCCTTTGAGTTGCTCTTTGGACTTCCCGTGAGGGGGCCCCTCGCCTTGATCAGAGAAGGCTTGGAAGCTGCCCCTCCCGGTCCTGCCAAGCAAGTGGGGGACTATGTGTTAGGCCTCAGACAGAGGATGACACAGATGATGGGACAAGCAACGGCGAATCTCAAGGCCAGCCAGGAATTGAACAAATACTGGCATGACCTTAAAGCATCGCAAGTGGAGTGGAGTCCGGGACAGGAGGTCCTCGTGATGGAGCCTACCAAGCTTCGGGCATTGGCAGATAAATGGACTGGACCCTTCCGGATAGTCTCCAAGATGGGCGAGGTCAATTATCTGGTTGACATTGGAATCCCAGGGGTAGCCCCTCAGATATTCCATGTTAATAGGCTCAAGCCGTTCCACAGGCGAGCAGAAGTCTCATGTCTCTTGCTGGCTTCAGAGCAAGAAGAGGATGAGAGTGAGCCCCTTCCTGATTTGCTGCATAGCAACCCTCAGGATGGCTCAGTGGAGTGAGTGCAGCTCTCTCCAGATTTGACAACTGAGCAGCAGGGGGCCTGCAGGACTTTGCTCCAGCAGTATGCCTCTCTGTTTTCGCTGACGCCAGGCCTTACACCGTGGTGTAAGCACGAGATTGACACTGGTGACAGCGTGCCTGTCAAGAGCAGGAGCTACCGAATGTCAGATACGGTTAAGAACCACATCCAGGCTGAGGTCGCCAAGATGTTGGATCTGGGTGTTATTGAACCCTCAACCAGTCCCTGGTCCAGTCCAGTGGTCCTTGTCCCCAAGGCAAGTTCCCAGGCCGGTACCAAGGATTGGAGGTTCTGTGTGGACTACCGAGGAGTCAATGCCGTCACCAAAACTGACGCGCACCCATTGCCCTGGGCTGATGAGCTCGTGGATACCATAGGTGCTGCCAAATTTGTGAGCACCTTTGACCTCACCTCAGGCTATTGGCAAATAGCTCTGACGGACCATGCCAAGGAAAAGACGGCGTTCTCTACACCAGAGGGACTCTACCAGTTTAGGGTCATGCCTTTTAGGTTGAAGAATGCCCCTGTCACCTTCCAGAGATTGGTCAATCTTGCTCTCAGTGGGCTGGAAGCCTTTTGTGTGGCTTATTTAGACGAAATTGCCGTCTACAGTTCCACTTGGGAAGAGCACTTGACACATCTGGGTAGAGTGTTGCAGGCCTTAAAAAGGGCTAACCTCACTATCAAAGCCACCAAGTGCTAGATAGCTCAGGGGAAAGTCACGTATCTTGGTCATGAGGTAGGAGGGGGTCAAATCCAACCTCTCCCCAGTAAAGTACAGGATGTACAGGACTGGGAGACTCCCACTACTCAAACCCAGGTGAGGGCCTTTTTGGGCCTCACCGGGTACTATCGCAATTTCATGGCGGACTATGGAACCATAGCTGCACCCCTGACAGCTCTGACTTCACCCAAACACCCTAGGAAGGTTAATTGGACTGAAGACTGTCAGAGGGCCTTTGATGGCTTGAAAGAAAGTCTGTGTCGGGCACCCGTGTTGTGTGCGCCTGACTACAGCCGACCCTTTATCGTCCAGACGGATGCCTGCAACACCGGAATTGGAGCTTTCTTGTCCCAGTTAGATGACAAAGGGAGAGAACATCCTATCATATTCATCAGTAGACAACTCAAGGGTAGAGAACTTAGGTGGGCTTCTGTTGAAAAGGAGTGTTTTAGTATAGTTTGGAGCCTTAGGCGTTTTAGGCCCTACCTTACGGGGTCTACCTTCAAGGTCCAAACAGATCATAAGCCCCTAAAGTGGCTTATGCAGATGAAGGGTGAGAACCCGAAATTGCTCAGGTGGTCCATTAGCCTGCAAGGGCTAGACTTCACCATAGAGCACAGACCAGGGAAGAGTCACAATAATGCAGATGGCCTTTCCAGAAGGTATGTTGACCGTCTGAATGAGGGTGTCTATCCCGTGGGAGATTAGGCACCCTCCACCTCAGTCTGGGGGGGGGGGCGACTGTGATGCTGGAAATGCATCGGAGGGACAGGGCCTCCGTATCCTTGTCCTTTACTGCGTTTCATCGTGTGTTCTGTCGTGTTTTCCGTGCAGGAGTTCATGGGGGACTCCTGGCGGTGCAGCTCTCTTTCTTTTGGTTTGGTGAACGGACCCGTGGGATACCCTTATGGCACCCGCAGGTGAGGGTACAACCCTGTACCCCTAGTGTATGTTTTTGGCCACCTGTGGGTGGCCCACAGAGCAGGGTATGGGCTGGTGGCAGCTCCATGCTGCATGTGACAGGTGCGCGGCGTATCCTCCATTTTGGGATACCCCAGCCCTGCCATTGGGATCAGTTGATTCCTAATGGAAAACAAGATGGCCCCGGTGGCCTCTTGCTTTCTATTACCCATTACCTTGTTTTCCCAAAGTCCTGGGAAGCCCTGACTCTGTCCCTTCCCCCTGACTGGCTGTTGGATGGAAGTGCCATATATGGCGTTGTTGTGAAGGCCCAGTCAGACTAGCTGGAGCCTTCCCGGTGATGTATGTTGTGGGTACCTCCTGTGGGTGGGACCTGGGTGAATAGAGTGTGTGACGAATATGCATTCTGTGTTGTGGGTGTCTAGTATCTGGTGGTTGACACAATGGGCCTCATTAGGACCCAGGCGGTAAGGGGTTTACGGCGGCGTAAACAGCGCCGACCCTTACCGCCTGATTCCGAGGTCCCTTAGCGCCATGGAGGTTTTAACACCTGCTTTTAGCAGGTGTTAAAATCCATGGCGCTAAGGGACCTTGTTGTTAATTACGCCACCGTAATTTACGGTGGCGTAATTAACGCCTTCCCCACTCCCATTATGCCCTATGGGGCAAAAATGGGAATGGGGAAGGGTAAATGGGTTAATGGGGACTTACCGCCCCACTCACCTCGGAATGGTGGTAAATGGTGGTAAAGGCACGACCCAGGCGGTAACTTACCGCCTGGGTCGTAATGAGGCCCAATGACTGAGACAACCCTATCCGAAACCGGTATGAATGCAGCTTGGAGTGTTGAATGGCTCGGTACTTGTCCCAATACACATAACTTGTTGTGAGTGTCTGGAAAGAAGTGAATGGCCTGAATACCTTGTGTGCCTGATTGGCTGCCTGCCTGCATGAATGCCCGTAGTCGTGATTGGATGCTTGAGTGTTTGTTTGTTTGTTTGTTTATTTATTTATTGTGCGCACCAGACCCTGGGGTAGCAGGGCGCAAGAGAACAAGGAGGTTTACAGCTTAGTTAACGTTTACAGGTTACAGATTAGTTAACGTTACAAGTTACAGGTTACAGGCATAGTGGACATTTCGAATCTGCAGGGTAGGGCAAGTGCAAGTGCAGATAAGGCGTAGCTAAACAGTCAAATCTATGGCGATCGAACAGTAAAAGCAGGTCAGCACAAGCATTATAAGAGACGTTATGTATAAAGTGACATACGCTATGTCGCATTCTCAATAAGCCATTTTATGGTGTTCTTTCTGAAGTTATTGAAGGTTTGGTCAGATCTGAGTGCAAGAGGTAGGGAGTTCCATAACTGTGCTGCCTTAACTGGGAAGCTGGAACCTCCAATGGTGGCTAGTTTGAATCTGGGCACTAGGAGGCAGTTGGGGCTGGCTGTCCTTGTGAGTCTCGTTGGATTTTTCCTGTTGAAGCGTTCTGAAAGGTATCGGGGAGCTTTGTTGTTTAGGCATTTGTGGATAAGGGAAGCAGATTTAAGGTTGATTTTTTCTTGGGTGGAAAGCCATTTGTGTTTTCGTCTTATTTCTGAAATGTGTAGAATGACCCAGCGGAATGAATGGGAGATCAACAGTATATCTGGGGACCTCTCACTGCTAGGAATCGTGTTCAGAAGCTTAAGTCCACTACGACGAGTAACTGGATTAACTGATGCTTGACCTTGAAGCCCTGCTGGACGAGAAGAATTGCTGTTGCTCTTCTTCACAATCTGAAAGCTGCGGTGCCTCCAAGGACTGACCCAGAGAGGACGTGGTAAGGTGCCCTCTTCCCGAGCTACGAGGGACCATCGTGCACAGCTGATCTTTGCCAACGCTCAATGGTAGACAGACCTTCAACCGGCTGCCGACCCGATACGGGGACTGCTGCGGAACTCCAAGGAGAAGCACTCGGACTGTTGTCCGCCACTGTCGATGACCGCCGTCGCCGACCGGAGCCACCGTTCTCCCGTTTGCCTAAGAACTTTCATTGATCATCGGACGGTCTCGTCTGCACCGGCATCTGCTTGTCTCCCGCTGGAGAAGGCCCGACCGTCGACACGCCGAGGAGTATCCACCAGTGGGTTTCCCGCCACCTACAGACCGCAGAGATGCCGACGATTCGACGCCCTTGCTGGGCCACAGTTCTTCATCATCTCTTTGCGGTCCAGAACTATTGTCACCGAGGTGCCCCGCATGCCTCTTCCTTGCCGGACGCCAACGCTCTGTCGTCGACGAGCACCGCTAGGAACGAAGCTGCCACTTCCCTGCCATAGTTCACCCTGTTCACCGTCGGACGTTCGACGACCCGTGACTCCCGCCTTAAAGGGAGGGCACTCAAGAAGGGCCGTCGATTCCCCGACACCGAACACCAAGTTCCCCGACACCTCTCGACGATCTCTGGCTCCCGCCTGAAAGGGAGGCACTCAAGAAGGATCGGTCGGTGCATCGTCGGAGAACTCTACCCCACCAGGTACATTGGGGGAAAAACCTTAATAGGAAGAAGTAAGACTATCGAACAATATATGGACTGGGCTTGTGCTATATATCTTTATTTACAGGTTGCCCAGGTGGGGGGATCTCCACACAGAACTGTGCCTAGTGTTAGGGGTCAGTATTCTGCCTATTGTTTCAACCATCTTGCGTTCCTTCCTATCTCTATTGCTGGTTTACTCGTTATTGATCTGTGTGACATTTTAACCGTACAGTTGATGCACTTTAATGAGATTTGATAACATTAGTGGTACCACTCTAGACGTGTATATATTTATCATTATTGAATTCCAAGTACAAAGTGCGTTATTGTGATTGTGTACATACCTTTGAATATTAATTACATAAAGACTGTGTTTTCAGAAATACAGTGTGTGGACATTCCTTTGTGGGGGTTCGGGGACTACACTGTACTTAAGAACCAGCCCGCATCACCTCCTGTTAAGCTAGGCCTTGATTGCTCGACTACGTTACCAATAATAGAGAATCTTGGCTGGGGTCCTCTGTGCCTCTCCTCTACCATATAGAGAGTGGAAGTACAGACACCCCCTACTGGTCTTTACAGGGTCCCCCCCCCCGAACCCCCTTTTTTTTGCTAAAAACCCCTTTTTTTTTCCCTAAACAAAAACCTAAAAAATATATATACAAATAAAAAAAATTCGACCATTTGACCTGTCGACCAAATTGTGTCGACCAATTGTCCTGTCGACCATTTGTCTGTCGACCATTTGACTGGACACCTAAGATGAGTGGAGTATGAATGAAAATTAGTTATAAAAATGTTTAGTTTTTCCTGGGGGCTAGGGCTCAGAGTTTGTAAAAATCTGCAGGGCTGCAGTGTGTGTCTATGTAAGTTATTACTATGTTAAGTAGCATGGCTGCCAGGAATTTCTGATGATGACGGAAGGAAGACTTTGCAGAATCTCTTGAAAGACAAGAGGGACAGTTTTGGATGAGCTATGGCAGTATCCAGTAACCAAGTTGAACAGTATATAAGGCGCCGGCTTGGACTCAATCTGCAGGAGCCAGCCACGGAAGACAGAATGCTGTTAGGGGGAGCAGAGTCCTCTGCCCCCCCATCCTCATCTTTGTACAGATTAAAGTTTGTTATCCTTGCAAGATGAAGACTTGTGGCCTTAATTCCCTGGAGGGGTGCATTTAATGCGGTGTGAGCGTGATTAGGGGTTCCCCAATATATTTAAGGAATACCCCTGTAAGTTGGGCTACCTTTCAGTGGCATCACATTTAACTGATAGGTTCTTCACAACCGGAACAGGGGAGTGGCAAGGTCCCAAGCACGAAGGACACAGAGCTGGAGACCAGAGTTTGGCATGATGGAAAGAAGCCAAATCATCTTTCTGTGAGCCATTGAATTTCATTTGATTATGTCACATCCACGTATTCACTGGTGTTGTCGGTGATCGAGGATAGAACACTATCCAGTCTCAGAAAGATTTGGTTGTCTTCCAAATACATATAACATTGGAGAGCAAAGGACTCTACCAAATGTAGAAGAGCAGATACAACAAAATCAAAAACGAGCTACTCAGAGACAAAAGGAGAACGCGTTGCTCCTTGGACGAGACCATTAAGTAATAACCAAAGCCAGTATAGGACTTGGCCCCTAATTACAAAGGAGGACAAGCGTGACAATAGAAGCCGATGGCCCAGAGTGTAAAAAGCGGCAGAGACATCCAATAGGATCAGTGCTGCAACACCATCGCCATCCCCTCGTTTTTAAGTTCATAGAGAAACCACAGGCAAAGTCCATGGATGACCATAGTGTGGCCATGGTTAAGCAGAAAAATCACGGATGGTAAATGGCTCAGGGATTCTTTTGGAAGGGGTGTGAAAAACAGTACTTTACAGTTAATAGAAATATAAACGTCCCTTGCAAAAATTAACACACTTGGAATTAATGATTATCCACAAAACAAAGATGAGCAAAATCAAAGATGCACCCCTGTGGATCATGGGCAAACCACGTAATGACCATGCATATGTACATTTGCTTACCAATGATACCCTGGACAGCTAAAGGATGCTTGTCCATGTGAAGAGGGCATCACAGGAATAGGCCCTAATGCAATAAAAGAACCAAGATGACCCGCTGGACCAATAAGGAGGGAAGGGAAGTGGTATCCACAGAATGTGGTACCACAGAAAAGTCACCCGCAATACTCTGACCCTCATCCCTGAGGAAGGCTTCTTGAGCTGTGGGAATACCACAACCTCCTTAAGCTCAGAAGGAACTCTACTGTAGGCTAAAGTGGTATTAATTACCAGAGAGTGCCCCTCCCCTCACCCTCCTGTGAGGCAAAAAACCTTGGCGTCATCTTCGATTCCAATCTCTCCTCTCCGCATCACGGACCTTGCCAAGAAGGCCCACTTCCAGCTGCACCTCCTCAGAGGTATCCTACCTTTTCTCATCTTAAACCAGGATCTCCCTGTCTCCAGAGCTGTGGTTCTCTCCAGGTTGGACTACTGCAACAGCCTCTTTCTCAATCTTCCTAACTCTTCTCTTTTTCCCCCCTCTTCAACTAATCCAGAACAGGACTGCAAGACTTATCCTTGGCCTCAAGCCCAGGGACTGCATCTCTCCAGCTCTGAAATGTCTCCACTGACCCACTGCACAATCCACAAGCCTTTCTGGGGCTGTGGTCCTCTCTATATCCAGCACGCTCTTCCTAAATACCTTCCTTCTAGAGCCCTCTGCTCAGATCCCTCAAACTCTCTACGGGTCAGAAATGTCTCCAAACAGAGAGTGGGGGTAGATTTCACTCCTCTGCAGGTGCCCAATGGCCTCCCTGCCCCTCTCAGACTTGAGCCGGATCACCTGAAGTTCCAGAAGCTGCTCAAGACCTTCCTCTTTTCTTCCGCCTTCAAGCTCCCTCTCCTCTGCTAATCTACCTGTCTGCTTGACCTGACTGGTGGTGTGGTTGCCCTCAGATTCACACAGGGTGCCCCCCCAACCCTTGACCTGTCATCCTTCACTGCCTTCTGGTATACCCAGAACTTCCAGTCTGGGACTGCACCTGTGTAGTCCTTTGCCGTCCTCACACTTACTCAGAGCCCTGCTGCCCTGACTGTCCTTCTGATACCCCTTCCTTGTACTTCTACCCCCACACTCTCCCCTGCACTTTCTCGTTGCACTTGCACAATCTGAATGTCACAAGGCCTAGTAAAAATGTTTGTCTTGTCATCCCAGTGTCTCCCCTCCTTTGTCTTGTGGCGCCTAGCAATACTTGTGCATCATATGATATCAGGTGACATAGAAGCAGGGATTGCTTATATGTATTTTGCAGGGTAGGATCCCAGAGGGTCTACCCCAGTAGTCTTCAAACTGTGGGGCTGGCTTCCCTGGGGGACCCAAAGGGTGTGCAGGGGGGGCCTGGAGGCTCTTCCAAAATGCAGTACGGTGACTGATTTTAATAGAAAATATACGCAGAAATGACAGATAGGAGAGCTCAGCAACAACATTTTTACTCCAGCGTGAAAAAGTTTGAATACCACTGGTCTACACATACAGATAAAGGCCCTGATTCATGGAAATCTTTGCGTGTAAAATGGGGATGTGTGTGCCATTCTGCCCGCAAATCCCCATTCGTCACACAGGGATGTGCGAGCAGATCCCCATTTTACATGCAAAGAATTCCATGAATCAGGGCCTAAGTGTCCCAGTGGGAGATGATTTGTGAAAATAGGTGGGATACATGAGCTACAATGGGCTGGGATACCAGCCTCTAACAACAAAGAAGTCTCATTATTAGTCATACCCAGTCCGAGGATTGGCAAGTAAATGGAGCATAATTGCAATAAAGAATTCGTGTAAATGGGTGAAGGAATAATGTGTCGGGGAGACCAAAAGTACTAAAAACATCCAAAATTCCAGCCTGAACTATTCTGGAGGAAACGTGCAATGCTATTATGCACTATGAATTGCTGAAGATGTGTCAGTAACGTGGGCAGTGATTAGAAAGCCGGGGCCCTGGACTTACCTAGAACCATAGCTCTCAACTCACCCGCTTTTGGCGGGTGTCACCCGCCTTCAAAGCAGATGAATCACCCGCCAAGTCTTTCATACGCCCATTCACTTCTATGGGCCTCTCACCCGCCAAAAAGAAAATCGGGTGTTTTCACCCGCCATGCTGACAAAAAAAGGTTGGGAGCTATGCCTAGAACCCAGGATGAGAATTGCTTTGCCAGGGCTGTGACTTGGCTGCACACCCCCGTGTGCGCGCGCCAGGACGCCAGGGAGCGTGCAATGGCTGTGGCAGCCCCTCCATGTGGGGGCTGCATGGAGGGCGCTGTGTGCCCGTCGCAGAGGGTCTGGCCCAGGCCACTCAAGGTGTGTGGAGTTCAGTGGGCCGCTCGCGGCCGGAAGTCGCCGGCACGTGCTTGGCGCGGCACGTGCTTGGCGCGATAAAGTCACGCGCACGGCGCCACGCACAGTCACGCAGGGGACATAGAAGAAGGACTCTGGCTGGCGGGCGGGCTGCCAAGTCATAGCCGGAAGGCGGGAAAGGCTGCCGCGTGGCAGACTAGGCCAGAGCATGGCCTCGGCGGCTGTGGGGCCTGCGCTAGGCTCGCCCTGAACACCTGGACTCCAGCCCGGTTCGGTACTGCGAGCCCCCTAGCGCTACTCCACCTTATCAACACTTGCTGTGCACGACGGGCGATGTGTAGGTAGGAATGTGTCATTAGTGTTCATTCACATTGTGATTTATTGGGGCCAGAGGTTGCCTGTGGTCCGTGATGTGTACTGTTCATTATGTGTTCTCTTTGTGGGAATTATTTGGGTGTGATTTGTAGTACTGAAAGATATGATATGCCTGTGCACAAGTGTTTCTAGGTGCTACAAGCAGGGCCGGCCTTTGGGGTGTGCCGGCCGGGCGACCGCCCGTCGCTCCCTGCCATTACCCCCCACCACGCCAGCTTGGGGGAGTCTTTCAAGGTCTCCCCTGAACGGTCATGGTGCGAAAGTGCGCGGCAGGCACCCTATTGAAATGAAATGCGCTCTGCTCTCGGAGCAGAGCATATTTAATTTGGCGCCCCCCCTTATGACCAGGAGCGCACTTGAAAGAGGAGTGCACACATTTTTGTTTTGCTGCCCTGGGTGCTACGGTCGCTAAGGCCCGCCCTGGCCACAAGACAAGGGAGGGAAAACATAGGGAGGATAAGGCAGACCTTGTGTCATTCGGATCGTGCAAGTACGACAACGAGAAGTTTAGGGGTAAGGAGAGGGGGAAGTGCAAGGTAGAGGATAGGGAGAAGTGCGATCAGGGCAGCATGGCTCTGAGTAAAGGCAGCCAGGGCAGAGCCTCCCTGGCTAAGTGTGTGGGGCGGGGCTGACTTAGGCACCCAATGTTCTCTGATATTACTATTATTTTTATGATTACTGCGCTGCTTCCATATGTTTTTCATATGTCGAGTTATTGTACTGTTCAGCTAAAAGTTGTCTCGCTGATGTTTCGGTCCACTGTGTGGGCTTGTGTGTTACAGTATTAACGTTGTGAGTCCGATGTGTGAAGTCCATCATTAGAAGAGCTTTGTATTGACATTCTCTGCCAAACACCTAGTGTGAACAAGTGGATGAACACCTTTGTAAGTCAGCCAGTATGTTGTTTGTATGAATAGTATTTATTCTTAGCAAACACAGTGACAGGCCATGAATGGCAGCGGTGGCTGCGTGCTTGCTTTTGCCTTCTGCAACGGCCTTGCCAGGGTGCACTTTAACAAGACTGTGATGGCCAGTGGAAGGGAGGGTCTTCAGCTGTTCAGGCTGTATGTGCTGCCTGGGGACATGGAGGGGATGTATGTTGAAAGGGTTTCATTAAGCAATCCGTTGTGGTCATTGGCAACACGGGCCTGTAAGAGTTCTCTGTGGGTGGTCAGTACGCAGCCATGGTGTATGTACTGGAATCATATTTATCTACCGTGAAATAAATACATATTGTGCTTCCTGATGTTGTGTGTTGTGTGTTTTTTCAGTTCGTGGCCACTGTCATAATGTATGCTAACGGCATGAGTGCACGCGTAAGCTTGAGTGCTCAGCGCACCTCATGCTCCATCGATCTTTATTCTGTTTTATCGTGGGGGGCGTAGGTTGAAATACCCTTTCTAGAACAGCGGCGAGAGCACAGCTTGCTTCTTCCTGTGCCGTTTTCTGTCTCTTGGAAGTAGACATGGAGGCATCCATGATTTTGGATGTGTTGTAGAGTTTTCCTGTGCTTGAATTGTTGCACATTCTAACTGATGGAGCGGAGTGATTTCCATGTGGGTGTCGATGGGTAAGTCGATATCCTTTTCTATGTTTATGTTGTTGGATATTAGGTGGTTACTTGAGTTTCTATGAGCCTCTCCAGGGGCATATGTGATCCGCTGTTGTATTGCTTTGCATTTTGGTAGCTGGCTGGGTGTTCTCGTGCTCTTGAATATCGTGCACTTGATTTCTTATTGTGTGTGTATAGTGTATCATTCTGGGCTGTTTGAAAGCTTGTAGATTGTTGCCAGCACTGCACAGTTGTGTTTGTTAACGCTTTGAGGTCATTGTGGTAATGATGTGATATGATATGGCATTTATAACGCGCCTATATACACAAGTGTTTCAAGGTGCAACAAGGCAAGGGAGGGGGAACGGAGGGAAGACAGACAACGATCGTACTAGGACAGGTGTCATTCAGATCGCACAAGTTCATGGGAAGGGGGAAGGAGGAAGTGCGGAGGGGACAGGGCAGAACATGGGATAATAGAATAAATAAACAATAAGAAAAAAGTACGGCCAACAGGTGGCGAGTGCAAGGTAAATGCAGACATCAGGTGTCAAGTGCTGGTAGTGGAACTGTAGGGATACAGAAAAACAATCCCCAAGTGCAGGGGTTGCCAGGAAGTCAGTGCAGGTGTGTGACTGGCGGGGTAGGGGACCTGGGCCCAAGATCAAGGGTGGCCAGTGCAGTATCAGTAGCAGCCAGGAAGTCAGAAGGGGAGAGAAAGGGAGAAGGCAGAAGCAAAGCGAAAGGTTTTGAGGTGCTTCCGGAACCGTAGATGGTTCTCCTCAAGTTTCAGGGAGGCAGGGAGGCTGTCCCAGAGGGAGGCCCCGGCCGAAGAAAGAGATCTACCACCAACTCGTTGCTTGGAGAAGAGACTGACCTTGAGGGAGTTGGAGGCGGATGAGCAAAGAGCTCGAGAAGGAAGATATTTAGGAAGAGAGAGTTGAAGATAATGAGGCCCCAGGCGCCGTTGCAGACAATGCAGAGGGTTTTCAACTTAATCCTTGCAGTCACTGGGAGCCAGTGCAGAGATTTCAGTCCTGAGAGATACGATCCCTGGGCTTGAGGCCAAGGACAAGTTTCGCGGTCCTGTTCTGGATGAGTTGCAGAGGGCGGAGAGTAGAAGCAGGCAGATTTAGAAAGAGGCTTTTGCAATAGTCCAGCCTAGAGAGAACCAGAGCTCTGGAGACAGTGAGCTTCTGGGGGAAGGAGAGGAAAGGAAGAATACCTCTGAGGAGGTGCAGCTGGTAGTGTGACTTCTTGTCAGAGATGTGAGGAGAGAAGGAGAGTGTGGAGTCGAAGATGACCCCAAGGTTTTTAGCCACACATGTGGGAGCCGGAAGTGGGCCAAGAGAGGCCGGCCAGAGAGTGACAGGAAGGGAGGGAGCGGGTGTGCCGATGAGGAGAATCTCGGTGTTACCGGCATTATGGCAGAGATCATTGGCGGCACACCATTCCTGGATGGCGGACAGACCATCAGAGATATGAGAGGGAGAAGAGGTGGCTGAAGGAAGCCTGAAAATGAGCTGAGTGTCATTCGCATAGCACTGGAATCTGGGGCAGAGCGCAGCAATGCGGTGGGCAAGAAGTGCCAGGTATTGGTGGAACTGCCAGGGAGAGAGGTTAGACCCCTGGGGAACACCACAGGTAGAGATAGAGGAGAGGAAGGACCCAAGTTGAACCTGGGAAGGTCGATCAGAGAGGAAAGAAATCAGCCACGCCAGGGCCTGACCGGTGATCCCCAGGTTATCACGGAGACGGTTGAGCAGGATAGCATGGTTGACTGTGTCAAAGGCAGAAGAGAGATCAAGTAACATGAGGACACAGGGGGTGTTGGAATCAAGGTTGGAGTGTAGATCTTCACAGATGTTCAGGAGAGCAGTTTCCATGCTTCTAGCAGCTCTGAAGCCCGACTGATGAACATGGAGGCAACCAACAGATTCACTGTTAAGATTGAGCTGGGAGATGGCCAGCTTTTCCAGAAGTTTGCCCAGGAGAGGAATGTTGGAGATTGAGTGATAGTTAGCTGGGCAGGACATGTCGGCAGAAGGTTTCTAAAGAAGAGGGTGCACAAGGGAGTTCTTCAGGGGGGAAGGGAAGACTCCAATGGCGAAGGAGTGGTTGCAGAAGTCGGCCAGGGCGGAGCCCGGGATTCAATGTGATCCTTGATGGTTTTGGAGGAACAGGGATGAACCTGTTTTGATGAGACATTCATAGATCAGACTTGCCTAGAAACCTTGTATGGGGAGAACAGGGGAAAGGCAGAGAAGGAGGGAGGAGAGGTGGACGAAGAAGGGCCAGAGGAAGAGCAGGGAGTAGAGGGAGGAGGGGGAGAAGAAGAGAGAGAGGACAGGATGTCGTGAGTTTTAGAGATGAAATTAGAAGCCAGGGACGTGCAGAGGGACTGGGAAGTATGTGCAGGGTCTTTCTGTTTTATCTCCCACAAGCCCTAAGGCTCTGAGATCATTTCCCAGCAAGACCTTTCCTGGGACATCTCACTGAATGCTCACTGGAATCTTGACTACTGTACCACTTAAAGTAAGATTTATAGGTATAACTGGGAACTGGAGACGTGGGCCATGAGCCAACTTAGTGGGCATCAGAGGAGCTCTGGCAACTTCCTCTGGGTCTACCAAGGTAGAATCCACTAAAGTTCAACTGCACCCACTATCCCTAAGAGCTGGAGTATCTACTCCATTGATCAGCACACTGTCCTTAAAGTAGTGTTTGGTGTTATCTGGAATCCTAGCATAAGCATCTGAGACATTAGGCTCCCAGGAACCCAGGGAAACTAAAACTACCTCAGAATCTATCCCACTGGGGAAGGGGTCTGAGGAGAAGGATGCCCCTGTAATCTCTTCTTCCTCATAGGAGGAGAAGGCCAGATTAGCAGAGTGGACCCCCAAGGTTTTGACCTTACATCTGGGGTCCCCCTTCACATGGCCGCTTGCTCCACAAGCCACACAAGATCCACTTGGTCTGTTGATATAGGGAGGCTTACTGTAACCATAGTTCTCTCTTGGAGGCTCACCTCCACTACCCTCTGAGTACTCTTGTGACTTACCATTATTTTTCTTTTTCTGGCCATTCTGGGAGGAAGTTTTATCAGATCCCCCACCCTAAATAATAATAATAATAATACCCTCCGTATCTTTGGGCTTTTTCCCCTCCTCCTGCTTACTAGGATGAGTCTTGTCCTTATGGGACACTCTATGTGACACCCACAAATCTGCAGCTATGGCAAGTTTCTTAGGATCTAACTCGTTTGAATCTGCCAAATTCTGCTTACGCTCAGGGGAACAAGATGCAAAAATATGTTCACGCATGACAAGACATATCATACCCTCAAAGGTGGAGACCTTATAGCCTTCAACCCCCTTAGAGCCTTCAACCCAGCCAGCCAAGTTTTGTAAAGAATCAGTCACATATGACACCCAAGTACTTCCTTCTTTCTTTTTATACTCTCTGAACCTTGTAAGGTATTGGGCAGTATTCTTCCCAAACTTCAAAATGAGAGTTTGCTTCAACATTGCAAAATCAACTCTCTCAGCTTTTGACATTTCCATAATGGCACTGCAGCAGCCAGAAGGGGGCGGTCTACTGAGCAACCATGCAATCTTGCCAGCATTTACATCCTCCTGGACTTCACATGCATACTCAAATGCATTCAACCAGTCCATAATGTCATTCTTCTCATCATACACACTGAGCAGATCTTTAGGAAATCTTGGATGAGAGGAGGACCCAGACCCATGTCCAGGACCCTTGGATCCATTGGCAACTTGGAGTTCCAACTGGTGATCCCTGTTCTTCTGTTTTTCTGCCTGCTCTATTCTCAGCTTATCCATGTGAAATTCAAGCTCCTTATGCTTAAACAACAGTTCTTGTTTCTTGAATTCCAGCATGGCTTCAGCATCAGAGCTTGCAGAGGAAACATTAGACATAACATCCTCCCTGTCATCATGGACATCCCTGATGAGGTCAGCGACAGAACTGTCAGTTGTGCCAGTGGAAGCTGCTCCACGCCCTTCTGCACTCTCATCAGAGGCTATGGCATTGAGTTGCAACTCTTGCCATTCCATGACTCTTTGGATCATTTCCAATTGTGTACCTTGAGCAGAGATCCCTCTCTCAGTACACATCTTTCTCAATGTTTCTGACCTAGAAGCATTTAAGGTTATAAAGGTACTTGTTTCCATTATATTAGATAGGTCTATGGCCTTTTACAGTTATCACTACAAAGTCACTATGTGCCCTGGATAGGAATAACTAGAAATGCCTTCACTAGTGTGTTAGGCGGAAACCTGTGCAGTTCCGTCTGGGATCACTGCAAAAGATTTAGGACTACAGGTGTTTGGCAGTAAACCCACTTGGTAGCAGTCTGTACCACACAGATTCACTTGGTAGCTGTGGCTGAGCAGTCAGACTTCGCTCAAGAAGAGTTAGGCAGTATGTGGAGTATACAAAATAGGGCAATTCTACACAGTAAGACAAGCAAACACGCAACAAGGCTTCGGTGTAAAGATATAAAGGTATTTATTTATAACAACACATCTATAGAAAACACTCTGGCACTAATATGGTAAACAACTTCAATCACAATTACTATACGAAAAAAAAGATCAATCCCCCTAACAATAGTTCGACAAGTCTAGGTTCACCGGCATCACTTATTTTCAGACAGAGGTGTATGCTTTAACCTAGATGGCACTCTAGTATTCGTTAGGTCGGGAGAGAAAAATAAGGCAGGTTATGAAATCAACTCGGTACCAATACTTTACAGACAAATGCAAGACAAGTAATGCAGGGTCTACTACAGATCACAAAGTTCAGAGGCCAGGCCCACTCGGAGAGAGGCAAGGCGATATGTCCAAAAAAGTGTCTCAGTGGAAATGCGCTTTGAGTCTTTATCGCAAATTGTTATGGAAAGTTTGGACCAGTTCAGAACAGAAAGTTAAAGAACGCTTGGAGGAGACCCAATGGAATGGCGAGGATTCAGACACCTCACTCTATATGGAAGAAAGGGAAGCCAGGTGGACACGGTACCTTGTTTGTGGAGAGACAGCTCCGGCTGGGGCAGTTTTTCCTGGTGGTGGATGCACGTCCGGTCTTTGCCAAGAGAAGAGATGACCTCGTCGTCGAAGGAAAGTTGAAGATCGTTGCACCACCAGGGAAGAGACCAGCCGCGGAGTGCTCCGTCACAAGGCACCACCTTTTGGTCATGGTACAGGGGTAGTGGCTATCCGGTTGCCGAGGTGCTCTGCACGGGCAATTCGACCACTGCGTCCTGGAGCAAAGAAAAAGCAAAGGTGACTGGTTGTTCCCACCAGTCAGGGGAAGAGACTCTCCGGCAGGGAGATCTCCTCTGTCGTCGGGAGGTGGTGAGTCGGTTCCGCAGGGCTCCACTGGAGGTGTCGTCGTTGCAGGTCGGCTCAGCTTTACCCTCGTCGGATTCTTAGGTCCTGTGGCAACTTCTGAAGATCCCGTCCCAAAAGCCCTGCTTTTATGCAGAAAACCCTCATTCATTCAGCTTAGTTGTCAATCAAAACACGCTAAGTGGTGAGCGGGGAGGCTCACCACTTGGGCCAATCACACAAGAGTGCGACCGGAGTTGGCAAGGCAACTCAGTCCAGGGTGCCTAAACCCCCTCCCACACCCCCATAGTAACCCAGACAGAATGGCACCACTTTGGAGGGTCTCTGTACAGAAGCCCACCAAAAGTGGAACAAAGGGCTCAACCTTTGGTTTAGGCGTCACAGAGACGAACACAGACGCCATTTTAAAAACCGAGTTCTGGCAGAAAATACCATCCGATAAACTTATTTAAGATAAGTAAACCGGTGGTATGTTAGAGATTAACGAGAAAAAGTATTAATCTCCAACAATGGGAAGAATCCCATAGGGTTATATTCGGGGTTGAATATAACAAGTAGTTTCCACTGCCACCAGCCAAAACTCAACGAGGGGGAACGGGACAGTGCCCCCTCGAATAACAGACCCAGGAGTAATCTAATTACCCCTACTAGTACGTCCACAATAGGATGGTTTGTACTAGTTCTGTTAGTAAATTTAGGTCTAATAAAGCCAATGGTGACTTTACATGCCCGGGGAGACAGTAGTCAGTCCCCGGGTATGGAGTCTATGACGGAGGTCCGCTAGGACGCCCCAGTGCTACGGCACGGAGGGTGCGGTATAACACACACAGAAAAACATATGAGACCCTATGGAGTAAAAGACCCCATAGCCCATAGAGCACATTGACATTCAAAGGAATTACACACATTCATGTCCAGGAGTGGGAGAAAAAGAGTCTCACTCTTTGCAGGATGGAAAAAAACAAACTCCCGAAATCCAGCAAAGCTGCTGGGGGACTCACTAGGTTAGGAAATTCAGCCTAAACAGAGAATTCTCCCTAACATAGTGTGCAATACTGGATATCTTCAGTCCTATCCCACCGCTGTACACCAATTTGTTAAGATGGATTTCTGAACTCTGACCTGGTGGGCAAAGGTTCAGCAGGCCAGCCTAGTTTCTTGGAACAGGGTAACCTTCTGGAAAAGCCAGACCAATGAAGATAGCTTGGCGGTGGTCAAGACTAGGTCTCAGGAGGGGTGAGGGTGACTGAAAGGCCTCAATGAGCACACAGAGTAAAGGACACTTACAAATCACTCCCAGCCAGGTGTAGATATATTAAAAATACATATACATTTATTTCAAGGCCTTTGAGTTTCAAACACACAAATCAAATCACAGTGATACTATTTAGACCAACACAATACTTTCAAAATACATATATACAAGACCAATGGGGTCTAAAGCGTTAAAGCACCAAATGGGTCCACAACCTAAAAGGGGGAGGAAACAGGCAGTGCAAATAGTCTTTAGCCCCTTCTACATCCAACACACTCCTAACTAAAAGGCAGTCCAATCCCTAAGAAGAGAGGAGCCTAATGCTCAAAAGTACAGGCAATGCAAGCACACGCGGTAGTGTAAATGGGTAAAACAGCGTCTCTTCAGGGGTCTCTAGCAGCACTTGAAGGTGGGCGAGGCGATGAAGACTAGGTTCCCACTATTTGAGGAGGGTCTCCACTTGAGGGCAGAGTCGATTCCAAGAGTTGGGAATAGTTTGCTAGTTTGCACTAGCAGTGGAAAGGAGAGGGGCCCCTTGGGGCCACTCATGCATAAAAATGGATGGAGGTGCTAGGGGTAACCAGCTTGGGTTTAATTACTCACCGACCCACAGTGCACTCTGGACCAAACCTCAGCAGTCGAGTCAACTTCAGTTGCAGGTTCAAGTGCAGCAATTTGGCGGCTCTGCGGTTTTCAGCGAAAAAGATACAGCGATGATTCCCAAACGGGACAGTGGTGATTTCTCTGCTCCTGGTGGATGGATCAGGCCAGTTTCACTGCAGCAGGCTCCAGGGGCAAGAGGGGCACTAGTGCAGTGCACCTGCAAAGGCGTTCACCATGGCTGGGCGACACAGTAACAGAGTATGCTCCGGTCCTGGCGCACTCGTCTCATTTCAGACCTAGGAACGCCAAGTATACAATATTTGGTGTGAGGGTGCCGTGAATACAGAGCTAGCAGTATACTAAGTTAAGAGGGCCTCCTCAATACAGCGGCAGAGACAGAGCAACAGTCCTGCGTAAGCTGGTCAGCCCACTGATTTGCCCAAGGACACTTCCGAGAAGGCTTACTTGCAGGTTTTGGTGAAGGTGCCGAGTATAGTTAGTCCCACTATTCCAATGGGTCGAAGCGTTTTAGCAGACCTTCCAGGACGACCAGATGCAGAGGGATCCCATGGGACGACAGCGGGCTCAGGGTGCCAAACCTTCCAGCGGGTCACCAGCGGTTCCTCGACTCAGCTTCTTAGCTTCAGGATACTTGGATCCTATCCTTCGTTCAGTGAGAACTCCTGAGATCGACATGGTATGGCTGTTTGGGGGCTTCTCTTATCCAGAATCTCCTTCACGCCAAAATGAAGAGGACCCATTGGGAGATCTGCTCACATGCAGGCATACCATATGTGGACCAATCACGGACCACGGTGGTCCCAGGCATTCACAGCACTCCAGACTCTCTGGCACCCAGGATGTGTATTGGGGACAGACACCCCAGGCCACATCCTGGAGGCACACACAAAAGGCATGCAGAAGCCCGTGAAAGCTTGGCATTTCGTGGGAAAGAGCATGCCCAAATAAGGACTGACCAGGGTCAGCTCGACCTGGGGAAGGCGACAGGACATAATGGCCAAAGGACAGGACAAAGAACCTTGTGGCATGGCCATTTTAGAGCCAGGCCACCTATTTGTGCCAAACACGGTAATTGCGATTTACCTGGCAGGAAAGGGTTAACATTATATGAAAAGATAAGCTGTCACCAGCTCCGTCTGTGACACATCTGCACATCTCCTAAAAATCCCTCAAGAGGCTCTAGGGCCTTTGGAAATGACTAAAAGACCCAAGTGCCTTCTTCATGGACCTGGACCAGGTCTCCCAAAATGGAGAAATAAAGTGAGGAGGACTCAATTAGTGTTGCGCTCACCTTGGTGTTGGGCCAAGTGGCTACTTTACTAGCATGCAATAAAAACCCATGAAGAAGGCTTTTTTGCCGAAACGTCACAGGACATTCCAACACATGGGCATGCTACCCCTGTCCCGCACCATCACTTGATCTACATCCAGATGTAGACCAACGACTAGGTCACCTCCCAACACGTAGTGCAGATCGAAAACATCAAGAAGGATGTACTAGTGACGACTTTTTGAACCCATCTTTTACAGTTCATTCATTATTGTTACGATATTATGTGGTGGTTGCTCTATAAAACATTTAAAGTATCTAAATGTGATGTACATAGAGGTCAACCCTAGAAGTATTCATTGCTTAATAACTGTTTTGCATTTGTGTATGTATATTGTCATGTTAATGTTCTTTTACGAGTGATTTGAATATCCTTGTGTTTTGTTCTTTTGCCTTTTCCTGTCTTGTTATTACGTCCACCAAATAACATGCAGGCCTTGTCAAAAAACCAAAAAAATACTATGCGAAATCGGGTCCGCTCCTCTTTCATTTTGGCTAACTAAATAAGCTAAAACATACCCGACATGTGTTTTTTGCTCCCTTCTCAATTAATGTAAGTGAGCTAAATCATACAGCTCCACTGATACTAAGCATGTTAAATGTTGAAATCTTTGCAGAAAATGTTTATGTAAAGTAACATAAACTTATGTGGTAGGACGACACTCTCCTGTTTCAATGGCTAATAGCTCTCAAGTCCTCCCACATCCCTTGAGCAGTCCCTTTCGTTACCCAATAGTGAAGTCAAAGCCTTGCAGACTTATGGACCACCTGAGCAACTTTGGATTCTCTCCCTTCATGTTCATTAGCCACATCTGCACATCTAAAAAATCCCTCAATGGTATCTAGGGTCTTTGGAAATGACTAAGAGACCCAAGTGCACTGTACTGGAAGGTGCATTGTGCATTTGTTACATGCTGCAGAAAAGTTGCAACATTGGAAAAGGACTAAGGGAAACAAAGTCTCCCAGTACTGACTACCTTAAGAGCATGTCATTTTCCCCATAAAAAGTGAGTGAACGCCCAGAGGAGTACAGCATAAGGCTGGGCTCCCCTGGCAAAGTCAGACTATGGTGTTAAACAGCAGCCAACATTTGGGGGGTACACAACTGGAGGGAAAATGACACATAAATGGAAATCTTTCATAACAGTGCATTAATAGGGAGAGTTTTCTATCGATTGAATACGAGTACCCACAAGCCGCCTTTATGTAATGCATAAACCACTTATTCCATTGTGCCCACTTTACTTTGGCTGGACACGTAGATGCCATAAATACAGGAGGGCCAGGCACCCCTTGCATGACCATTTTCCACTTTCACCAATGTTCAGTATCTGCAGAGTGCACTTTCTCTTAAGTTCAAGTATGTGAAACCAATGTTCAGTTTGGAGAAAAGTACCAGCAATCCCTTCTTTTTGAGTTAGGAAATGTATGATTTTTCCTTCAGTTTCTATTCTTGCGGCTTGGCGGCCGAATTCTAGGGCAACTTGCATTAACTGCTAGCTGAACACGCTGATAATGCAGGCATTGCCTTTCTCCCCCTTAGTGCATGCAAATCTTTCCTTGTCGTATTCTGGGAGGACAGGCAGATGTGTGCATGCGCGATGCCCGCTGGAGAGAGGGGATTACTGGAGCTGGTTGGAGCGCACGTGGCTCCCTGGAGGCTTTCCTTATGGTGCTGGTAGTGTACCCACTTACTTGTTTATGCTTGTTTATGTTACGGCTTGCAAGCACTTCCTCACGGCCCCATCCACTTATGCCCGGGTGGGTCGAGCGGCTACCAGGCACCAGGTGCTCCACTGTACGTTCTCCCTCGCTTTGTCACAGCTCACATCAATTCCTGGGTTGGCAGAGCGGCTGCCGGATGGTAGGTGGCCTGCACACACCTACTGTCCCTCCCTCGTTGGCCACATCAACTGATGCCCAGGGGGGGGCAGAGCGGCTACTTTCTGTTTGGCGAAACAGAAATTTGCTGTATGGCGCTAGGGGTCCGGCTCCTTAGTATCCTTGTTGCCAATGTTAAGATATGAGCCAGGGACACCAGGGTGAGCTCATATCTTATTTATTAAGTAATATGGCACTAGACCCCCAGCACAGCATCTCCCTTGGCCACTTCATCCAACTGCTGTGCCAGGAACCTTCAATCTGTACAAAAACATTCTATGTGGAGTGGTGCTAACAGAAACACTCCTCGCATGTCATTCACAGTTGCATTCTGGGAGTAGACATTTTTACTCACCATTTTCCTCTCTTTCGCATTCTTGTTTAACATGCTTAAAGCCAGACCTTTCCTCCGTTTCACAGCTCCAAACGCTTTGCCTCCTCTCTTATTTTTTCATGACTTTTCGATTGTTCTTCTCTTCTCTTTGGCCTTTCTTGCTCCTCTTAAATCGATCAATAACTCCTCAATCAGTCTACTTTTCTCTCTTTCTCCTTGTGAGCCCATTACCCCTCTGTCTTTACTCTTTGCTGGCTCTCCTATCATGGTTTGTGTACATTTAATTTTCTCTTCCTCTTATTCAAGTCTATTGAGAATCTCTCCCCTCTGTATCTTTCCTCTCTTGTCTTATTCCGCTCCCCTGCTCGTTCTCTCTGCTCCCAATCTTTAGTCCTCCTAGCGACATATCCTCCTCCTTGAGCTCAGTCATGCTTTCACTGATTCTTGCTTTCGGCCCCATTACGTTGGGTCACTCTACTACTCGCTCTTCGCTCTCTTTCTCCCTGTCTGCTGCTCCGTTCCCGCTTGCACGATCAACTTCTGTCCTTCTAATTTGGTTCGGATTTCTCGTGTTTATGCTCCGCTTACTGCACTGTTTCTTGAATAATTTCTGTTCAGCGCTTTGGCATATAGCACTTTATAAATAACAAAATACAAAAATACAAATACATTATCAATGGAACTTACCTGTGTTGGTTTAATTTCATCTTCCACAATAAAAGCACTTTCCTTTTAAATTGTAAAACTCCATGTGCTAAGAGCCCTAGACATTGAGCAATAGCTCGTGGGAGATCTCTTATCCCTGATAATGACCTCTCCCATGGTCTTTACGGTTTAATTATTTGAGATTAAAGGCACACATCGAGGACACATGTTAAAGATATAATACTTTGGAAGAAGACCTCTCCCCTTTAAGTAGAGGAGTCTGGGGTAATGATGCAATGTATTTCCAGATGAAGCTGGACAGCTCAGGGGGCCCCTTGCACATGGAGAGTAGCCGCCTTCTGACTTTAAAAAATTCTAGAATGAATGCAATTTCTCATTTTTTCTAATCATGTCTGTAACTGGTTGCTGTTTGGAAGATTCTACCGGGCTCTCCTTACCTGGCTTAAACACTGCCAGTTGAATAATGCCAGTTGGTGACTCCAAAATGTTACCCGAGAGCTATCCTGTGTTTTTCCCTCACGGCTAGCTTTATTATTTAATCAAGGTCTGAAGCTATTGATTAATTTCTATGAGGCACCTGCACTGTGAGACAAATATGGGATGGCTGCAAACAGCGTGTAAAATGGGGGTCTAACCCTTGGTTCCACTGCGTGACACTCCCACGTCTAAGTCCTGCTCATTAGGTGGAGCTTCAAACCGACCCTAAGAAGCTAATGCAAGACGTTCCTTGATGCAAGTAGCAGTTCTTAGTGTCAATTATACATGTGGTAAAAACATGAACATCTCCCCCGATGCAGAGCGCTGCTCTATTTCATCCTCAAAGTCCTGGTGCTTCTAATGGCTGAGTCTGGTGAAGAGGCAACTGAATGCTCCATCTGTGGGTCACAAGCTGATGAATGGACGAATATGGGGTACAATAGAGGATCATCTTCTATACTACAATGTCTGGGTTCAGCATAAGTGTGGCCAATTAAAAACAAATGTTTTGAGATTATCAAACCCTGCACCAGACAAAGAGATTGTGAAAAACAATGGTCCAAAAGAGAGATATCGTGGATCATTTCTTTAGGATCACAATTCCTCTAGGTCTTAATGAGGACATTGATTGGTCAGTATATTTTTGAGTATGCAGTTTTAGAGACCAGGGTGTAGACTTTGGTGTCATGTTGGTGTCATGTTAAGGTCAGGCAAGGGCTGTTGGGACATCAGAACTCTTTTGTTTATGGGACAGGAAATCTGCCACCCAGGAATACAAGGTCAGTTTTCTTTAGTAATGCAATATCCGGCTTGCAGAAGAGCGGCTGGATTTCATATTCCTCATCCAATTCAACAGTTACCAGAGCCCCAGGTGAGCAGCCCTTTCCAGTTAGTTTGTTATCAGTAAACAGTTTATTTCAGGAAGGGTATGTAACTGATACAGTGTTGTTTTTTCTTTTTCTTAGCAGTTAGTAAATGGGATAATCCCCGAAACATGTGCTAAGTGATGTGAGCTAAAACAATGTCCAATAAATATGGTCAAGATTAACAAGAGCAAGAAACAGCTTTACTCTGAGTCATGTCAGAGGTGGTCAAGGGAAATACTGTATCCAGACCTTGTAAGTCAATTCATATAGACCGATCCCAGCGAGCGAACGGACAATACTATGAGTGACTGCCATCAGTGACGGAAAGCTAGGCATGGACACGGCCCCAGGAGGCGACACTGTGGTGTGCATAGCTGTGAAAATCACGAGGGAAATTAGATGATTTTTGTGGTGGGTGCATCTGATGTCTGGGTGTCACCCATCCTGTTTATTAGGCCCAGGCAATGGATAGTAGGAACTGGTGTACTAACAATCTAATGATAATGTAGACTCATGCTGAGACAAGCTGGCGCTACAAATGAAGGAGTGGTATTATTCAACGGCATGATCAATAGACGCTTGTGGTAAAATTCAACTGCGTGATCAACAGACTCTTGTGGTAATATTCAACTGCGTGATCGATAGACACTTGTGGTAATATTCAATGACATGGTCAATAGACTCTTGTGGTAATATTTAACTGCATAATCAATAGACTCTTGTGGTAATATTCAAATGCGTGATTGATAGACACTTGTGGTAATATTCAGCGACACGATCAATAGACTCATTTGGTAATATTTAACTGCGTGATCAATAGACTCTTGTGGTAATATTCAACTGCGTGGTCAATAGGCTCTTGTGGCAATATTCAACCGCATAATCAATAGACTCTTCTGGTAATATTCAACTGCGTAATCAATAGGCTCTTGTGGCAATATTCAACCGCATGATCAATAGACTCTTCTGGTAATATTCAACTGCGTGATCAATAGACACTTGTGGCAATATTAAACCGCATGATCAATAGACACTTGTGGTAATATTCAACTGTGTGATCTATAGAATATCACCCACTGGCCACATTTCTTCACTTCCTTTAATCAGCTGATACAGAGTGCAAACTTTCTAAGGGTGGGGGCAGAGGGGGATCAGCAGAGCTCTCACTGATGACACCGTGATTGGCACTTCCATGGTGTGAGCCCCACCTCTCGACTCGGGGGCAAAGTCCCAAACCTCATGTGTAAACATCTGACTGATGCATGTGAGCTTCATCAGCAGTGTATACACCACCTTGAACAACCTCTTGGTACTTAATAGCTGTTAACAAGATGTTTACAGTTCACGCCTGGCCATGTAGCAAACTGCACGAGACAGACGCGCGATTGCACTGCTATTCCAGGTTCCGTGCAAATGCTTTGCCTGTTGTGCACTGGCTACATGCACGGTTGGTGGGCTGCAGTTACCTTGGGGTCCCCAGGTTGTAGTTGTTGATGTTCTTGTGGTTCTTTTTGTTCTTTGTGTTCTTTGTGTTTTCTTCTTTGTTGTTCTCTGTGTTGTTCCTGATGTCGGTTCGGTTGATGCAACTGGTGAAACAGAACAGCTATATCTTACAAAAATGTACATATTAAACCTATACTTTAGTGACCAAAAATCCCCAGGAAGCCTTTGACATTGAGTGAAGAGGATTCCTTCACAAATGTTGTACCCCCCCTCTGCGATCCATGCTACCTCTTACCCAATCACATCATACCATTTATTGATCATTTATTGGACTTTCTCAACCAAGAATCAATGCAACCAATTCTCCACCATTTGGTTGAGCAATTCAACCTTGTTTCCTTATCCCTCATCTTATCATCAACATTCCTCAATCCACAAAAACGTTCTCCCCCTTTCATCTCTGCAATTGAAAAGACTAGAGACATCTTTGCTTAGGAGAGGGGAAATATTCAACAAGAGATTCATTTTACAACCCAAGCGCCAATTGGACATTACCAGGAAAGGAAGTGCCACTTTCAAATATAATCTAGTGGCAATTAAATAGCACTGCATAAAGGGCCTCATTACAAGGTTGGCGGTGTGGGACAAAGTGGTAGTAATTCTGTTACCCCCACTTTTCCTGCACCAGAATTACCAGATTTTTGGAGGAAAAGTGGAGGATTGATGCAGCAAAAGTGCAGGAAAGTGCGGAAAAAGCGTCAGTAACGGAATTAGAGCCACAGTTAGTTCAGGCGAAGGCGCATAATGAGGGAAACGGTATTACTGTCAAATAGTTTTGCAAGCAGTGTAGCAGGAAAGCCTTTGTACCGTATACGAATGCAACATCCGGCTGCCAGATCGAGCGGCTGGATTTCATGATTCTCCTCCAATGCGACATTTACCAGAGCCCCACGCGAGCTGCCCTTTTCAGTTACTTTGTTATCAGTAAAATGTGTGTTTTAAAAAAGCTATGCAAATAATACAGTGTAGTTTTTTATTTTCTCTTAGCACTTAGTAAATGTGGTAATCCCCAGCTTTATGTTGCCCAAACAGACAGGTGTCTTCTGGGCCTCTCTGTTACACTGCGGACAACCAGTTTGGTCTGTGGGAAGCCTTTTTTCCAGAGAAACCTGAGATGAAAGTCTTGAATTTTCTGAACAGAAACCTTAATGCACCTTTTTGATAAAATTACAAGTTTTACCTGAATACAAGTCAAATAAAACATTTTTTTTAAAAATGTGGTAATCCCCAGCTTTATACAGGAGGAAACTCCTCCACTTTTCCTCCAATAATCGGCAGAATTTCCACCCGGTAATTCTGTCAGTGGTAATTTGGCCAAAAATCCCCAATGGCATCCAACGGACTCCAGAAAATTGGGATTTACATTGCCTTCCAGCCTTTGTACTCCAGTGGGAAAAGTAGCAGTAACGGTAATTCCATTTAGAGGTATTCTGGTAGATTTAACACCAGAATACCGCCAAACTCGTAATGAGGCCCAATGTGTGTAACCGTCATTTATACAATTTAATCTGTTTGCAGCAGCCAATACAAAATGAGATATTTTGAAGGCCAGACAACCAAGTTGGTAGTTGATGTGGAAGTCAGAGACAAGCATTTGAATGAAGAGAGGAAGGGTTCTTAGAAAACCTTCACCTTTGAAAAAATAAATTAACAGGTTCATGGGTGACATGGATAGAAATAAGATGCCGGGTGAAAACCTTATTCCCGTAGGACACATTACTTTGTCATTTGTCCTGCACTTTCCAGTTAAACATATATTGAGTGGCATATGTAGGAAACAGTTGCTCGGTCTGGGAAAATTAAATTGGACGGGGAGATTGCGACCAACTGGGCCCATACTGTTTTTTGGGGGACGCTGATGCATCCAGGGCCCATGAGCAATGTAAGGGGATCCTACTCAAGTTTAGCGCCAACCTGGGGTATTAGCTGAGGGCTGATCTCCAATGAATGCAGGAATCTCCTATTTGGGGAGAGGTCTGTAATAGAATTAGGGAAATACATAATACTTTCACTCCCCTGGACGATGCTCCGACATCTGTACTGAAAATACTTTTCCTACCGGTCTCTACCAAGGACGGTGGCAGGAGGAGCCATACTGGAGTTGTCGTGCAAGGGAATTTCCAGCAGGTCTTTCCCCAGAGGTTCCCACTCCCCTAAGGAAGGATCTTCAGAGGAAGTGGAAGAGGAAGTTTCCAGTTGGGTACTTTATGGTGATCAGGTGATGGCAGATTGGGCGATGGCTGTGGTTTTTGTCATGGGCGCTACTCCCGAGGGGCCAGGACTGGCCCAGCGCCCTCGGAAGCAGACCCGTCTTCCACTACTCCGGACCCAGCAGACCCCTACAGGGGCCCTTTGGACCGTGTCCTGGCGCCTTTGGCGCCAGGCTCATGAAGGGTTTCAGTCCCGGCGCCTAAGGCGACGGGCTCATATTGATAAACAGTGTAATAATGCTTGGGTGGACTTACCTGAGGCAGACCATGCTGCATATTTACCCAGAACAATCCAGTCTGGTTGAAGTCCCCAGCCATCAGGGCTGGGAGGAACTATTCCCTCCATTCAGGAACTCTTTTCTTACCTGGGTGGAACCGGTGGAAGAACACACACTGGAAGCACTTCTCTGCTATTTAAACCACGCCCGATGGAAAACACGTGCTTCGCGTTATCCTGCAGCAGCAGCAGGACGCTCACCGAGTCGGCTCCTGCATTCCAGGTCCAGAGTCATCTTCAGCTTCCACGCAGCAACCTGTGGCTGAAGAAAGACACAGAACAATACTTACCAGATCCCGGAATCCAGTCACCGGCAAAACCTGCAAAGAATAAACATAAGGTTAGAAAAGTGCAACTCGCTCGCAGCCGCGCCCGCTTACCTGATCCATCCGTGATTGCAACAGAGCTAACCGCGGCCTTCTCTTCGGCAGCTTCTCTGCACCTGAAAGGCAAAGGACATAATTAAAAAGGGGTTCGGGTGAAGGCAGTCACATTCATCTTAACTTACCAGTTTTTGCACGCGCAGAAGCGGCCGCATCAACCGCAGCATCCCGGCACCTGAAAACTAGAAAAAGGACATTGTTAGAGGTGCCATTAAAAGCGGCCAAGGATCATTATACTTACGTGCATCGGCACGTGCAGTGGCAACGGATATAAAGCCCGCAGCATCCCGGCACCTGAAAACTAGAAAAAGGACATTATTAGAGGTGCCATTAAAAGCAGCCAACGAACATTATACTTACGTGCATCGGCACGTGCAGCGGCAACGGAAAACTATGCCCACAGCATCCCGAGGCCTGAAACAAAGGAAAAGGGACATTATTGAGGTGCCCATCTTTTAAAGCCTAAAGACTACAGTATACTTACAGGCATCCGCTCATGCAGCAACGGCGGCATCGCTCTTCGGCATCCCAGCACCAGTGCCACAACTAAGGCCGCAAAAGACTTCAGCCTCAACACTGAACTCATCCAGTGACGTGACTGGAATCCACGCAACCCTGCACCAGACGCAGGATGGAGAGCTCAGCATTTATACGCCTAAGGTGAGAGCTCGCCGAGACAAGTAGAAAGCTAGGCTGTGGGAGAAACTGGCGATTGGTGGGAGAAGAAATCCCATCAAACAGTGATTAACCCTTTTTCTTCCACCTGCAGAAAACTTACCCTGCAAGTCAGACATTCGATAAGAGGAAGCCCAGTCCTGAGAGTCGTCCGAGCTCTACGCTTCTCAATTGAAGAAACGATAGCAGCCCAGCCGGGATCAGCGCCTCCGTGGGAATCAGGTGAGCGTTACAGTTTTGTAGGGAAAGTAGGTCTCTTAATTATCAATACTCAAGGGCTCTCCAGATGATTCAATGGTTTAGACTGGAATTACTGCTCCTCTTGGCACAGTCAGGGGAAATCATGGCGTCCTTCCTTTCTCAGGTAGATCTCAGGCTAAATAATATACCGGGTGAAAACCTTATTCCCGTAGGACACATTACTTTGTCATTTGTCCTGCACTTTCCAGTTACATCTATATTGAGTGGCATATGTAGGAAACTGTTGCTCACACTGGGAAAATTAAATTGGACGGGGAGATTGCGACCAACAGGGCCCAGACTGTTGTTTGGGGGACGCTGATGCATCCAGGGCCCATGAGCGATGTAAAGGGATCATACTCAAGTTTAGCGCCAACCTGGGGTATTAGCTGAGAGCTGATCTCCAATGAATGCAGGTATATCCTATTTGGGGAGAGGTCTGTAATAGAATTGAGGAAATGCATAATACTTTCACTCCCCTGGACGATGCTCCGACATCTTTACAGAAAATACTTTCCCTGCTGGTCTCTATCAGGGATGGCTGTAGGAGGAGCCATGCTGGAGTTGTCATGCAAGGAAATGTCCAGCAGGTCTTTCCCCAGAGGTTGCCAATCTCCAAAGGAAGGATATTCAGAGGAGGTTTCCAGCTGGGTACTTCTTGGTGATCAGGTGATGGCAGATTGGGTGATGGCTGTGGTTTTGTATGAAAGTAGTTCTCTTAATTATCAATACTCAAGGGCTCTCCAGATGATTCACTGGTTCAGACTGGAATTACTGCTCCTCTTGGCACAGCCAGGGGAAATCAGGGTGTCCTTCCTTTCTCAGGTGGACCACTGATGCATATCTCAAGAGATTAGGGATGTGCCGGCAAAGAAGGCAATACAGAGAACACGCCCTCATCCGGGGGGTTCCTCAGCAATGTCTTTTTAGTAAAAAAGGTGGACAATGGGTACAGGTGGGAAATCGTCACTTCAAGATGATGAATATTGTCATGCAGAGAGACATTTTGAGGCCAGATGATTGTTTGGTCAAGCTCAACCTCAAGGATGAATATCTCCTGGTTCCAACAACTTTTAGGCAGTGCAGGGGTTTCCGCCGGCTCTAGTGGGAGGGATTCATTTTTCAGTTCACCTCTGTTCCCTGTGACCTGTCCTCGGCACTGTGGTGAGTCACCCAGAAACTGAAACTGAAACTGGTGTTAGACATTCTTAGGGGAAGGGGCAACAGGCTTCTGATGTACCTGGAAGACATTCTGCTGGTGACAGAGTCACTTTAGCACTGATGGTGTAGCCTTGGGGACCCGGCCATGGGACGTTGATGGCCCTACCCCTTCCTCCTCCACCTCCTCCTCCTCTTTCTGAGTCGGGTGCGACCCTGTTTTGTGAGAAATTATATGCTGTCAGTCAACATGCATACTTGTACATTGGAGTTTCGGGGGATTTTTAGTAGTTTTGATGTTGGGACCGCTGGTCCTCTGCGCACCCTCTCTTGTTGTTAGTTGTTCTTTAGCCTGCCGCCTGGCACATGGTTTGACTTGGGAGCCACTCCTTGGTTCCTGATTGGTTTAGGACATTGGTGGGGAGACAAACCTTTGTTAGCAATGAGCGCTGGCTGGGTTTGATGGTCCAATTGCGAAAAGGGTCAATTAGTAATTGTCCAGTCCTTGAGTCATGTGAGTTGTGATTTTATTGGTATTTAAACAGCATAGATAACATCTATAGTTCTTCTTGTGAGAATTCTGCAATGTGCTGGCAATGTTCTGCTTGATGTTATTTTTAGTTGCTGCATATCTAGTGTGATTCTTTCACTTTGTGTATTTATAAATGAATAATTTTAATATAGCTTTTAAGGGTGTAAGTGTTGAATATGTGTATTTACTGATTTCATTGTACTGCTCTACAGCTCACAGGACCTCTTATAAAATAAGCCTGGCTGCTCAGCCACTCTACTGACTTGTGTAGTACAGGCCTATGTTAAAGGTTGGGTCACTAATACCAAGCAGATAAGTCTTGTAAAGTCCCACACCAGTTGGACTCTACAGAATCTTACCTACCACCCTGCAAGCAATGTGACGGCACTGGCCCTGGTAGCACACAGGGAACAGTGATATTCTGCTGATGTAGCGCCCCAAGCGACTGGCTGGATCACCCATGCATGAACCCGGCGCTGCTTGGGTACATATTGGGTGCCTTTTCCTATGGCCATGTGCTGGCATCTGACCCTGCCCATTGGGCCTATCTGAGCTAAGGGGCATATACTTGGGTTGGGCATTTGTCCAGTGCATGGTCAGGGGAAGGGTGACGTTTACGCTCACCAGATTGGACTTGGCTGCTGGCTGCAGCCTCTGCTCCAGCAACTACCTCGACCCCCTCCATGTGGAGGATGGAACTGGCCTTCTCCTCCCGCACAGTCAGCACAAAGCGCTTCATGGTGCCGCCTCCTGTGACCAATGACTCCAGCCGGTGTTGTGAGAGGAGGCTGTGCACCCTGACCTTGAGGTCATACCATCTTTTTCTGCAGTCCCCTTCATCCCGGGTGACTGTGCCCACAGCTGTCACCTTCTGGTTGATGGACGCCCAGATGGCTGACCTACGCTGCCCTCATGTTTTGCTGTGGTGGCTGCCATATAGTTCTTCTGCAGGGGCTACCACCTCATCAGTGAGGACATGCAGCTCTCTCCCACTGAAATTAGGTTTTCTGAGCCTGTTTTCAGGCAATTTAGCCCTGAATCTGTCCTGGGACATGATTCATGTGACCTGTGTTGTGGAGGGCTACAGGAAGTGGTGAATTCAGATCGATTGGCTTTTTCAAAATGTCTGCCACGCTTCCGTTTTTGGAGATGGCGCAATTTCCACTGGTGGTAATTATGCAGAAGGAGTCAGCGTCAAACACTGTGGTAACGGTAATTCAGCCGGATGTAGTTGGATTTACCATCACAGTCTCCATATTGGCGGAATTACCCCTATATTTACTGCTGAACCTGTAATGACCCCCTCTTTCTTGTAATTTCCCTTTAATATATTTGTCCATTATCTCTATTTTGTGGGGAACCCTGTTTAGTGAACTGCCTGCATGGGAAACACTTTGATTATTTGGAAAATATATTCTTCTGGTGCATGAGTAATAATATTAACTACATAAATAACTAACACTAACATCTTTAACATTCCAGTTTTATTTAATTTAAAGCTGTAAATATGTGGATATGTGTTACAGGATCTAATTAAATATGAAATTGTCATTACTTTAAATGTATGTTAACCATTTAAATAAATGTCAATTGTAAACCAAACTTGTACTTGTGAACAAACTGAGACTGATGGGAAGTGTGGAAAATATTTAAAAGTCTGAGGATTTGTTGTAAATGACACAGAATAAACAGCAAGCAAAGGTTGCATGGAATAAGGAAGCGCAATATAATACAATACAAATTAATAGTCTCCTCAAATTAAAACAGGAAGGTTCCCTCAGATGAAATAACATGGATGTAGTGCAATAATGTTGAAATGTTCTTGTGCCTCTCAATTTAGGGAAAAGATAGGATAATTTAAGTGAATTAGGTGAATTAGCACAACAAATACATCTTGTCTCTGTAGGTGAACGAGCTGTGCTGTGGAAATGGGTCTGTGGGCAGAGGTGGGCATCTGCAAGTTGGAACATTGTGTGTCCTGTTTTCTCACAGAAACACAAAACAACTCAGTAGAGGGACTTGAAAACAACGTCCCCGATTGAGATTGTCTTAAAACTTCGGGAACTGGTCTAAAGTTGAGATCTTCATAAGGTGCCCAAAGCCATGGGTGGCACTGTGGCGCAGCAGCAAATCAGTCATAGCGGCAGATGTCACCATTGGAGGGGCTCTGCCCAATCTGGTACCTGAGAATACTTGTTCCCACCTCTACTTGAGCTCCGAGTGCTCGCTCTATGTGTCTAAACTCGGGCTGTGTTTTCATGAGTGTGAGGGGGTGCTGATACCAGCCCTGATGTAACAGTCACTGATGCTCAACATTTCTTTTCCAGGTGGCCCTTGATTTGAGGCTATGCAAGGAGAATGGGTCCTTATATGGGGTTCCCATTTGGTCAAATGTACCTCAGGAAGAAATTGGAGGTGATGAGAGTTTGGGTTAAGGATGAAAGAGTAACCAGTGATCATTTGAGGATCAAACATTGGGTGGTTTAGTACTTTATGACAAAACTAGCCAGAAGGCCTTGACGCCTAGACCACAATGATAAACCACTTGAGAAATCAATATCCAAGCTGTGGCTGTGGGGCGAGTGAGTTGACTCCACCTTTACTCCCACTCTTAACTGATATTTCTGAAGTTCTGAAATTCACTGCCTTGGAGATACTCATTGTGTCCTCTGGATGTTCTGGACTACAATACCCATGAGCCTTTACCACTGACTATGGTGGCTAGGGTTGATAGAAGCTGAAGTCCAAAACATCACAGGGTTTCATAATGAGTAGCCATGGTCCGATACCACCTGCTCTCACTTAAGGGGAGAAGTGGGATGAGGAACCTTCATGAAGTGCTGGATCTGCTGCTGGAAGATGTCATATCGGACATAGGCTGTCACATATAGGTTTTCTTAGCCAGAGGGGCGTGTACAGCCTACAGCCTGGATGTTTAACCCTTTAAGTGCCAAGGACAAGTATGCACGTCCGTTTTGCATAGACTTGCAGAATAGCCTGGCACTTACCTGCTAACATACAATTGCCACTGTGAAGGATAAACATTGGGTTAAGTTAAGCCAAGACTTACACAGGACACAGCAGCAAAGGAAAAACACATGGAACACATTTAAATACAAGTGTTTAAGTGTAAAGAGGATGTCAGTCACCCTGCAACAGATACCTGGACATGGGGGCAAATAGAACAAGTAAACTGAAAAAAACATAACTAGTGAAACAGAAAGTTATCTGGCAATGCAATATTGCAAAATAATAATATCTTTACCGATTAGAAGAGAAGCCTCTCCGTCTATTAGTGCCAGATGTTGATCTGGGGAGGAATACAAGAGGGAAGTTAGAAGGTGTCTACTGCTCTTTCACCCGGAAACATCCTCTTTGCTAAGCACTGAGAATGGCCAACACACACTATCACTCATCAAAGGTCTCAATGGTACTAGTAGCCATTATTCTCATTTTCTTTAACTTCTTAAAATACAGCAAAGTGTCATAAGTAAAGTGCAGTCATTCATCAAACAGCAGTGCCAAAACATTCGAAAACAATATGAGGCGAGGCCAAAAAAATAGTTCGACTTGTTAATGCACCGTCTGCAGAGTTATAAGTGATTGGGCCTCCATTACAAGTATTCGGGTGAGGAATTGACGTCCGGTAATAACATTTACCAGCAGGTTTCTGCACTGGCATACTCTGTGTTTGGTGATGGGGTTGCCAAAATTACCTGCAGCTCTGAGCTACTGTAATTCCTGCACCTGACCACCAAAAAATGCTAGTATTTATGCACCGGTATTACTGGTGCTGGTAATACTGGCAATTCCATGGAATGGGGAATTCCCACACTTACTGGCACTTGGAATCTTTCGGTAATTCGAACAGATCAAGTGCTGTAACGTTAATAGAATCCGGTGCTATCCCGGCTGATTTACCGGCAGGATACCACCAGGCGTGTAATGAGGCCCATTATCTCAAAGATAGCAACCAGTGCTCATTTATCATGACAAGAGGGTGAAAAGGAGTAGCATTATGCAGAGCAATAATAACACTGTGATGCATGGCTGTTGAAAGTGTCCATATTCCAGTATAGCAGACATGCAAGTGAAAATGTACACTGTCTGCAGTGGCAGGAGAGGGGCGCAGGCAGCATGCTGTGCCCGGCTAATGGTAATGTTTATTTGTAAAGCGCCTATAAGTCTTGGCTTAAACATCAGAGAATTACACTCTATCAAAATGACACAGAAGATATGTTAAAGACACTAAACACCAAAGAATCGCGTGATTTCTGGGCTTTGAGGCTTTGATCAAAAGAGTAAAATGCCAGAAAGACAACGCCCTTCTCAACTCTGTTTCTGAAGCAAATTGGGTCACATATTTCTCTGTGCTGTTTGACCACCCTTCAGACCAACAACAAACTCCGGTTTTGGCGCTTCAAACATCATGGGTCAATCTTACAGACGAAGAGGACATTAAAGGAGTGATACTCAAGCTCAAGTCATCAAGAGCACCAGGCCCAGACGGCCTAACAAATATTGATGTGAAAAAGCACCCGGAAGAATGGGCCACTCTAATTAGCAAAATCTTTGCCCAATGTGAGAAAGCAAAGTTGGTGCCAAAATCCTGGACTGAAGCGGTAGTGGTTCTGATTTATAAAATGGGAGGCACAGAAGACCCGCCAATTATAGATTGATTGCCCTTCTGGACATAATTGGAAAGATATACGCAATCTTTTGCTTTTCCATTTCCGGAAATGGGTTAGAGTTTCATCTAGTGCAGACCCTTTCCAAACAGGCTTCCAAAAAGATGCAAGTACTGCAGTAAATATGTTACTCTTGAACATAATAAAATCCAACATCAAGTCCGGTGCTCCTAAGGTCTTCCTCGCCTTTGTCGATCTGTCGCAGGCGTTCGACAAGGTAGACCGTTTCAAACTCTGGTCTAAATTAAAAGCCTGGGACTGTCCTCCTGCAATACTATAACCAGTGATAGCACTGCACTCAAACACATCCATGCGTGTGCGTTTAAATCAACAGGGCCTGTTGTCGGACCAGATTCCATCAGAGTGAGGAGTTAAGCAAGGCCATCCTCTTGCTACGGCACTTTTCATCGCCTTCTTGGGAGACTTCGAAGATTCGGAACTGAATCTAATCTTTTCCGCCTCAAGTAAGCAAGGTCGCTGTTTCTAGAATTTTGTATGCTGACAACCTGATCCTACTAGAACAAACCCAAATTGGTCTGCAACGCCAACTCACTAACTTGGCCGACTATATGGAAGACAACAATTTGGAAATTAATAATTCCAAGATTAAAATTATGGTGATGGAAAAATCTCAATATAAAAGGAAAAAAAAAACAATAAAGAGCACTTAACTTGGTTTCTGGACAACACAAAAATTGAAGTCGTCCCCCACTTCAAATACTTAGGATCGACGGCTCTTTGAGGGAGACTACAATGCAGAAAATTCTGTGGGGTAAAGTTCAAACCCTCACAGTACAAACAAGAGCAGTCGATAAAAAGTATGGAAAATGTTCATTAATTCCAGCAGTACAGTTTTACAAGTTAAAAGTGGTTCCATCGCTGGCATACGGAATGAACGCTACCCTCAATATGCCTAAGTCAATATGGTTACAACTAGAAGGCTATCTGTGGAAGTCAGTCTTGGGTCAGCCAAAGTCTGCCTCAATGGCAGCAATCAGACATGAGCTTGGACTTTTATCCCTCGCGGCAGTGGTGGAGCAGAGTTCTATGCAACTATACAGGAAAACTCTGCTGCTAGACAGCTTACCAGTATACCGGGTGGTTGCGGAAGAAATCAAGAGTGGCAACTGCAATGCACTCAATGGATGGGTAAAGACTCCACAAAACAAGTTAAATGATTTAGCCTGTACGGAAGACGTTCTTATTACAAACCCACAAAGAGTTAAGCCCAAGATAGAATCCCAAGATTGGATTACCACAAATGAGAAAACTAAAGCCAATAAGACTCCACTAAAGTACTGCACCAAATTCCCGGATAAACCTCTGAGGAAACTCTTTGTGAGAGCGTGTTTGAATCTGCTCCCGACACAGGAAATCTTGGCCATTAGATCATCAGCGCCATCGAATCAGTGTCGGATGTGTGAGACACCAGAGCTAGTGGTAGATGTTGCTCAGGGATTGGCTCCCTGGTTACTTAATCTCATGCGAAGGTAGCCAGGCGTGTGTTTCAATAGTTTCTGATGAGTAGTCATCCACCTCCTCACACAGGAGATCTGGTCCGTGAGTATCGTATGAACGCGTATCACTAGCAAAACCACACGTGAACCATCTCCTGTCCCCACCCTTTGACCTCGATGACAGGCATCGAAAATAGAAAATATATCTTATTGAAAACACGACGTGTTCTATCTGGCATCGCCGTGACCAGCCCAAAGGCGCCCATCATTGATTATTCAATGACCAATGGTTGGCCAGAGAAGCCCTCGCCCCCCTCACCCAACTCTGATACCTATCAGTTTCGCGAGTCCTGATGACAGTTCGGAACTCTACGGTGATCCATGGCACTAGATGACTGCACCCTAGATCCAACATTATTTCTGAACTAGAAACACAAAACACAGTCTCGACAGTTTTTTGAGATGGGCTATGTAACTAATACATGGCTCACAAATTGTTCTATGTATTGAATGCAAACTGTGATTTGAATTTTGGAAATGCTCATGCATATACAGCTTCGTTGCTATACCCCGCTGTCACCATTTTGCTTTCTTTTTTAGAAATGAACTTTGTTTTTACCACATATGTGCCACAGTAGTGTAATCTAATCATGCTACACCAGTCTTTCGGCAGTGTGTCAATGTCCATTTAAGCGCTAAAGGGAGAGGTAGCCTGGACTCAATTAGCTCTCCATACCCTGTTACACCCTCATGAGTCAGGCCCCCCGAAACCAAAAAAGAGGGTCCATAGCCTATTTTTCATGCCTATTTTCTATAGCCACTTATGAGTTTTCATCTTAGTTACATACATTGGTCATGGTTTACTGTTTCATTAATTGATTTGTTTTTATTGATGCATAGTATTCCGGCTATACATAACCTTGTTGCATAGCCCCTAGTGGCCTGTGGGCAAGGGATTGCGCTTTACAAATTGTAAAAATAATAAATAAAATAAACAGAGCCCTCTGGGGGCCCTCTCTCTCCCACGGGAGGCACTGCATAACTTTAAAAGTTCTAATGATGGCATCATTAGGGCATTTCTGGCTGCACTGGGCGCAGGATGACCGCGCCTATGTGGCTATTACTTATGCTGATTTACCCAACAAATGATGGCATTATTGGGGTGTTCCGGGCTGCCCCTGCAACTCTCTATAGAACACGAGCACAACACTTAACACTAGATGCCGGTTCTAGCTGTGTTTCTTAATCCGTGTGAGAGCGGACTGATCCACTGGTAAGAGTCACATACACAGGAAGGCAAGTATGATATGATATTTTATTTATAGCGCGCCCATACACAAGTGTTTCAAAGCGCGACAAGGCAGGGGAGGGGAACAAGGGGGGGGGGACAAGACAACGATCTTACCAGGCCCAGTGACATTGAGATCGGGTAAGTGCAGGGAAGACGAAAGGGGAAAAGTGCAGAGGGAAGGGGAGAAAGGAGCAAGTGCAGGACATAGGATCTAAACATCAAGCAACAAGTAGTGTCAGTGCAAGGTTAGGTGCAAAAACAGCAAGTGATAGATAGTGGTAGCCAGGTAACCAGTGCAGTATCGGACAGGAGATCAGCAGGGAAGAGGAAGAGAGAAGGCAGAAGCAAACAGGAAAGTCTTGAGCTGCTTCCAGAACTGGGGATGGTTCCACTCAAGTTTTAGAGTGGCCGGGAGGCTGTTCCAGAGGGAGGCTCCCGCAGAAGAGAGGGTTCTTCCCCCCAGCTTGTTGCTTGGAAAAGCGCCTGAACCTCAAGGAGTTGGAGGTGGAGGTGGAGGAGCGAAGGACTCGAGTAGGAAGATATTTCAGAAGAGAAAGCTGGAGATATTTTGGTCCCAGGCACCAGAAGGCCTTGTGGACAATGCAAAGGGTCTTGAATTTAATCCTTGCAGCCACTGGGAGCCAATGGAGGGATTTCAGTGCTGGAGGGATCCGATCCCTGGGCTTGGGGCCAAGTGCAAGTCTTGCAGTCCTGTTCTGGATGAGTTGCAGAGGACGGAGAGTACAGGCAGGCAGATTTAAAAGAGGCGATTACAGTAGTCCAGCCTATAGAGAACCAGAGCTCTAGAAACAATGAGCTTCTGGGGGAAGGAGAGGAGAGGGAGAAAACCTCTGAGGAGGCGATGTTGGTAGTTTGACTTCTTAGAGACATCAGAGATGTGAGAAGAGAGGGAGAGTGTGGAGTCGAAGATAACCCCTAGGTTCTTAGCCTCGCAGGTGGAAGCAGGACGAGGGCACAGAGACGCCGGCCAAAGAGTGGCAGGAAAGGAGGATGCAGGTGTGCCGATGAGGAGAATCTCCGTCTTACTGGCATTAAGGCAGAGATCGTTGGGGGCACACCACTCCTGGATTACAGACAGACAGTCAGGGATGAGAGAAGGAGAAGAGGGGGCAGTGGGGAGCCTGAAAGCAAGCTGGGTGTTATCCGCATAGAACTGGATGTTGGTGCAGAATGCAGCAATGCGGTGGCCGAGGGGTGCCAGGTATTGTTTGAACAACCAGGTAGAAAGGTTAGACACCTGGGGAACACTGCAGGTGGAGAGAGAGATAGAGGAGAGGAAGGACCCAAGTTGGACCTGGGAGGGCCGGTTGGAGAGGAAAAAAGTTAGCTAGGCCAGAGCCAGATCAGTGATACCCAGATTATCACAGAGCCGTTTGAGCAGGATGGCATGGTTAACTGTGTCAAAGGCATAGGAGAGATCAAGTAGGATGAGGACAGAGGGGAGATTAGAATCCAGGTTAGAGAGCAGGTCTTCACAAATGTTCAGGAGAGCAGTTTCTGTGCTTCTGGCTGCTCTGAAACCAGACTGAAGGTCATGGAGACAGCCAACAGATTCAGTGTGGCTATTAAGCTGGGATATGGCCAGCTTTTCCAGGAGTTTGCCCAGGAAAGGAGTGATAGAGATCGGGCGGTAAGTAGGCGGAAGGGAGGGGCCGGCTGAGGGTTTCTTGAGAAGAGAGTGCACAAGAGAGTGCTTCAGGGGGAGGGGAAGGTACCGGAAGGTGAAGGAGTGGTTGCAGAAGTCAGCCAAGGCTGGGGTGAGGGTGTCAATGTGGTCCTTGATGGTTGTGGAAGAAAAGGGAAGAACCTGTTTAGAAGAGGTTTTCATAGATCAGGCTTGTCTAAATACTTCATCAGGGGAGAAGAGAGGAAAGGCAGGGAAGGGGGGGGGCACAGGGGAGCCAGAGGGAGATGAGAGCATGGGGGAGAAACAGGAGAATCCAAGACGGTGGACAGAATGTCCTGAGTTTTAGAGATGAAGTGAGAAGCCAGGGCTGTATAGAGGGTCTGGGAAGGGACAGGAGAGGTAGAGACTGCGGCAGGGTTGGCCAGCTCCTTGCAGATTTTAGTTTGGCCGAGTTGTTAGATGCTGCAGAAACGCGGGCTTGGATGTAAACTCTCTTCTTAGTAAGGACAGCGACTCAGTATTGCCTTTGGAGCAGGCGACAGGCCAGATTGTCAGAGGGTGTACAAGATGCCAACCATTTCCTCTCAGCCACCCTACAGTTGCGTTTGAGGGTGACGAGGTCTGAGTCGTACTAGGAGTTGCACTTGATTTTAGGCTTCATGCGGATCCTCATAACAGGAGATAGTAAATCGAGAGCTTTACAGATAGCAGAGTTGAGCATGGAAAGGGCTGTGTTAGGGTGTGTGACAGACAGAGGTGCAGAAGGGGGAGAAAGATGTGGCGAAAGCCACAAATGACACACACTTCATGGGTCAAATGACTGAGAAGGTGGGTGGCAGCGTGGGGGTAGGCTTGGCCTGAGGGGTAGAGAGAGAGAGATGAGAGGAGAGGAGGAAATGGTTGCTCCAGGAGAGAGGAGCAGTGAGAGAGTTAGAGAGGGGGGAGGTCTGAGGAGATCATAACATCAAGAGTGTGGCCTGCAGAATGAGTCGGGTCAATTTCTTATGGGATTAAAAAATGAGTTGGTGCTGACTAACAGTATATTTCATCCTCAGAGACTTTGCTCATCTGATGCCCGTGTCTGGCGATTATTTAATTCAATGCTTGAATCATGGAAGAATATGGGGGTAGGTGGAGGATAACTCCAATAATATGGCTTCTGGGTACATGTAGAAAGACCTCAGTGAGAGAATGATTATTAGAGTGAGGGATACAAACGCTGAACTGGAACCCAGACTGACCCTTACCTCTCAGAGTCGTCTCAGGGGGAGCCATTGTAGTTTGCAAATCTGTGAAAAACAAGAGGCAGAATGAGATTTAATTGTAGTAGTTACATCTCACATCTGCGTGTGTCCTGCATTTCAGGAACAGATATCATATGAACAAGACAAACATGATGTAATACACATGTAGCATTTTGAAAGCCCTTACTGCCATAAACTGGCAGCTGTGTATTAACAATCTGTCATATTGATCAGCATGATTGATAACCTCCTTCCAATCTGCAAATGTTCCCAAATTTCCATTAAACAATTGATAAACAGTTCAACCACCCTGGGGTAGAATGCAGAGCGATGGCAACAGTCCTGAATCTCGTTATAATATGTCAGGTGTTTAATTTATTTTGCAAGGAGTGCCCTGGTGACTGCATACTTACCTTGTCTGCAGCACTTTTTGCCCTACCAGCACTGCGAGCGGAGCTCTTGCTGGACATTGTTTGGCTTCCTGGAGGAGGCGGACTTCGTCGCGGTCACATGATGAATCACGTGACTCACAGCCCGCATTTAGTGCCGGCCCAACCGCCCGAGCGGCGTGTTTCATTTATTTTGCAAGGAGTGCCCTGGTGACTGCATACTCACCTTGCCTGCAGCACTTTTTGCCCTACCAGCACTGCGAGCAGAGCTCTTGCTGGACATTTTTTGGCTTCCTGGAGGAGGCGGACTTCGTCGCGGTCACGTGACGAATCACGTGACTCACAGCCCGCATTTAGTGCCGGGCCAACCGCCCGAGCGGCGTGTTTCATTTATTTTGCAAGGAGTGCCCTAGTGGCTGCATACTCACCTTGCCTGCAGCACTTTTCGCCCTACCAGCACTGCGAGCGGAGCTCTTGCTGGACATTGTTTGGCTTCCTGGAGGAGGCGGACTTCGTCGCGGTCACGTGACGAATCACGTGACTCACAGCCCGCATTTAGTGCCGGCCCAACCACCCTTGCGGCATTAAGCCCTGGAGGCAGTAAGGGCTGGAGCTGCTGTTTTGCTGTTTGGCTGTGACCTGTGAGTAACTCGGTCCTGGGTCCTAAGCTGTTACTTGTCTTGCACTACCACCTCCAGTTCTTAGGGTAAGGGGTGGAGAGTCGGACTCTGGCAGCTCCATAAGCTGTCGGGCGTTCCCTACCCTGAGACTGAATGCACCATTGGGTTTCGCTGATGAATGAAGCTATTCTCTGATCCTATATTGGAATAAAGGACATTCTTTTAATAAAAAAAAAAAAAAGAAAATTTTATGTAATACTTGTACTTACAATTTTGCAATTGTTGGACAGAGATCCATATCTATTTGCATTTTTATTTAATAGTGTTTTTGGAACAGTGTTAGACTTGTTTTAAGCTGCTCCCTGTATTCTGTGCAAATTTTTAAATATTGGTGTTTGTTATCTTAAAGACTGCTCCATATGTTATTTCTTTTCTCTACTAGAACTGCTACATATTGAAACTCAGTCTTTGAGTTTTTGCTACTTTTTTTTATCTTAAGTTTATCTACTTTCATCTCTCAAGTTCCCTCACTTTCTTTATTGTGTTTTATCACGTTTGAATGACACGTAGGGGACTTTGAAGCCAGGCAGCTATGGCGGCTTCTCTTGATTCTACTCCCTCTGTTAAAGGGGATCTCCCCTTTGCTTCGCCAGTCTGTACTTTATCAGTTACTTCTATCCGTGCTGCCCCGGGCAATCCACAATATTTATCAGTGGATGGCTCCCAGGACTCCTCTGTCCTTAAAGCCTTGGCCCAGGCCCAAATTCATTCTAGAGATAGGTCTGAGGTACTGAATTACATGGGTATTATTCCACGCACCATAGCCAATAATAGTTGCATCTTTAATGGAAAACAAGACATATCCATAGATGCACAGGAAGAGCGTCTAGCAGCTACTATAGCCTCCAATCTCGAGGAAGGCGGTAGTCTACCGAGGGCCAGGGTACATATGGATCATCCTAACAATACTATGGTTAACTCTGTGCTTCCAACCCCTGTTCAATCACATCCTAGGCAGCCTCTACCACCCGTAATGCTGGATGACTCTGCAGCCAATGCTACAGAATCTCCGGGTCACACAAAAGAGGCTACTGATTGTCAACTCGCCCCCCCCAGTGCGTAATAGGAATTATGGTACTCCCCCTATTAAATTTTCGCCTGAGGTTTTTCCCTCTGTTAGGGGTGTAAATACCTCCTCTACTCATGTTAATCTTTCTGCTAACCCTGCTGGAAACCCCAATACTCCTACAGTGAAATCTATTGTGTTTAAAACTCCACTTAATAAACCTTTAAATCTCACACCTAAAATAAAATCCAATTTGGGTACCCAAGGTAAATCTATCCAAGGGAAAAACAATTCTAATTTTTTTGGAAAGAAGACTGCAACTAGCACCCTGGTCAAATCTTCACATTCACTTCCAATAGTGGCCATTTTGGATCATACTCTTCTTGTAGATGTAGCTAAGAAACTAGAGATTGAAGATCCCCTAGCTCATGATATTGATGACATCAGTATCATAGAATGTGCTGATAAGGCAATTGCTGATAGCCATCTGGGTCTCAACTCTACTAATACAAATAATGTCACCCAGCAAATTTGTGATGATTCTTATGTGGGCTCTCCCTCTGATCTCATTAATTGTATTGATGGGCATACAGAAAAACAAAATTGGTTGAGAGAAAGGGGATTACTCCCAGAATTAAACAAGTATTATGGTAGCGAGTCTATTCTGCATCATACTCTTAAAGAGGCGGATGACACAATAAAACTCACTCAACCTAAACTCTCTGCTCTGAATATGGTTTTGAGTTCTTTTGTGAGCCTGTATGACAATATATGGTCAGAGGTTAGATCACACTCTCTTCTACTCTCTGAAATCTATTCTAGGTTACAGGGACTTGACAGATGTGAAGAGCTAGTAAAAATAATTAAGGAAGATAATCCCTTAATGCCAACACACTGCTCTGATCCTATTTCTCCTAACCAACCAACTGCTGATATCCATTTGGTTAAAAAAAGTTCTCAATGGGAAAATGTTGAGTATACAAGAGGAAGTTCTAGATATGGGTTCGGGTACCACTGACCCTCGCTGCTCGGATAAGGATATATGTGATCATCCACCCATAATTTCTTCCATGACCACTGTGGGTGCTGTAGAGGTTTTTGGCATGGAGGTAAAACTCCCTATACCTCATATAAATGTCATTACTGAATTAATAGAGGAGAAAAGTCCAAGAGGGACCCACCAGCTATCCTCTCAATCCTATCCCTCAGTGATTACCCTCTGTAGGGATGACATCAGAGCTCGTCGATCCACTTAAGGGAGATTATGTTGCCTCCTCTGTGGATCTTATATTCGCTCCCAATTTGGAGATTCCATCTGATCCTATTGCCCTTACTAAAGAAATGATACACCAAAAAGGTTTTGTCTGCATAGGAAAAAAAAACTTAATCAGCAAATAAAGAAAACTAAAAATCAGAAGAATTTGAAAAAAATTACTTCATTTACTAATCAATTTTTTAAAAATCTATTTTTGGCTAATACTTGGGCTCCTACTACCACCTCTCTTGCTCCCAAGGGGACTGTGAACCCTGTTGAATTAGCGGTTTCTGTGACCTCTATTCCAAATACGGTGGCCATTCCGGTGGAAGTTAATTCACTTCCTATTATACCAGCTCTACCCGGTCCACCTGACGCTCCAGTAGACGGTTCTTTCACCATTAATACTGTCCCTCCAGTAGTGGTGTCTACTTTTGTGGGGGTTGAGGACATTTCTGTCTCTTGCCCTCCGAAAATAGTTTCAACTTTACTAGAGCCGATTTCTACCAATATTTCGGATGAATCGAACATCAATACTGTTATCAAGCCGCAGGAATCCTCCTTGGCCGTAGAATCTTTAATTATACCATGTAACTCTTTACCTGGGGTAGATCCACTCCATCCAGAGATCACTATTTCTCTGATTCTGGCAAACCTGGTCAATATTGATATGGTTAAACATCTATTTCAGGAGCTACTTGTTTCTAAAACTGCTAATGGGGTGGTGTCCCAGTTAATTAAAACTCCATCTCAGGATGGAGCTCCATCCATTCCCTCTTTATCTATGGATCCCAATCTTTCCTTCATTTCTGAGGGTCATTTTGCCAATACTGAGCCTACAATGAGGGATTGTGATATGGGAGTTAGATCAGTGGGGGGTCTCAATGCACCCAACTCTCTTAACTCAGTTCATTCTAGTATGTCTAATGTTGGTCCTATTATGGGCCATGAAGGTGCTCGTTCTTGGCCTGATTCCGCCCAATACAGAAATTCTTTCAAATCGTCTGAAAGATTCCCTGTGGGTCCTAACGTAATCCAAAATAGGACTATACTAAGGGGTGCAAGGGGCACTGATTTGGAGGCTGACTCCTTAAGTCAGTTCACTAAAAAGATTTCTGATTCTCTACCTCAACCAGCAGAGGCCAAAGATCTCCTTGATATCTTGCAGCTTACTAGTCTTTGGGGTCAAGATATGCCAATCTGTCTTAATCGTGGTAATATTCTAAAAATTCTCCACCAACTACCATCCCTCTCACTTATTTCTAGTTATGATATGGAGAGAATTTTCTTTCCGATTCAGGGTCGGGTAGATGTGAGTAATATTGTTCTTAAATCAAGAGTGGTATTGGAACTGATTATGGGGCACAGAGAAGGGTTAAAGCAGCTTGGTTTTGAAGTACACCTATTATTATCCAATCAGTTTTCCGGCATAAATGAAGGGTGTGAAGAGTATAGGGGAAACCTTACTATGGTATATCATCCGGAAAGAGCTCCACAGCACCAACGGAGGCAATTCACGCCCAGATTCAATGGAAATGCTCGAAACTGGGCCCAGGTTACCCCAGGTCTGTGGAAATGAGCACTTTCCTAATCACTCTGAACTCCCTACTAAGGTCCTCCCCTTGAATAGCTTTGCGTTTCTTTCCTGGAATTCCAGTGGTAATTCCCATCTCTTTACGAACTCGGACACTGTAACTATGATTAGGGCTTCATACTGTTTTTTTCTACAGGAAACCTGGATGCTTTCAATTCCCGTTTTAGACGGATTTGATATCTACTCCCAAAATGCTAAACCTAGTCTGGGAGGGAGGGCTTCTGGGGGTCTCCTTATAGGAATAGAACCTCCTTTGGCTTTATGAATAAGGTTCTTCCGGATATGCCTTTTGGTATCTTGGCTTTGGAGGTTACTTCTCTTGATCAAATGGTTAACCTCCATTTGATCAATATATATTGGCACAAGGGCATTGCTGCACTTGAGCCGTTTCTGGAAAGGTTAACGGATACGATTCTTTCTTGGAGATCTCTACACCCTAGGGGGAAATTGATTCTGGTTGGTGATCTTAACTCTGACTGCTCTATCTCCTCTGAATCTAAATATGATGATCTGGGTCTGGCTATGGAGGATGACTCTCGCTTGGGGCAGAAATTTGAATGGGGTCGTCTTTGGAATCGTGCTTTGGATTCGGTTGGTCTAATATGTCTTAATGGCTATTATGATGCTACTTCCTCACTCTGTCCTACATGGCGTAGAACACTGTCAAGATCTACTCTAGACTATGCCTATGTAGATCATTCCCTGACTTCTCTTTCGTCCAAAGTCAGGGTCTTCTTTAACCCATGGAGTGACCATGGTATTCTGCGGGTTTCTTTTCTATGCCCTTTTCCCATGAAGTTTCTGCCCGCTGGGTGGCCATCCCACCTTAAAACTGTGGGACAAGGGACAGGGGTATGTTGGTCACCTACAAATATCAGCTTGCTCAACTGTAAACTGATTTCTTCCTTTAATCATACCTCTTTCTCTTGGAAATTAGCAGTTTTCAATACTGTTTATTTTGACAGTTTTCTTAAAGCTCTCCATAGCAGTACCTATGGTCTGCTTAGGAAGGGCGTCTCCAAAAAATCTCATCCTCACAGATTTCATCCAGAGCTGGCTAATGAAAAGGCCCACACTCAGAAACTCATTAGAGGTGTCCAAGCTCTGGACATTGAGTGGGATGATAAAAAAATAAAAATTAAAGCCATCCGTCAAAAATATAAAAATTACTGCAAGTCAAGAAAAGCTATTATGCTACAAAACGATGAAGAGCATATGCTTGAAGTATTAATGAAAAGAGACCTGAGGGCCTTCTGGGTTACTTTGTCCAGCCTAGATGATGTGGCGGAGGCTGACCAGTTGAATGCTATCCCAGAGGTTCAATGGGTAGAGCATTACACTGAATTGTTTGATATAGGGGCAGAGGGGTTGGAATTATGTCTTTTGGGGAAGAATGTTCTAAAGGATCCCTGGAAGCCTGTAATTGATTATGAGACAGTATTTGAGCTTATTTCTAAAGCTAAGAAATCCAGGGCTCCGGGGCCTAGTGGCTTAACTAACAACACATTAAAAGCTGAACCAGAACTCTGGGCCAACCTTCTCTCCTTACTATTTCAAGATGTTGTTAATTCTGGTAATGTACCTACTAGCTGGCAGACCGCTCACATTGTTCCCATTTTTAAGAGAGGTCTTCGTACTTTGGTCAAAAATTATAGACCTATTTCTCTTATTGATGCGACTGTAAGCTTTTTGCTTCTATGCTTCTTTCCCACCTCAACGTCTGGATTAAGGAAAATCATATTCTCCCGAAACAACAAACAGGTTTCAGGGTTGGTCATTCAACTAATCTCAACGGTTTCATTATTACTGCCTTACAAAGCTCTATCTGGGGTAAATATGACGGTTCTCTCTATGTTGCTTCAATCGATTTGTCAAATGCTTTTGACTTGGTAATTAGGTCAAGACTCTGGGAAAAATTAACCAAATGGGGTATTCCAGCTGGTCTTCTCACTCTTATCATGGCAATGTATGAGAACTCGGGGGTCCATATTAGGATCGATTTGTCAGGAGCTCTTTCTAGAAGGATAAGGAACCGTATTGGGGTGAGACAGGGTTGCTCTTTAGCTCCTTGTCTTTCTATCCTTTATATGGCAGATGTTGGTGAATTGTTGGGAAATACAGGCATGGTAAGGGCTAAATTGGGGGATCTCAGGCTCTCATGGTTGGCATATGCCGATGATTTTCTTCTCTTCGATCATACCAAAGTTGGTCTGCAGAGGCTTATCAGCAAATTCAAAGAATATGCCATTCTTAATGGGATGAAGATTAACCCGAGCAAAACCCGAACAATGGTCTTTTCCAAGGATAGAAAAGGGAATAACAAAGTGTGGAAAATAGGTGGTGAAAATATCAACAGAGCACACAAAATCGTCTATCTGGGATTTCTTATTCTGGCCCAACTGTCGGCGATTGAATTAAGACGTTCTCTTAGACACAAATTGCTCCCGCTTATCTCCCAATCCATAAGATTAGACAATAAATACTGCATGTTCTCCCTTAAACCTGTAGTAGATTCCTTCAAGGGAAAGGTTACCCCAAAGCTACTTTATGGAATGGAACTCCATTATTTGGCACTTTTGACATTCTGGGATTCTCTTCAGGGTATCTACTGGAGGAAAATTTTGAAACTGCTGAACTCTGTTCCAACTGTGGCCATAAGATACGAACTAGGGTTAGTTTCATTGCGAGCTAGGATTCTCTGGAGAGTCCTTACTCTTTTCTCTGCTTTGCTCTCTCCCAAACCTGGTACCCTCTATGTTGATGTGGGCCATACGATTTTCTCACAGGGACCCATCGATCGTAACCTATATCTCAATAGATTCAGTGATCTTTGTGATCAAAGCCTTTCAGAGATCTGTACTGACAGGGATACTTTGTTAACAAATCCCAATAAGGTTAAGGAGTGTCTTTTTAGTCATTACTGGAGTAATACACTGGAAAAATTGCATACCTATCCTTCTCTCACTGACCTACAATTTGATCATAAGAAAATAGGCTTGCTGTCTTTTATTTTGATTCAATTCCCTAATCGCTATTACCGTTCACTTCTCCTTAAACATAGATGGAATCTCCTTCCCACCAGGGAAGTTCTACAAAAAAGGAAGGAGTTTTCTGATTTAGACCCTACCTGCCGCTTTTGTAAAACTCTGGGGGTGATTGAGTCTTCTCGACATGTCTTTCTAGAATGAATTGCTTTGAAATGTTTAAGGGACAAATATCTAGTTAGATTTAACACTCTGGGCCAATTGGGGGCTGATAATATTATCTGGTCACAGTGTCTTGCTATTACTAATACTAAGGATGGGCTTGCTGTGGCAGCTTTTATTAAAGCTCTAGATTTGTACGCCCCCCTTGCCTGATTGTGTTTGTCTACATGAAATTTCAAACTTCTGTGATATCTTTGGTAAAATCAGTTTATTAGTTATTTGAAGATGTATTTTAAATTCTAAATTTCTTGTTGAATTCTAATTGCACTGAATCTTTTAAAATGTGTTGCTTGTATTATGAGTCTTAAAACCTGGAAATTGGATCTATGTTTTTAAGGTATTACTCTAAAAAACTGTCTGTATAAATGAAATTTAGTTGCAATTAATTTTTTTTTGTTTTTTTCTTTTCCTTCTTTTTTAATTCTTTGTAAAGGTTTCTTTGTAAACCATATACAATAAAATAAAATAAAAATATGTCAGGTACAAAGCTCTCAGGTTTCTAGTGGCCATGCATCAGATGGTCCTTAAGACCTGCTTTTGTTTGGAATTCTGGGAATTGTAGTTTTCCTAAAATTCAAATGGCAAAGAAAAAACTACAAATCCTAAAAACCAAAGGGGAAAAATAGGATTGGATGGCCTTCTCATGCATGACCACAGGAAACTTAAGGTGGTCCAAGTGCTATGTTGCAAACATCAGGAAAAACTTTCTGAGGTTTTCCCGACACTCATGTTTCTTTGCTTATTGCCTCTCAAGTGAACATAACTTAGCTATGTGTTAGACCTTGAAGAACCTTTTGATATTACATGTATTTATAGTAAATGTGTAGTACACAGCTGGTCACGTGGGTATAGGACAGCATGTGCTAAAAATGAATACATAACTGATAAACAGATATACAATATAAGAAAGACCTGTATGAGCCATGCCTGGCATTCCACGGACAGTTGGCTTTCTAGGCCAGGAGAAGATCTCGGTGCAGATTGGGAGAACGAAACGGAACGGTATGAACCTCTGCAATCACAGAGTTTAAAAAGGGTTGTGCAGATCTAGACAAACATCAGGCAGGCTTCAGGCAGGCATCAGGCAGGCATTAGGCAGGCATCAGGCAGGCATCAGGAAGGCATCAGGAAGGCATCAGGCAGGCATCAGGCAGGCATCAGGCAGGCATTAGGCGGGCATCAGGCAGGCATTAGGCGGGCATCAGGCAGGTATTAGGCTGGCATCAAGCAGGCATCAGACAGGCATTAGGCCGGTATCAAACAGGCATCAGGCAGGCTTTAGGCTGGCATCAGGAAGGCATGAGGCAGGCATTAGGCTGGCATCAAGCATGCATCAGGCAGGCTTTAGGCTGGCATCAGGAAGGCATCAGGCAGGTATTAGGCTGGCATCAAGCAGGCATCAGACAGGCATTAGGCTGGCATCGAGCATGCATCAGGCAGGCTTTAGGCTGGCATCAGGCTGGCATCATGCAGGTATTAGGCTGGCATCAGGCTGGCATCAGGAAGGCATCAGGCGGACATTAGGCTGCCATCAGGCAGGCATCAGGCAGGTATTAGGCTAACATCAGGCAGGCATCAGGCATGCGGCCACACTTGGGGACTGTATTCTCTATCCCTACAGTCCCACCACTAGCACTTGACACCTGATGCCTGCACTTACCGTTATCCCTTGCACTTGACACCTGCCGGCCGTACTTTCTATTATCCCATGTACTTCCCCCCCACACTTTTCTTTCCCCTTCCATTGCACTTCGCGATCTGGATGACACCTGGCCTAGTAGGATCGTTGTCTGTCTTCCCTCTATTCCCCCTCCCTTGCCTCATCGCGACTTAAAAATCTTGTGTATAGGCGCATTATAAATGCCATATCATATCATATCATATTAGGCTGGCATCAGGAAGGCATCAGGCAGGTATTAGTCTGGCATCAGGCGTGCTTCAGGCAGGCATTAGGCTGGCTTCAAGCAGGCATCAGGCAGGAATTAGGCTGGCATCAAGCAGGCATCAGGCCCGCATCAGTTAGGCATTAGGCAGGCAAGAGGCAGGCATCAGGCAGGCATCAGGAAGGCATTAGGCTGGCATCAGGCTGGCATCAGGCAGACATTAGGCTGGCATCAGTGAATGCATAGAAAATAAGTCCATCAAAGTTTATAAGATTTTTTGACTGCTTACACTCTTTTCTCTCCCCCTTTCCCTTCTCCCTTTTCCTATCTCCTTCCCTTACTTTCTTCTATGCACTTACTCTATCAGAATTGTCCCTGGACCTAATATGATAGCAACCTCGTCTGTTTCCTCCACCCTCCCATTGCTGTTTTTTTCCTCCCCACACCCCTCCAGCACTATCTGAAATGTCGTCAGGCCTAGTATGATAGTCGCTTGTTTTGTTCCTCCCCTCCCTTTCTGCACCCCTCTCCCTCACCTTTTGTTTTTCTCCGGCTCTACCAGAAATGTCGTCAGGCCTAGTATGGTAGTCACCTGTCTGTTTCCATTTCCTTCCCCCTCTCCTCCTCCCTTCCTTATCTATGTCTTAGCTCTTGCCCTATCTGAAATGTCGTCAGGCCGAGTACGATAGTTAATTTCACATCCTTACTATTCATGGCATGTAAGAATGTGGTTGTATTTTCCCTTGTTCCCTCCCTTGCCTTGAAGCGCTTTGAAACACATTGTGTATAGGCGCTATATAAATAAACAATCATATCATATCATATCAAACGATCATAAGATCAATTCCATATTCCCTGTCGCCTGGAGGAATGACTAAGTCTCGGACGGAGAATTAGAGTGGCATAGAGACCGCCGACACCAAGCTCCTCGCACTGGATTTGTCATAAGGGGAAGAAGCAAGTGAGATTGAAGCGCAAGAAAGACAAACACTGTCGGTAGAAGACATCGAGATGACAGAGGTGCATGACGAAGAAGCAGCGCAACTCAGATGATGACCCCATTAATGCGAGGGAGATATGAACCAATGCACTCAGGTTAACCAGTTATAAGTTATACATTCATCCTCCCTCCAGTCCTCCGCAGCGGAGACCAGAGTGCTGCAGCTAGGACTCTCTTTATCGCCCTCTAGGCACATGAAGACTGATTTCCTCAAAGTCCCGCACAAATCACATCTCCACAAGCAGCAGGTCTGCAGTTGGCATGTTACAAAACTTCAAAATATGAAAAGGTAAATGAAGCAGCGTCCCGGGAGACCTTCTAAGACTCAACCTCGTGCACTGGTTGGTTATCCTACCTAGATCAGATTTGGACACTTTGCACTCTTTAGATGCATCGGCTGTGAGTCCGACACATCTGGCATCAGATGATATGAGTCAGGGGGCATAGACTTCTTGGGCCACATTAAAGTTGATGTAGGCGATGAAGGAATTGTCTAGCTTGAGAAACACGCGTGCAGGGATGTCGCTGCATCGATACACTAAATATATTTCGTTTCAATGGGAATTATGTACATCTGACTACATATTAACTGATCATCTGACGATTGATAATAGCTTTGATATTAGGGCCGCTCATGAGGAGTTGGAATATTATCATTTGAAACACCACTGATTGCAGCAATAAAAGTCTGCGACAATCAGTTGACCCCAGTGGTCACAAAAGATTGGGTATGTGATGTTATGATGATTTATAACCCCACCACTGTCATGTGCATGGGCGCCAGGCACTTACGTGCCTCTGTAAGAAAGGTGGGTGGGGTTCGTTAGTGAGAGAAGAAGGATAGGATAGAGTTTGTGCTCTTCTGTTAATGCTTGCAGAACCAGGACAAACTGGCGTCTGTGCATGTCGGATTTCCGAGTGTGCTTGGGCTGTGTGCACTGGGCTTGTTGTGTCTGGAAATGGGGCAGCGTCTAGTGTCTGGGTTGTTTGTTTTTGCAACTGTTTGGTTTTATGGCATGATTAGTGGTGGGAGTGCGGTTTGTGTGTTTTTTGTGTGTAGTTTTGCTGGCCCTTTAGGGCATTGTTCAGATGGATTTCTGAACTCAGACCTGGAGGGGCAGAGGTTCAGAAGGCCAGCCTAGTTTCTTGGAACAGGGTAACCTCTGGACAAGCCAGACCAATCAGGGTAGTGATGGCGGTGGTCAACACTGTGGGCCTCATTACACGGATGGCGGTAAGGATTTACCGGTACTGGTAAAATACCGGTACCGGTAAATCCTTACCGCCTTACTACGAGGTCCCTTTGCGGGTTGGGGGATTTAACGCCTGCTTTTTGCAGGCGTTAAAAACCAACCCGCAAAGGGACCCAGGGAGCTAATTACGGTACCGCAATTTGCGGTACCATAATTAGCGCCTTCCCCATTCCCATTTAGCCCTATGGGGCAAAAATGGGAATGGGGAAGGGCAATGGTGGAAGGGGGAATTACCGCCCCACCAACCTTGGAATGGGGCGGTAATTCCCCTTTCCGCCAAGGCGGTGCCGGTATTTTACCGGCATGAACCATGGTGCTAATAGCGCCATGGTTCTCCGCCATCCGTGTAATGAGGCCCTAAGTCTCAAGAGGGGTGAGGGTGACTGAAAGACTTCAATGAGCACACAAAGCAAGGACACTTACAAATTACTCCAGACAGGTGTTATATGAAAAATATAGACACATTTATTACAATGCCTTTGTAACATCGACCATAGCAAAGAATCACACTAATACTAAAGTAAACCAACACATCACAATCAATACAATATATATACAAGACTGAAGGGCCTAAGGAGTTACGACCACGTAATATGCAGACCACCTAGATGGGGAGGAAGACAGGCAGTGCAAATAATCATTATTCCCAGTTCGACATCAGAATTTCACCTAACTAGGAGGAAGTCCGAGCCCTATGAAGAGAGGATCCTAATGCTCAATAGTACATGCACGCCCTTGTGCCAATGGACAAAAATAGGGTCTCTTCAAGGGTTTCTGACTGTTCAGGAAGGTGGATGAAGTGATGAAGAACAGGTCCCCCACTACTCTAGCAAGACCTCCACTTGCGGGCGGAGGCAGGGTGAGAGTGCGGGACAGATCCGCTATTTCGCAACAGCGGTGGAAGAGAACTGGGTTCCTGCGCTAGGGGCCACCGGTTGGGGTATGGACTACTCACCGGTCCCCGACGCAGGCAGACCCAGACTTCCCAGTTCAGTTCACGTTGCTGGCAGGTTCAGATGCAATGATCAGGACGTCTCGACACCGTGTAGATTCCGCAGTAGCAGGCTGCAGGGGCGAGGGTGTCCCAAATGCAGCGAACGAGCACAGGTTGTTACCACAGCAGGGCAACACGGCAACCGCGTTTACTCTGGTCCGGGTGCACTCGTCTCACTTCAGACCTGGGAATGCCAAGTGTTCGATATTCGGTGTGAGAGTGCCGTAGACCCAGAGCTAGCAGTAGGGCTTCCCCGAAACGGCAGCGGTGACAGAGCAAACGTCATGTGTAAGCTGGTCAGCCCACTGGTTGGCCCAGGGACACTTCCGAAAAGGCTTACTTGCAGGGTTGATGAAGGTGCTGGGAATAGTTCATCCCACTATTCCAATGGGTCGAAGCGCCTTCGCAGACCTTCTAGGATGATCAGATGCAGAGGGGTCTCGCAGGACGACAGCGGTTCAGGGTGCCAAATCTTCAGCGGGTCACCAACCTTTCCTCGACTCAGCTTTATGTTGCAGGATACTTGGCTCCTTATCCTTCATTCGGTGTGAACTCAGGAGATCAACATGGTAGTGGTGTTTTCAGCCTCCTCTTATCCAAAGTTCCCTTCGTGCCAAAATGGAGAGGACACAATGGAAGGTCTGCTCACAAACACTCAAACCATACATCGACCTATCACGGACCACGGTGGTCCCAGGCATTCATGACACGCCAGACTCTCTGGCACCCAAGATGTGTATTGGGAACAGACATCCCAGCCCACATCCTGGACGCATACACACAAGTCATGCAGAAGCCCGTGAAAGCTTTGGGTTTCGCTGGAAAGTGCATGACCAAATAAGGACTAACCCGGGTCGGCTCGACCTGGGGAAGGTGAAGGGGCAAGATGGCCAAAGGACAGGACAAAGAACCTCGTGGCATGGCCATTTTGGAGCCAGGCCACTTATTTGTGCCAAACGCGGTAAGCGCGGATAACATGGCAAAAAACGGTTCAAAACATAAGAGAAATGATAGCTGCCACCAGTCCTGTCCGTGACACACTTGCACAGTTCATAATAAGTCCAGCAAGAGTTTCTAGGGCCTTTGGAATGACTAGAGACCAAGAGCACGGTAAAGTAAGTTACAGTGCACTCTTGTTTCATGTTGCACAAAAGCTCCAACATGAGGAAAGGACTAAGGGAAACAAAGTCTCCCCGTACTGACTGTCTTAAGAGCATGTCAGTTCCCCCATAAGAATTGAGCGAAAGCCCAGAGGAGTGCGGCGGAAGGCTGCGCTTCTCTGGCAAAGTCTAGATCAGGGTGTAAAACAGCAGCAAAATGTTTGGGGGTTGACATATGGAGAGAACATTACATACAATCATGAAATCTTTCCTAACAGGCATCTGTAGTACTTGAGAGGTATGCAGGGGTGGAAAAGAGGAGGGGTGGATAGTTGGTTTCTGTTTGGCTCTGGGTGTGTGGTTGTTTTATTGTTGGTTCTTCAATTTTTATTGTCCCATGTCTGCTTTGGTTACAGAGTATGGTTTGTGGAGGTGCACGTTTTTATGCCTGTCTCAGTGAGTTCAAAAGTCAGGTTTTCAGTTGCTTTATGAAAGTTAGGTGGTTTTCCGTCGTTCTTCTTTCCTTTGGTACTGAGCTCTGCAGTTTGGCTGTCAAATACGAGAATATGGTTCATCCGAATGTCCTTTTCTCGTAGTGCTTTATTTTTTTTTTGGACATCGTTGCTAGATCTTAGGTTTCTTCCTGGTTGGTAGTGGCTGAATTTAGTGAGATCTCCCTGGTACTTTCAAGGAGATTATGGAGGAATTCGTCAATGTGTGACCCATTTCTAGTTTAATGAGTGAGTGCAATAAAATGGCCTTTTGTACAAACCATATTGCCCTGGGTAGCCCTATGGTGACTTCAAAATGTTTAGGTGCAGCTGACCATATGAAATGCCTGTAAAGTTGGGGATTATGTGATAATCAGTTCTTTATGATGACAATAGTTGTTGATTTACTAGAATAGGACCTGGGCAGAGCTTGGGCAAACATAGCCTCTCTTTCTTCAGGAGAAGGGGTTTTAACAGCGAGATGTAAACTGAAGGTCACGCCAGTGTGCAGTCACCGACCCTTGTATTGCGAGTTGATGGGTCAGCCGGTGGGCGAGCTCATAGTGTTCTGGCTCCAGCTAGTGACCGCAAGCACATAGTGAGTACTAAAGGCACATATACATGTTCTGTCCATCAAGATGGGTCTGGGGTGCACATTGGGGATAAAATTCATAGCGTAGGTGAGGCAGTGGGGAAGTGCTGGTAGAAATCTGTTGGTGAACATAGGCCTGAACAGATAACTGCCCCCATCCCTTCTCTTTTCACCCCCCGCTCACCAGGCACCATGTTTGGTCATGGCTTTAACAAAGGTATCAGTGCTGAGTGTGGATCAGTTTAAGATGGTAGTGTCACTCATTTTAAAGCGTGTTTACTACATTAGCACCCAGGAAGGGAGCACTGGCCAATCAGGATGCTCAGAACATGGGTTGTATTGTTTGGTACAACCTTGCATTCCTAGCAGCCTGGGCCATCATAGAAAACGGACCTCGGGACCCCGGGAACTACAGAGTGTTGCTGCACCGCAGCACAAGGGAAGTTTTCTTTTTTTTTTTTTAAATGAATCTCCCTTGCCACCTGCGTAGGGAACTACATGGTTGCTAATGGTTATATATATCGAGCCAGTGGGCCGACGCCGTGGGTAAGAGCACCACTGCCCACGTTAAGGGATCCTTGCTTTGCTCGGACCCTTAACTTGTGCAGCGGGCCATAATAGACAAGGTCGGCTCACCGCCTTGGTGTATATCGCCCAAAATTGCTGCAACTGACTTAAATTGGGAACCTGGGCACGACATTCTAATGGAAGGAGAGTGTATTGGGCAGGGGGGAAAGCTAGGAACACTCTCCGAGGAGATTGTGTGTTGTTAACCTGCAGGAACCCTTTCACTGGTGAAACTATTGTGAACATGCAAATAGTCCCCTACTTAGAGAGACCTTGATTAAGGCAGTACCACTGGGTTTTGCCTATAAACCTTTTGATGGTACAAATCTGAAGCCATACAGTAGCAGGTCAAGCTATGGCACTAATATTATATAAAGGCTAATGTTCTTGGCAAATAACAGTGCAGGGTTGCACGCAGTGTCGGGCTGGGACATAAAATTGTCTCTGGCACCAATGAAAAGTGTCCCGCAGTTGCAAATGGCTATTGATTCCATTCGTGACACTGTTTGAGTAGTACCCAAGTGGGAGTTTTTTGATAAAATGTGATGCAAATTGTGCATTTTAAAGAATATGTATTCAGCAGCACTTGTCAAAAATACTAGCCGCATAGTGAAGTAACTCATCAAACTGGCCCAAATTGGACACAAAAGTGGGCCATTTTGACCAAAGAAACTCGCACACACCATCATTTATTATTTCTGGTTCGGCCATGGGCCTATTGCCCGATAAGCCAGTCCGAACCTGGTTTCACCCTTCTGAGGAGAGTAGCAACTACTTGTCTGTGCATCCAGCGGACTCTGGTCAAGAAGGAAGTGGGTTCCCAAAATGTAATGTTGCTCCCAGATATTAAATGTCCGGCACCTCTAAAATAGATTCTCTGTTCAAACTCCTCTGGATGATATTGCTTGTCGTCAGGTGAACATGCCAATTGTTTAGATTAACATACAATAACTTGCAAGAGGCACAGTCACAAAATCCTATCACTTTTCCTGGTTTCCAGTCCTTTAACATCCCAGTTCAACCATCAGCAAGAGGTAGAGCCAAGGGTGCTTCATCATGTGCAATTTGAACTTCGGTTCAACTGACTACGGACCAGTACATGGTATGTACTACTAATAATCACATAACGGTAGAGCGAGGGATCCACAATCTTTGCGTTGTAAAAACGTGGAAGGCACATTCATTCACATACTATGGGAATGGCCCCAGATACGTAGAATGATATTCGGTTGGCAGGGGTGGTGGGTGGGGAGATAAAAGGAGACCCGAAAAAAGTAATACTGGGAGTAGGGGTGAAATGTTCTTTACTCAATATGCGCAACTGTTTCTGTCCTCCACTGTGATGCTGGAACATTGCAGTTTTATGGGGGAGTGCAGGGGCACTGTGAAGAGCCAGGAATGAGACACGGACACAGAGGATTCACAGTGTTTGCCATAAACTTGTATTAAATGATAAAGGGGTTGGAAAATGCCTGCCTAACCTAGGAGGTATTTCCCTACCACAACCAAAGCTAAGGGCCTGTCGTGCGCCAAAATGTCCAAAGCAAAATAGTCCTGTGTCTGAAATCCTATGCTAGCCCTTGCACTCTAAAAGTAATTGTAAAGTGCTAACGGTAATGTCTCTGACTTGCAAAGGGCACAAATGTTCAAGTGCAACAAAAAGACTGACTTCCTTGCCTAGGGTTCTCTCCACCAAAACAAAAGATCAACAAAGATACCAAGTCCTCTGTAGCTCAAAATGATACCTCTCCTTCTCTTGGTTTTGCAACTTATTCCAGGGAAAATGTCTCCCATCCCCAGGTCTCTCTACCAAAACAGAGTAATCCAAAGATCCCAAGGGCATGAATCTTCCTTGAAATTCTCTGGCTCACACAACAACACCTGATTTACTCCCTTGCCAGGCTATTTTATATAGTTCCTTGGTGCAATTTGGGTGTAGGTTCTAGACTCACAAAACACCTGGTATATTCTCCTGCCAGGTTCTCCTTACACATTCACTGTAGTTCACTTCAACCACTTGGCTTTGCCTGGTATACTCTCCGGCCAGGACTTTTCATATGCACTGATAATTCCACCCAAGGGGTATGGATCTCCCCTTGTATATTTTCTCAATTCTTTAGATTGCCCATGGTTTCTTTTCTCCCACGGGCTCCTTTAAATATGTATAGTTCTGGATCACTTAAATGTACCTCTTCTCTAGGCTTCTCTTAACAGTCACAGGTTATTTGTTTCACTAACCTGTTCCATTTTATGACAATATGTTTGGGCTCTGCAACGCTTCTCTGCAAACAGGTACGGGTCCTAGCCTTCATTCTCACAACCCCTTGTTATTTAGCTCCGCCACAGTTGTACACTCCCTGTTTTGGTTGCCAGATAGGAAGTTCCCCGGGCTTCTTTAGCGTAGGATATCCTTGGTCTGTGTCTCCCGTGGGGCTCTGCATAAACAGGGCTTGAAGTGGTCCTTTCTACCCCTCTGCATTGGCAACTGGGCTATGCCGCGAAGCTCCGGTTGTGCTGTCGACTTTGTGTTTTTCCCACTCTACAGAGGTCACTGCTTCACTGGCGTGGACTTCCGGGCTTGTGTTACTTGTGAGACTCCGGTATCCAGCCTCAGGCTGACAAACCTTCCACTCATGTCTGGGACTCCTAGGAACAAATTTGTTATCCCTGTCTTGCTCTGCCGCCTGATCTGGAGTCCATAAGCTGAGTGGCGAGAGTCTGTTTCTTTCCCAGACACCCTTGTTACAGCTTGTTCTATTTCCTCTTGTGCCGTGTCTTATGACTTCCCGGCTGCGCTCCCCTTCTCTACACCTCTGTTTTGCGGTACTGTTACAACTTCTCTGCTGTACTTGTCCTTCCTCCCTTCTTATTCTCAGGCCGTAGCCTCTTGTTGAAAAACAACTAGCACGTTAACTGTAGGTCTCCCATCTATTACAGACATCCCCACAGGATCTACTCGTCTCAGTTAACCTAACAGGACTCCTTAGAGGATCTTGACTGTTCTTCCATGGATTGCCTTGTGGAATGGAAGAAGGATTTCTGTCTTAAGAATAAGTGGTGATGTGCTAAAAATAGTCACAGCTCTCAGAATTGGTAAATAGTCATCAGACATGGATGTCAGTATTCTACTGGAAGAACGAATGTACAACTCTCGGGCTGTGCCCCAAAATTTCACAAAATATGGGGCAAGTAGAAGGAAACAGGATAGAGAGGGGGGAATCTTGGATAGCATTAGTGGGAGTGGGGAAGTACTTGAGAGTAATGTCCCTTTGTTCTGTACCTACAGAGGCGGGGGGGCTCTATGATGTACCTTGTATTGTTTTCCCAAAATGGCAATAAAATGGGTTATAAAAGAAGATATATTCACATAACAATGACATCATTGAAAGAGAAACTGGAGGCCATGTTGGTTAATGTTTATAAAAATGTTGGTGGGACGCATGGGAATTCATCCACTTTGAGTTCACTTCCCAATGTTTATGGTATGTACTTGCTGAGATGGGTACAAGAGTGTTTTCTATTATTTGGTGGAGATTTCAATGCACGCATTGGGGGAATTGTATCACTGGAAGACCATGATGCAAGTCAATTAGAAAGTTGGTTTGACCACCCACTGTTCCCAATTCCCCCTGTTAATAATCAAGTTACATTTTTAATAAGACTTGGCTGATTAAAATCTGTGTACCATCAAAGGATGTCCGATATCTAATAAAGCATCCTGGGTAAAATGACCTACCTTTGCCTGATTGATTGGGTGAAGTTTGGTAACTTATTTCCAGACTCACAGTTAGACTTTAGATCAGCCCTTGGAATTACAGAAGCAAGGTTATGTCAACCACTTATTGTAGACAGGCACTATCAGATCGAGAGAGCAGTCTGCCTTCTTGGCCTCTATGGATCTGTCCATGGCTTGTGACCGGGTGGATCATGGCCTCTTATCGCCTATATCCCGAGACAGCGGAATTGAGGAGAACCTGTGAAGCCTTTTGATACAGCTTTACTTGGATATTACGGTCTTTGTCTGTTATGGAAGGGACAGGGATAGCACAGACTCTTTTCAGAATGTAGATGGCAACTGACAGGGATGTGTCTTTGCTTCCTACTATTTAATTTATATTTAAGTGGATTGGACAATTATTTCATTAGAGTTCCTTTCGATGTCCCCATATCATTGGGGTGCGCAATCTCGCATTTGACATATGCACATGACGCTGTGCATACTTGCACATACTCCGGATGCGGTATGGTGGTTGATCAAGAGACACGATGACTGTATGTTAGATCATTTTTTGTCTGTGAAAGCAACAAAACCTAAGGTTCTAGTTCTTCTGCATGGGAAAACAATAGGAAAGGTCCAGCTTCCATCTATAGGGAGTGGAGTGTCCCGCGACCTCTCTCATATCTGCTTGTCAAGTTATCCAATAGCTGGAAAGCCCATGTTAAGAAAGTAATGGCATCACGATCCAAATTAGAAGATGGATTGTATCATTTCGGACGACCCTTACATTCCACAAATCAAAAACGTGTGGACTACCTTGATAGGCTGAAGGAGTTTGGGGTTTAGGTAAGTGGGAATAAACAGGAAGTGGGGAACACAGGTTCCTTGTGTGTTGGAAGCAACTGCATGTTAACTGTTGTATTTGAAATTTGATTTGAAACCACTGCACTTGAGAATTAAATCAGCCGTAATCCTTTTTATGGATATCATCCTACAGAAACGAGAAAGCGGGTTTAGCAAGTCTGATGATTAAAGATATTTTAGAGCCAGAGCATGGTTATATAATGAAGCGGTGCCCGATAATTATGTGATCATCTTAATTAAAGGAGACAGGCTAAGCACGTATTGCAGAGCCTTCACTGGGTGATGTCACACATTGCTATTTCCTGCTATGGAAAACATGAGACCCTGCAAGCCTTTGGATTTTTATGAGTTTGGGGTCTGGATATAGTTAGGTGGCATTTCCTATACTCGCCCCCATTAGCTTATTATGAGGCTCAGATCTCATCAACTACCATTAGCAGCCTATTGGTATTTGGTATTTGTTTTGTATATCGCCTACTGCCATTGATATGGCTTTGAAGCGCTGTGTGGGGGTGGAAGGCTTTTCGGAGGACTGCAATCTGTGCAAATATGGAAATAAAAGGGCATACATTGCATGAACATTGTAATTAGACTTAGATGTCTATTTCATTACTAGCAGAGATGACTACTTTAAAACATTGTAAGAATGATACAGACATGTGACAGATGGGCCAAAGACTTTGTGGGACTTAGCTGTATTCTATGGTTTGCAGTGCAAGAGGGGGATGGGTATTTTAAATATCTATCAACCCTTAGTACAACTGCCTACAGGGCTCTGCTATAATTTACATGCAGAACACATGCACACTGAATAACATGTAATAAAGACAAAACAACCTGCAACCTTGCACTCCCCCCACTTTGATTTTTCTTATAATTATTACGGTATTTATTGAGCATCGACCAGGCTTCAAGAAGCAATGGAGCGCTTTACAGAGGTACACAACAGTACAGATGCATAACGGAGCGCTTTACAGAGGTACACAACAGTACAGATGCATAACGGAGCGCTTTACAGAGGTATACAACAGTACAGATGTATAACGGAGCGCTTTACAGAGGTGTACAACAATACAGATGCATAACGAATCGCTTTACAGAGGTGTACACCAATACAGATACATAACAAATCGCTTTACAGAGGTATACAACAGTACAGATGCATAACGGAGCGCTTTACAAAGGTGTACAACAATACAGATGCATAACGAATCGCTTTACAGAGGTGTACACCAGTACAGATACATAACGAATCGATTTACAGAGATATACAACATTACAGATGCATAATGGAGCACTTTACAGAGGTACACAACAGTACAGATGCATAACGGAGCGCCTTACAGAGATGTACACCAATACAGATGCATAACGAATCGTTTTACAAAGGTATACAACAGTAAAGATGCATAACGGAGCGCTTTACAGAGGTGTACAACAGTATAGGTGCTTAATGGAGGGCTTTGCATAGGTGTAGACCAATACAGATACATAACAAATCACTTTACAGAGCTGTACACCAATACAGATACATAACAAATCACTTTACAGAGGTACACAACAGTACAGATGCATAACGGTACGCTTTACAGAGGTGTACACCAATACAGATGTATAACAAATTGCTTTACAGAGGTATACAACAGTACAGATGCATAACAGAGCGCTTCACAGAGGTATACAACAGTGCAGATGCATAACGGAGCGCTTTACAGAGCTATACAACAGTACAGATGCATAACGGAGCGCTTTACAGAGGTGTACACAATACAGATACATAACGAATCGCTTCACAGAGGTATACAACAGTACAGATGCATACTGGAGCGCTTTACTGAGGTATACACCGATACAGATACATAACGAATTGCTTCACAGAGGTATACAACAGTACAGATGCATAACGGAGCACTTTACAGAGGTGTACACCAATACAGATACATAACAAAACGCTTCACGGAGGTATACAACAGTACAGATGTATAACGGAGCACTTTACAGAGGTATACACCAATACAGATACATAATGAATCGCTTTACAGAGGTATACAACAGTACAGATGCATAACCGAGTGCTTTTAAGCGGTGTAAAACAGTACAGATGCACAACGGAGCGCTTTTCAGAGGTACCAACAGAACCGATATACAGAAGGGGTAGGATACAGAGGGGCACGGAGGAGGGATACAGCTGTACAGGACCGCGGAGAGCAGGGGGGCAGGCAGCATCTAGCGAGTCAGGTGACACGAGGGGCAACGTCATGCCGTAAGAGTTGAGGAACAGAGACTCCTTGAAGAGGTGGGTCTTGAGTTCTTTTCTGAATTGTTGGAGCTTGGGGGCGAGTCTGATTCTGATTGGGAGGATGGTCTTTATTCTTGGGTGTAGGCAGAGAAGGCTTGTTTGTTGGTCCTTTCGTTTTTTGCAGCAGTGGATTTCAAGTCTGCACGTGTCCTGGCTTCTGGTGGTGTGCTGTCCCCTGGAGATGCAGAGTTTCTCCGCAAGATGGCTGGACCCCTTGAGGTCAACTGCCTTATAGATGATGCAGCAAGACTTAAAGGTGATTTGTGTGTGCAGTGAGAGCCAGTGAAGGTCAATGAAGGCTGGCTTGTTACATACAGGTTCCATTTCACTAGCACACACTGCCCCTGCTCTCTCTCATCGATACATTGTATCCCTTGTGCAGGAAACACAGCATCTGTGAGTTGGCAGATGAGGGGCAAGGGTTGGGCAGTCTGTAAACTCCACTCAAGTATAAGCAACAGCGAAGGGTTGTGGGAGACATAAGAGAAAGGGCTAATTTTATTTTTGCCTTGCTTAGAATGATTTTCGGCAGGCTGAAAGATGCCGCAAATGTCACTCCACGAAGTTCAGGTGATGTGCTCACTGACCTGCTGGGAATTCTGCTGGTCTTGGAAAGGGCAATAAAAGTGTGTGTCAGGTTTTCTTCAGGCATTGGACATAGCAGGGTCTAGAATCCCTGGTCATTTCACCCAGTGGTCTACTTTGAAGTCGCCCTTAGTCTCCAAACTGTTATCACACAGTCAGCAGTAAAAATCCCCCCTCCACTGCCACCAACAGACACAAACCAAGTTTTGAAGCGGCAGCAGGCCTTCGGTATCAGTGATGCCTGAAACCTGCAGGGAATTCTTCATGATGAAATGCGGAGCAGAAAAGATAGAGAGAGGGGTGTGGGTTCCTCAAAATGTGCTGCACCTTGATGGAAAAAAGGAGATGGGGAGCTGCGATGGCGGCACAGTGGTGAAGAGCAGTGTGTTGGCAGTGACACACAGGAGTTATGGGGCTAGGGGATGTGATGGGCTTTTCAATGGATTGCAGTCTCTCTGGCCCCTTTCCAGCTAAGGGTCTCAGGAGGTTTTCCTTCCTTTTGCCACAGATAAAAAGATGAATACAGGGGACAGCTCAAATGGCCCAAACAGACCAGAGAGAAGGGAAGTTTGAAAGTGCCTGTGCAAGTGCTTCAAATGATATGCAGCATGTGACTGAATGTATATGCTTCTGTGTGTGACTATGGGCCTCATTACATGTTTGGCGGTAGCCTTGCCGGTAAAACCAGCAGGCTGCTGCCTAACTGGCACATTTTCCAGTGCCTGTGAATGGCCAATTACCAGGGCATTACAACCCCGGCGGACCCGGTAATTGCCCATTCCATGAACACTTCTATCGCTCTCTAATTTTCAGTGTTATGCAGATGATACCCAGCTCTCTTGCAGGCTCCCTCAGCCCCCTCTACTTCTTCTCTCATACCAGACTGTCTGGCTGCCATTCAGGAATGGTGTGCCGCCAATGATATCTGCCTTAATGCCAGTAAGACTGAGATCCTCATCACTGGTACACCCGTGCTCTCCTTTCATCTCTCTCTCTGGCCGCCTACTATGTGTCATCTTCCTGCTCCTTCCTGCTGTGAGGCTAAGAACCTTGGTGTCATCTTCGACTCCACCCTCGCCTTCTCTCCTCACATCTCTGACATCTCTAAGATGTCAAACTATCAGCTGCACCTCCTCAGAGGTATTCTTCTTTTTCTCCCTTTCACTGTCTCCAGAGCTCTGGTCCTCTTTAGGCTGGACTATTGCAACAGCCTCCTTCTAAATCGTCCTGCATCTACTCTTCGACCTTTACAACTTATCCAGAACAGGCCTACGACACTTGCCCTTGGCCTCAAGTCCAGGGATCGTATCTGTCCAGCTCTGAAATCTCTTCACTGCCCACCTGTGGTTGCAAGGATTAACTTCAAGACACTCTGCAACATCCACAAGGCTCTACCTCCAACTTACTCTTCCAAAACATCTTCCTTCTTGAGCTCATCCACCTTCAACTCTCTGGGGGTCAGACGCTTCTCCAAGCAGAGAGTTGGGGGCAGATCTATCTCCTCAGCTGGGGCCTCCCTCTGGAACAGCCTCCCTCCCGCTCTCAAAATTGTGCAGAACCACCTCTGGTTCCATAAGCAACTCAAGAGCTGCCTTCTTGCTTCCGCTTTCTCTCTTCCTCTCCCCTGCTGATGCACCTGACTGCTCCGTACACTAGTCAGCTGGTCACCCTCTGATCTCTGACCCAGGCTCCTGCATGTCCAGTTGCCCTTGCACTGCCTCCTCACCCCTATCATAAAACTCAAACCAAATTTCTACTTCTCAGAGACTTCAACCTTGGTCTCAACGATTTGACTGATACCAAGGCTACTGACCTTGCTACCTCCTTTAATAGATGAGCTTTACTCAATCCATTAGTTCTTCCACTCATATCAAGAGCCAGCCCCCAACTGGATCACACCCCTCAACCAGCCCTTCACAACCATTGTCCCTGTCCCCTGGACCGACCCCTCCCTGATCCTTATCCTGTTACCTTAATGTCCGCAAAGATCCCATTCGCCTCCCCATATACCTCCAGACACACGTGCAAACTCATCGCTGAGTTGCTCGAACCCACCATTTCCTCCTTTCTTACTACCCTACCCGACTATAATGATCCTGAAACCATCCTCACTGCCTGCAACTCCCTTATACTCCACACACTTGACACCCACACATTTCTTAACACTATAATTCAAAAGGAACCCTGCACCCAAAATTGGTTCTCTGATAAACTCATCTCCCTATGTAAACACAAACGGGCCCAAGAACACCTCTGGAGAAAAATCCCCTCCACCGTCCACAAAGAAGCCTTTTTTGCTGGAGCCAAACCTACAAATCTGTCATCATTTCCACTAAATCTTAAATCTACAATACTAGAATTTGTGAGGCCAGCTCTAACTCTAAAGAGCCCTTTAAAATCTTCAAAAAACCTGAATCCCTAGGACCTCCTATCGCCAAATTCCCGAAGGAAAAGGTCTCTTGCAATACTGTTCAATCAGCAGTGTCTGACAAAACCACCAAACTGAAAAACAAAACCATCCTCACGAAATCCTTGCTTTCTGCCAAAGATGCCTCCCTCAACAACAATCACCCCCCAGAACTCCCCCTTTCCAGTTCACTCCTGTCTCCCCTTTGGATGTACTCTCTGTCATCCAACATCTCAAACCCTCAAATTTCAAAGGTGACCTCTGCCCTGTCCACATCATCAAAATGTGCCCTGAGCACCTGTCACCTATTATCTACAAATTCATGAATGCTTCCTTTGAATCTAGCTCTGTCACCGTGGCCATCAAGGAAGCTGTTAGAAACCAGAAGTTGTCATACCCGCAAGTCTCCACGGATCTCTATCTCAGGTGACCAGGGCACGGCCACTGCCTTTGGACCCAGACCCTGGGGGTGGACTAGTGCGGGAGGATCACCTGGGTGAGGGGTCTTTGGGGAGTGGGAGTGAGAAACTGTATGGCGAGACGCAGTGTCCCTCTCTTCCCTGTAACACCTTTATCATCCCATCTTACCCGATGGGATATTTAGAAACTCAATCCGCCGCCCCCATTTCCTGCATGAACATTCTTACACGGACAGTCCGCTCTGGGAGAAAACAGACTTACACCCAAGCCGTGTACCTGACGTGTCCCAATACCATGGTCAGGCGAGGTCACGCAGTTATCGACAATCACTCACACCTGACTTCCATTGCACTTCCCCATGCAGATAATAGCGGACCACGAAAGCACACTCTGAGCGAAGCAAAGCACACAAAGGTACAGCAGTTTCGAGTTGGCAGCTGAGCGAGAGGAGAAATACGGCAAGGCATGAGAGGTTCATGAGAAGGGCAACCCCCTTGACCTTTTCGGCAGGAAGCCATTACTTTCATGAAACCATCAAGGCAGGAAGCGTAAGACCAGGAAACCAGGCTGAACAATCCTGCATTGTGTGTTTGAGATATCGAGAGCACCCCGCGTAACTGACTGAGACAGGGAGGAGCTGCAGACGCCTTGGTATCGTCCTTGGCTCTAAGAACAAAGAAACAACGGAGAACAACAGAGCTGGTGAGTTGGGAAAACCAAGGCCAGACCAGTCTGTGTTGAAGCCAAGGTTGCAAGAGGCGAAATTGTAAAACAAAAGAACAATGTTAAATGCGTGTGAAAGCTACATTTCTGGTGAATGTTTGAACTTGAAAGGAAGGATACAATACCATTGACAGAGGTGTCCGGAACCGCAAATGTGCTCAATCAAAGATCTCTGTACGGTATCCTGACAAGAAGGGAAATGAAAAAGTGGAAGGTAGATGTAAAGTACATTTATGAAAAGGAATCGAAGTGGTCCTGCAACAGTTTAAGAAAAACCCATTGCACATTTGAAAATCTTCAATTCAGGTGTAAAATGGAATCTGAGCCTGGACGAGGGCAGTCCATTGTCCGCACCTGTCTAACGGAGACCAGATTGTGAACATTGTGTAAAAAGGGATCTGAGCCCCAAAGAGGGGGATCAATGGTCTGTGTCCAGATGAGGGGGACCAAATTGTCAACATTCGGCCTCATTACAACTCCAGCGGTAGCCGTTTTGGTAAAACTGGCAGGCTGCTGCCGGAGTTGTGATTTTTTCTGGCACCTGGCTTCACGGAAACACTGGGGGATTACGACCCTGGTGTTCCTGGAAGTCAGTCATCGGAAAAATCTTAATTCCCATTCCCATTTGAGTCCCATAGGATTCAATGGGAATGGGGATGATGTTAGCACCGGCACTGTTAACCGGCACTGGCGGGCGGGAGGGAATCCACACTGCAAACTTGTACTCTGCCGGTCGGTAACAATGTTGCTGGTAGGCTTACCGGCACGGTTGTTACTGGACCGGCAGGGTGGTAATGAGGCCGATTGTTTGAGAAGGGATCTGAGCCCGGTAGAGGGAGATCCATGGTCCGAGCCCCGATGAGGGAAACCAACTTGTGAATTGTGAACATTGTTGAAAAGGGGTCTGAGCCCGGACGAGGGGGACACATGGTCCGAGCCCGAAAGAAGGAAACCAATTGTGAACTTATGAAAGTGCAGATCCTGACAAAGAAAATGAACTTTTGTGTTTTGTTGGCAAAATCAGGCCCTCTGCAATAAGAGACTGTCCTTGAGAGAGAGACTTTGGCGGAAGGCCCTGATGCCTATGTGTTGAACTGTTACCTTGTGGCCAAAAAGCCAGAATGTATACAAATCATGCACGTGCCACCTTGCCCTGTGCTGAAAACGTGGGGAAGGGAAGCCAACTGCTCAACTATCCTGACATATCATTTCTTGAACACCTTTTCTCTTTTGTATACATTGTTAACCCACACCATTCTGTATTTGGAAGTAAGGATTGGTAATAGGTTTATTAGGATAGGCCCTTTTATTTTGACAGACTCCACTAGCCTGCGTTATTGTTATTTGATTGTCGTAGCTTTCTCCCATCCTTAGCTTTAGGTTAAGATAGGCATCCAACCAACCCGTTTAAAGTTCAATAAACACCCTTGAACTGTGATCACTTGTGTCTGTCTTCAATTTTTAATACATGCCTTCCTTACAAGCCTGGGTCACCCCCCTCATCAAAATACCAACCCACAATCCCTCTCTTCCCACCAACTACTGCCCCAACACTACAGTTCATTACCTAGTCAAAATCCTAGACCTCACTGCATATGTTCAACTCCAAGACTATCTGGAAACCTACCACTTGCTAGGTTCTTGCCAATCCGGCTGAAGACCAAAGCACAGCACTTAAGCTGCCCTCCTCGACCTTAAAATCCATCTCGATGGCATCCACGATGCCAGGTAACTAGCCATCCTCCTCCTTCTCGACCTCTCTGCAGCCTTTGATCTTGTTGGCCATGACATCCTCTGCCAGCACCTCACCACCAAATTCAACTTCTCCAAAGAAGCCACTAGTTGGACCAAATTATTTCTCAGCGAGCAATCCTCTAGTGTCTTCGCCGGCTCGGAAGCCACTAACCCCATACCTGTGCCCTATGGTATCCCTCAGGGCTCCTGCATCTCGCTCCCACTTTGTACAACATGCACACAAAATCCCTGTTTGACCACTTCGACAATCTTGGGATCCTCTACACAAACTTTGCAGATGATACTCAAATCCTGCTAAAACTAACTGGTAACCACGCCACCGATTCTGCAAACATCAATCAAGTCTACAGCATCATTCAGGCATGGATGGTGCAACACCATCTATGCGTGAATGATGACAAAACTGAGCTCCTCATAGTAGGTTCCCTGCCCCGTCTCAAATGCATTGACCCCGCTTTTGCATTATTCTCCATTGATGGAAACCCCACCAGCATATCAAGCCACATGAAAACCCTGGGCATCCATTTAGACACAGAACTATCTATGCACAAACATATCAATGCCCTCGCCTCCTCTGCACCCAATACCACCAGACTCAACCACCGTAGCAGGAAATTCCTATGCACAGACAACTGCGTTACCCTCGTCAGATCCATTATAGGCATCAAATTGGACTATTGCACCGCCATCCTTGCGGGCACCTCCTCCAGAAATCTTGTAAAACTGCAGCTGATCCAAAACAATGCCTTCCAGGCTGTCCGGGGTCTCTAACGTTCAGACCACATGTCTCATGTTAGACGGGATGCCCACTGGTTGCCAATCAGAGCTCGCGTTGATTTCAAGATCCTTTCCTTAACACACAGATGCATCTACAATGCTGCACACTCCTTTCTCACTCAACGCATTTTCAAAAGAGCCAAACTCCCCAGCATACATTCCTCATCCATGCAGACCTTAACCATCCCGAGATTCACAATGAAAAGAGGTGGCGGTGCGAGCTTCAAGGTCATTTCCCCATCTTGTGGAACACGCTACTTCCCTACATCTGAGAGCAGGCATCGTAATACTTACAGGTTTGGGCTCTGTCAATAAATGCAACAAATAAGTAAATAGGAAAGCAGAGTTGGAATTTTATAACAAACATCCAGTGCTCTGGTTGAGATCTATAGACGATCTGTGACTGGCAAGGGATGGCTCCAAGGAAGAATGGGATGATGTCATTAGCAAATGGAATGATAGCAGTGGGAATGTGGGGTTGACCTTTAGATGCAGCAATGTGACATTGCATGATCTGGAGGTGAATCTGAAAGTGGCCAAAGATAGATCAGAGAAGGGCAAAGATACAGACACAAACAGCATTTGATATATCATGAGTAATTACCCCCAGAGGCAGGTTATTCCATTACATACAGTACATTCATTTGGGTGAACAGAAACTATGAATGGAGAGAGGCGTATGACATTTAGGGGAGCCATATTATGAATCGATTCCAATAAACAGAATGTGACAACCCCACTTTAAGCAGCATGAAAGTAAACTTGTGCCAGCCGTGAAGGTGCCCTTACTCCAACACAAGGATGAGAATAGGGGTGATGGAAAACAGATCTGGCTTATCCTGGTCCCCGATAACCAGGACAATGGAAAAAGACAAATATTCGATAAATATTGGCATTTAATGAGATGCAATGTGGAGTTTGGCCGTAGACATGTTTCATATTACAGACTTCCCTATTTGTGGTACAAATTGGTGATGAGTTTTGGGGGGAAAAATATGTTTTGACGTGGATCCTGGAAAAGCCTTGTGGAATTGCCATATACGAAGGGACAACTCTGCATGGGGTCATGGCGAGATTAGGAATCTAATTTATAATCAGGGCCTTTTGTCAAATGCAAGACAACATGTGTGACTTTAAGCTTTGCTTTGTCCCTGTAGATCACTTTAGGTGAGGGTGGCAGAACATTCAAGAGATATCAAGCCAAGCGGCCCTTTGCAGTCTAATGGTTTCAATGCTGCCTTCATCACAGGGCTTCTTACATGACGAGGTGGTCGCTAACCCATTGGCGAAAGTGATGAACAAGCATAAAGGGAATGGCGTGGCCTGGGATCCGAAAGTGGCCCATGAAATGTGTTGCGAAGAGGCCTCATATTATACTCTGCAACTAAAAGCAGCAAGAAAGAGCAACCCCACTATATCATATTTGGGGGACTTCTGCCACTGCAACAAAATTGGGAACAATGCATACAAATGGTGAATTTTAAAGCAGATGCTCCACTGTAAAAGGATTAAAAAGTAGACAACCATGACAGAAAATACATACACGTGATTTGTTGAGAGTTAGAAATTACATACTGGAAACTTTACCACACATTCTTCACTTCAAAGAGATGTAGAGCAAAAGTAGAAATGGAACCAAGGGGGCGGTTTGGACGGGACGGGGGGGGGTAAAAGGAGCAGCAAATCATGACACCCACACAAAAGAAGCCCATGGTGCAGAGGTCCACCGGGAAATATCTAGAGCTTCCTGTAGGCCAGCACACCGGTGGAGGCGAGGATGGGGATATTTTTTTGGGGCCTTTAGGTACTGGCTCAACTCTTTTAAAACTGGGGTTCTCTTCTTTCCAGCCTCTTCTGTCCTTCCCTGTCTTGCTCTCCCTTCTATATCATTCCCTCCCTCCTCTCCTTCCATGTCATCAACAGTTTGCATTCTGGGAGTAGACATTGACTCCTCCCTCTCTTTTACTCACCATATTTTCTCTCTTTCGTATTCTTGTTTAACATTCGTAAAGCCAGACCTTTCCTCTCGTTTCACACCTCCAAACTTCTTGCCTCCTCTCTTATTTTTTCATGACTTTTCTATTGCTCTTTACTTCTCTTTGGCCTTTCTTGCTCCTCTTAAATCTTTCATTAACTCCTCAATCAGTCTTCTTTTCTCTCTTTCTCCTCCTGAGCCTATTAACCCCTCTGTCTTTAGTCTTCTTTGGCTCTCCTTTCATTCTAGTAGTACCTATAATTTTCTCTGCCTCTTCTTCAAGTCTCTTCAGAATCTCTCCCCTCCATATCTTTCGCTCCCCTGCTCGCTCTCTCTGCTCCCAATCTTTATTCGCGACACCTCCTCCTCCTTGAGCTCAGTCACGCTTTCACTCATTCTTACTTTGGCCCCATTACATTGGGTCACTCTACTACTCGCTCTTCGCTCTCTTTCTTCTTATCCTTTGTTCCGTTCTCGCTTGCACAATCACCTTATGTCCTTCTAATTTGGTTCTAATTTCTTTTGTTAATTCTCCACTTACTGTACTGTTTCTTGAGTTGTTTTTGTTCAGTACTTTGGCGCATAGCACTTTATAAATACCAACAAAACACAAAAATACAAATATTTTATCTTTAGAAGTTACCGCTGTGGATTAATTTCATCTGCTACAATAAAAGCACTTTCCTTTTAAATTGCACAACTCCATGTGCTAAGAGCCTTAGACATTGAGTTGACTGAGTCTGGTGAAGAGGCAACTGAATGCTCCATTTGTGGGTCTCAAGCTGATGAATGGAAGAATATGGGGTACAATAGAGGATCATCTTCTATACTACAATATCTGGGTTCAGCATAAGTGTGGCCAGTTAAAATAACTGTTTTAAGATGATCAAACTCTGCACCAGACAAAGAGATTGAGAAACACAATGGTCGAAAAGAGAGATATCATGGATAATTTCTTTAGGATCACAATTCCTCTAGGTCTTAATGAGGACATTGATTGGTCAGTATATTTTTGAGTATGCAGTTTTAGAGACCAGTGTGTAGACTTTGGTGTCATGTTGGTGTCATGTTAAGGTCAGGCAAGGGCTGTTGGGACATCAGAACTCTTTTGTTTATGGGACAGGAAATCTGCCACCCAGGAATACAAGGTCAGTTTTCTTTAGTAATGCAATAATCTGCTTGCAGAAGAGCGGCTGGATTTCATATTCCTCATCCAATTCAACAGTTACCAGAGCCCCAGGTGAGCAGCCCTTTCCAGTTAGTTTGTTATCAGTAAACAGTTTATTTCAGGAAGGGTATTTAACTGATACAGTGTTGTTTTTTTTATTTTCTCTTAGCCCTTAGTAAATGGGATAATCCCCGAAACATGTGCTAAGTGATGTGAGTTAAACATTGTCCAATAAATATGGTCCAGATTAACAAGAGTGAGAAACAGCTTTACTCTGAGTCATGCTGGAGTCAGCAGATGGTCAAGGGAAACACTGTATCCAGACCTTGCAGTGACGCAAAGCTAGGCATGGACACGGCCCCAGGAGGTGACACTGTGGTGGGCAAAACTGTGAAAATCAAGAGGGAAATTAAATGATTTTTGTGGTCGGTGCATCTGATGTCTGGGTGTCACCCATCCTGTGTATTAGGCCCAGGCAATGGATAGTAGGAACTGGTGTACTAACAATCTAATGATAATGTAGTACTTTGAAGACTCATGCTGAGACAAGCTGGCGCTACAAATGAAGGAGTGGTATTATTCAACGGCATGATCAATAGACGCTCGTGGTAAAATTCAACTGCGTGATCAACAGACTCTTGTGGTAATATTCAATGGCATAATCAATAGACTCTTGTGGTAATATTCGACTGCGTGATCAATAGACACTTGTGGCAATATTAAACCGCATGATCAATAGACACTTGTGGTAATATTCAACTGTGTGATCTATAGAATATCACCCACTGGCCACATTTCTTCACTTCCTTTAATCAGCTGATACAGAGTGCAAACTTTCTAAGGGTGGGGGACAGAGAGGGATCAGCAGAGCTCTCACTGATGACACCGTGATCGGCACTTCCATGGTGGGAGCCCCACCTCTCGACTCGGGGGCAAAGTCCCAAACCTCATGTGTAAACATCTGACTGATGCATGTGAGCTTCATCAGCAGTGTATACACCACCTTGAACAACCTCTTGGTACTTAATAGCTGTTAACAAGATGTTTACAGTTCACGCCTGGCCATGTAGCAAACTGCACGAGACAGACGCGCGATTGCACTGCTATTCTAGGTTCCCTGCAAATGCATCGCCTGTTATGCACTGGCTACATGCACGGTTGGTGGGCTGCAGTTACCTGGGGGTGCCGAGGTTGTTGTTGTTGATGTTCTTGTGGTTCTTTTTGTTCTTTGCGTTTTCTTCTTTGTTGTTCTCTGTGTTGTTCCTGATGTCGGTTCGGTTGATGCAACTGGAGAAACAGAACAGCTATATCTTACACGTATGTACATATTAAACCTATACTTTAGTGACCAAAAATCCCCAGGAAGCCTTTGACATTGAGTGAAGAGGATTCCTTCACAAATGTTGTACCCCCCCTCTGCGATCCATGCTACCTCTTACCCAATCACATCATACCATTTATTGATCAACCAATTCTCCACAATTTGGTTGAGCAATTCAACCTTTTTTCCTTGTTCCTCCTCTTATCGTCAACATTCCTCAGTTCACAAAAACGTTCTCCCCCTTTCATCTCTGCAATTAAAAAGACTAGAGACATCTTTGCTTAGGAGAGGGGAAATATTCAACACATTTCTCAGCCGATATTCCAGTATTGTCAATTTTGAAATGGATCTATACGCTCTCGTCACTGTTCTTCTACCCGCAGTTGACTATCTCGCATTTCAATATCATAGCTTGCAAGAGATTAACTTTACAACCTACCAGGTAAAGAAGTGCCACTTTCAAATACAATCTAGTGGCAACAAATAGCACCACATAATGGGCCTCATTACAAGGTTGGCGGTGCAGGACAAAGTGGCAGCAATTTGGTTACCGCCACTTTCCCTGTAGCAGAATTATTGTGTCGTAATTCCACCGATTTCTGGAGGAAAAGTGGAGGATTTACATCTAGTTTGATGCAGCAAAAGTGCAGGAAAAGCTTTAACGGAATGAATCTGTGAAGTGGGGGAAATAGTATTACTTTCAAATAGTTTTGCAAGCAGTGTAGCGGGAAAGCCTTTGTAGCGTATACTAATGCAACATCCGGCTTCCAGATCGAGCGGCTGGATTTCATTATTCTCCTCGAATGCAACATTTACCAGAGCCGCACGCGAGCTGCCCTTTTCAGTTAGTTTGTTATCAGTAAAATGTTTGTTTTAGAAAAGCTATGCAAATGATACAGTGTTGTTTTTTATTTTCTCTTAGCACTTAGTAAATGTGGTAATCCCCAGCTTTATGTTGCCCAAACAGACAGGTGTCTTCTGGGCCTCTCTGTTACACTGCGGACAACCAGTTTGGTCTGTGGGAAGCCTTTTTTCCGGAGAAACCTGAGATGAAAGTCTTGAATATTCTGAACAGAAACCTTAATGCACCTTTTGATAAAATTACAAGTTTTACCTGAATACAAGTCAAATAAAACATTTTTTTTTAAAATGTGGTAATCCCCAGCTTTATACAGGAGGAAACTCCTCCACTTTTCCTCCAATAATCGGCAGAATTTCCACCCGGTAATTCTGCCAGTGGTAATTTGGCCAAAAATCGCCAATGGCATCCAATGGACTCCAGAAAATGGGGATGTACATTGCCTACCAGCCTTTGTACTCCAGTGGGAAAAGTAGCAGTAACGGTAATTCCATTTAGAGGTATTCTGGTAGATTTAACACCAGAATACCGCCAAACTCGTAATGAGGCCCAATGTGTTTAACCGTCATTTATACAATTTAATCTGTTTGCAGCAGCCAATACAAAATGAGATATTTTGAAGGCCAGACAACCAAGTTGGTAGTTGATGTGGAAGTCAGAGACAAGCATTTGAATGAAGAGAGGAAGGGTTCTTAGAAAACCTTCACCTTTGAAAAAATAAATTAACAGGTTCATGGGTGACATGGATAGAAATAAGATGCCGGGTGAAAACCTTATTCCTGTAGGACACATTACTTTGTCATTTGTCCTGCACTTTCCAGTTACATCTATATTGAGTGGCATATGTAGGAAACTGTTGCTCACACTGGGAAAATTAAATTGGACGGGGAGATTGCGACCAACAGGGCCCAGACTGTTTTTTGGGGGACGCTGATGCATCCAGTGCACATGAGCGATGTAAAGGGATCATACTCGAGTTTAGCGCCAACCTGGGGTATTAGCTGAGAGCTGATCTCCAATGAATGCAGGTATATCCTATTTGGGGAGAGGTCTGTAATAGAATTGAGGAAATGCATAATACTTTCACTCCCCTGGACGATGCTCTGACATCTTTACAGAAAATACTTTCCCTGCTGGTCTCTATCAGGGATGGCTGTAGGAGGAGCCATGCTGGAGTTGTCATGCAAGGAAATGTCCAGCAGGTCTTTCCCCAGAGGTTGCCAATCTCCAAAGGAAGGATATTCAGAGGAAGTTTTCAGCTGGGTACTTCTTGGTGATCAGATGATGGCAGATTGGGTGATGGCTGTGGTTTTGTATGAAAAGTAGTTCTCTTAATTATCAATACTTAATGGCTCTCCAGATGATTCACTGGTTCAGACTGGAATTACTGCTCCTCTTGGCACAGTCAGGGGAAATCAGGGTGTCCTTCCTTTCTCAGGTGGACCACTGATGCATATCTCAAGAGATCAGTGATTTGTTGGCAAAGAAGGCAATACACAGAACACGCCCTCATCTGGGGGGGTTCCTCAGCAATGTCTTTCTGGTAAAAAAGGTGGACAATGGGTACAGGTGGGAAATCGTCACTTCAAGATGAGGAATATTGTCATGCGGAGAGACATTTTGAGGCCAGATGATTGTTTGGTCAAGCTCAACCTCACGGATGATTATCTCCTGGTTCCAACTTTTAGGCCGTGCAGGGGTTTCCTCCAGCTCTAGTGGGAGGGATTAATTTTTCAGTTCACCTCTGTTCCCTGTGACCTGTCCTCGGCACTGTGGTGAGTCACCAAGATACTGAAACTGAAACTGGTGTCAGACCTTCTTAGGGGAAGGGGCAGCAGGCTCCTGATTTGCCTGGAAAACAATATGCTGGTGACAGAGTCACTTCAGTACACATCTACTAAAATCCCTGGTGTGTGTCATAAATTGGAACAAATCTAACCTGTTTGGGCACATGGCATGCAGTTTCTGCGGTCCCTGATCAACAGGAGGGAATTCTCTATAATTGTTCTAGCAAAGAATGTGATTTCTGTCAAACAGCAGCTGTAGACGTACTTCCAATGGTGTCTCTTGACTCCTGGCTATGGACATAGGTCTGGTGTCATCTTCTATCAAGGCTATCTTTCTGGGTCCACTATCGGGCCCTTCAGAGACAAAAGATCAATTTGGCTGCCAATCTTTTGGTTACTCTGCGGCTGGGGTAACTCAGAAGTTGTCCATAGCACCTAAGGTTTCCTTAGTTTCAACACCAAAGTCATATTCCAGATGCTGCAACACATTCATAGTCTGAATTAAATGCCATAATATGCAGACATTGGAATGTGTGTGCACAGTTGTATTAAATTTCTTCATGGTGGGTTTCAATTCTGACTTGCTTACTCATCCCTCAGAGCCAAGTGGGTGCCCTCACAGTGTGAGAGAACACTGGGTGGGAGTACCCACCAAACCTTCACTCATCACTAGGTTTTTACAAAACTTTGCCTAAACCCAAATTTGTATATGTTCCGTAGTTACACCTTGCAACCTCCCCATAGTCCTCCGACCACTACTGGGGCCCCCCTTCAAGCCCTTCGAGATGACAGACAGGAGACTTTTTTGACATTGAAAACTGTCTTTTTGGTGGCTATCTTCTTAGCTAGCAGACTGGCAGATATAGCAAAACAAAACCTTTAAAATTCAGTGGAAAAAATTGTAGTTAATATGCAGTTAAGATGACCCTATTTATCACAACTAAACCCCATGTAATTCGGTGTGTGTGGGAAAGTGATGACCCTCTTAACTTAGTGTCCCCCCTTTCTTCTCAGCCCATAAATAAGATCAGATCAGGGATTCAGGGATCAACACTGAGATAAGAAAACATAATGGGGGACATCTCCGAGGTGGGGTGTGTGTGTGCTTGGAGTTAAGATGGTCGTCACTTCCCATACCCACTGAATGTCGGGTTTTGTTGTGATACATCATATCATCTTAAATCATTCTTAACTAATGTTTACTAATGGAATGCAACAAAACCCTTGAAATTCAGTAGATGTGGTGATGTCTTTCTTATCACCTGTATCTCACAGCGCCTTTCCTTCATCCCAAGCGAGTGCCCTAGACCCCCGTAGTAGGAGCTGCGGTAGGAATAGAGGTAGAAAAATTCATATCCCTGTCTCTACGCATGGAAAGGAGAGAGTAGGCATTAAACCCCTGCAGTGGGTTAGCCACCCTCACTCATCTACAGATGGATGATTTACTAAAGTCATGTATTTGTTTATATTATTTTATTTTTATACAGGAGGATCAATGCTCTCTTGATCACAAAAGAATGTACAATAGATAAGAAATCACATTTGACAGGAAGCAGTGAGCTTCTTACAATGGAGTGAGTTTGAGGAACATTCTGAGCAAGTTGTGAATGGGAGTAAATGGAACAGTCACTGGGGACAATACGTACGTGGACATACATAGATTAAGGACAAAGAACATTGGACATTTTTAAGTGCAGGTAGGTGGTATGGCCAGTTGCGCTCGGGATGTGACCATGATGGGTGAAGTGCTAGTGTGGAGGCAGAGTAAGTCAGGGACAGAGGCAGGTTAGAGGCAATGGAAAGATGTTAGCTAACAGGCAGAGTTTGTTTCTTGAGGCTCCACTGTTCAAACATTCTACTAAACCCTTCTTTTTAAAACCATGCACCATATACAGTATGACAATATAGAGTACTTCAAATAGATGCCCCACACTTAATACTTATGCTAAAATGCTTCTAACTTGATTCTCAATAATACACTCATACTCTCCTGTATAGTGCATTTTTTATTATGAGAAATAAGTAATAAAGGAACATTAACTCTTTTATTGTAATTTCACATAACACAATATGCAAAAGTGTATAAATGAATATGCAGCTATCATTTACTTTGCCTCTATATCTACTCAAGACCAGTCAAACATTTAAGAAGCAAAGAACCTACTTTAAAATTAACTGATCAATTCTCACTGACAACCTCATGAAATGAGCTGCCTTTTCAATACCTCTCGTCTTTCCCAATGTGATATTAAACATGGGTAAAACAGCCTCTCATACTGACTACTGTCCTCTGAGGGTAGGAAGAAGAGAGCTGAAGACTGGATGCCTGGAGCCTGGATGAAGGTGTGTGGTCTGCATAATCGAAGAAAATGAAAAAAATATCCAAGCCAATTGGAAAAACCACCCATCAAAATCACCATGGTCTCTTAGAAATTAGCAACAAAAAGGTAAAAGATTTAGTGGCAATTGGAATTGACCATGATGTAAACAACAGCCAATTATGAATAAAATATGTACATGGGTGGTGAGCTGATTGCCATAGATAGGAATACTTCCCTATGCAGCTCAGTCAAAAACAGTAGTTCTCTCAAAAAGCAAAAACGAAAAGCCTTTTAAGTTTGTGGATCCCAACAATGCAATTTCAAACGCTTCAAAATCCAAGCAGAAAAAAGAAGGGATGATTCCCCTCCCTTCTCTACAGGCTATCATGGAGGAAGTAGTTCCCAGCTTGCCTCTGGGTCCTTTAGCTTTGTCTCTGCCACCAGCCTTGCCTTGTCCAGGATCACAACAGCAATGATGGCCTCCACCAGGAGTCAGCCTCTTTTGCATCAGGATGTTGTTTATTCAAGGTAGGAAGCCGATTTATCTCTAACGGCATGAAGCTGAATTATATCTAACACAATCAGTTAACAATCTCCTCCTCATCTGGCCTAGCCTGGAATCTTGTAGTCCTTTGTAGTCTTTAAGGATGTTGTTATTGATTAAGAGAACAGTAGGTACTATTTACCAAAACAAACCGAACAATTGGAACACATCCCAGACCATTGGTGTGCAGCCCAGAAACAATGTCTGTGTAGTGTACACTTTTGTTCCAAAACAACTCATAAGCCTGGCTTGAAGCACATGCATTCAAAGCGAATTGGAAACTCTGTTCATCACTGTTGATATATGCTCACTGCATGAATACATTTCAATGCATTTTAATATGTACATGCCATCATGCCTAAACACTACCTGGCTAGAGACATTGCTCATTCCCAAGGATGGATAAAAACATAACAGTGGGATGTCATGTGCAGCTTAACTTGGTGTGCTCCTGTTGATGTCCCCCATAATGTTATGTCCCCATAATGCCATTTTGTTTGTCATTGTGAATCCCTTCTCTTATAATATGTATGTGCTGATGGGCTTTGCAACTGGAACGTGCAAAGTTAAGCTGGTCATGACTTCCCACATCTGCTGAATTGCAAGGGTTTTTTGTATTAAATCTGCACAACTAACCTGCACCTTAACTGAGGGCTTTTTTAGTGCATTTCAAGAATTTTGTTATACCATTGTTTTTTTACAAGCCACTAGCCATGGCTTTCGGGGTTGGCCACTGTACATGTTCCCCTAATGAATTCCTTTTGGACCCACTAGGCGGCCACTGCCTTCCACTGTACATGTTCCACCAATATGTTTCGTTTGGACCCGCTTGGTGGCCTTTGGTGCTGGACAGAGTACACAGCCTTTGACCGTGTCCACTGTATATTTGAAAACACTATCTTTATTTCCTACTCACTAGCCGTGGCCTTTGCCCATGACTATTGGCCCCAGCTTTAGGCCGATGCCCCTTTACATGTTACTCCAATAGCTTTCTTCGGTCCCACTGGCCACGGCCTTCAGCCATGTCCACTCTACATATTGCTCCAGTAGATTTCCTAAATGGGCCAACTAACCATGGGCTTTTGGCTGCATCCACACCGCTGGGCTTTAGCCAGTGGCCACGGCTTTCGGCTGTGTCCAATTTCCATATTGCACTTCTTGACATGTTGCTCCAATAGATTTTGTTGGGGTCCACTAGCCATGGCCTTGGCCATGTCCACTTTATCATATTTCACCATTCGGTTCCTTTAAGTAACCCAGTCCCATATCCTTCAGCCACACCCATTATCCCCTACCTCACTGTAGCAGTAAAATTTGGCGGCTTTTTCATTTCTAAAATTATTATTATTAGTATTATGGAATACAGATACATAACGGCGTGCTTTACAGAGGTAGACAACAGTACAGACGCATAACAGAGCACTTTACAGAGGTAGACAACAGTACAGATGCATAACAGAGCACTTTACAGAGGTAGACAACAGTACAGATGCATAACAGAGCACTTTTCAGAGGTAACAACAGAACAGATATACAGTGGGGGTAGGATACAGAGGGGCATAGAGGAGGAGTATAGCTGTAAAGGGGTGGTGGGGAGGAGTGGGGCAGGCAGTGTCTAGAGAGTCAGCTGGCGCAAGGGGCGTTGTGATGTTCTAGTTGTTGAAAAGCCTTTCCGCTGCAAAGCACCATGGGAGACATAGCTATATTTTGGGAGAAGGGGGCACTCTCTTCCCCATCAAATATTTTAACAAGTAGTGGATGGAATAATACCAGGCCCCTCCCAGAAATCGAGTCAATGCTTTTTGCCCAAGTTGTTTTGTACCTGGCCCAATTCTGTCCAGCAGTTTTTGCTGTGGACTTTTTCTATATGGAGAAATGAATGGGGGTAGGCCGAAAACAGCGTTTTGTTGCTTTCTTAATAACTTTTTCATTTGCTAACAAATCTTTCCCAAAACGTCCAGTCAGTGGGTGCCTGTGACAAATATTTTGTTTGCAAAATATTAGCCAAATCTGCCATGCAAGTTAGAAACTGCATCCAATGGAACAATTAAGAAAAAATATTTCCTTTTTCACAGCTTTCAAGGTATGCAGACAACTGCATATGCATTTCACCCGGGCAGTTTAGTCTTCACATCCTTGTGTTTGGAGCATTGAGGTGTGTACAATAAACACAAGCAAAGTCATGGTGGGTTAATAAAAGCTTGAAAAAAACCTTTCCACATGAAATATGAAAGTTGAATAAGTCATTCCTTGTCACATGTGTGCTAAACTTACCCCAATGCTTCCACTACAAGGATGTCATAACAAATTGCACCAATGACTCCTAAAAAGTGGGTCATGCATATCCTATCTGTCTTCTGTGGAAAACGCTACGTATATAATATCACTGTGTTACACAACAAATACATTTTTCCTCAATGAAAAGCTTGCTTTCATGCTAATTTACATACCCACAATGCATTGTTCATGTAGCTCTGAAATGGAGGTGAACTTTCAATGATGGCTATTAGGCGGTGCAATGGAATGTGTGACATAGCTGAAATTGCTTATTCTAACTTCACATTTCAGGTGGAAGGGTTTTTGTCACGCCTTTATAAACCCACCATAAATTTGCTGGTGTTTGCTAAATATGCTCCATTGCAACTCACTGTCATCAAATCGCCCACACCCCACTGCACTCCCTTATCCCTCATGTGAAACCCAAAAGTGCCCCCCTTCCTACTCCACCGGTCCCTATAATAGTCAAACCTCCAATTATACTTCAAACATTCACGCACCCGATGAGCTACACTCTTCGCACTGCACTTCACCCAACATCTCATATTCAACGCATCCCTCCTCAACCCCAACGGCATCTCCGCCACAAGCACCTGAACCGCATTCACTGGAGAGGACCTCATCACACCCGAACACACCCTCAATGCCCTCGCCTGTACCCACTGACACCTGGCATCCAAAATCCATCACACTCAGAATCAACCCCTTATACAACATTCGTAGACACTTCTGCTGCGCACCCCACTCTTTCCCAGTCACCGCCCGCAGCAAATTCAACCTACGTTTACACTTATCCACCATACCATTCACCTGCAAATTCCAGTTTAACTTCCTATCCAAGATCACCCCCAAGTACCGAAACTCTTCCACGCTTTTCACCCTCTCACCTTTCAAAACTAAGTCCAACCCTTGCTGCACTCTTCTCCTTGAGAAAACCATACTCACACTTTTATCCTCAGACACCGAAAAGCCCCATTTCCCACACCGCTCCGTTGGTGGCGATTGCATTGGTGATTGATAGGGTGTGTGAGTTGGGGTTAGAGAAGGCGGTGATGTTTTCAGATTCATTGAGTGGCAGGGGACGGCGACAGGAAGGATGTGATTTTGGACATCAGGAGGAAGATTGATCGGTGTGTGTGGGGGAATGGATTTGGAGTTGGCGTGGGTCCCCAGTCACAGTGGCATTTTGGGTAATGAGTTGGTGGATCTGGCGGCGGGTGAGGGTATGAGAAGGGGAGCGGTCGATGTGAGACTGCCTTTGAGTGTGGATGAGGTGAAGGCTGTGGTGGTGAGACGGGTCATGGATGAGTGGCAGGAGAGGTGGGTGAGTGGGGTGAAGGGCAGGTTGATGTTTGGTGTTCGTGGGAAAGTGTCGGTGAAGGTGGATGCGGGGAGTCTGGAATGGAGGAGTCGGGAGTAGGTGATGCTGAATCGATTGAGGATAGGGCATGTGGGGCTGAATGACTGTCTGTATCGAGTGGGGAAGCGTGAGACGAGGGATTGTGCAGTGTGTGGGGTGCCTGAGACTGTGGGACATTTTCTGCTTATCTGTGAGAGACATGTTGAGGAGAGAGAATTGATGATGTTTCGGTTATCTGCGCTGGGTGTGGCTGAGCTGAGTGGGAAGGCTTTGCTGGGAGGTGATGGGGTGAGAGGCAGGAGGAGGAACAGTGTGATGTTGGATTTTGTGAGGCAGACGGGGTTGTGGGAGGAGTTGTGAGTTTATGTGAGACAAGTATTGATTGGTGGGTATGGTGCACATCATCCTTTAGGATGGGGAAGCGCCTGCGTGGGTCCGCCCACGCACCCAATAATTAAGAAGAAGAAGAAGAAGGAGTGCATTACAAGCTATAAAGGAAGGGAATGGTGATAGAAAATATATAGGGGGTAATTCCAAGGTGGGCGGTAAGGGATACCGGGCACCGGTAAGGAGACTACTACAAGGTCCCTTAGCGGGTCCCACCAGTAACGGCTGGTCTGACCAGCCATTGTGGACGGGACCCGTTAAGGGACCAGGGCGCAAATAATGGGCTTGCCATTAGCGAGCCCGTTATTTGCACCCACCCCATTCCCATTGAGCCCTATGGGGGCTCAAATGGGAATGGGGAATGGCATTTTCAATGAGGATTTACCGGTCCCGCAAAGGTCAGACTACACCGGTAAATCCCCTTTGAACTATACCGGTGCCGGACCCATTATTGGTGGCAGTCATGTCGCAAATAGCGCCAAGACTACCACCAATCTCGGAATGAAGGCCATAGTGTTGCATATTATACAGCTGAGGGAGAGGTGTGCAATGGGAGGGATGGTGATTGAGTTGGCATGGATCCCCAGTCAGAGTGGGATATTGGGCAACAGATAGGTGGATGGGGCCACCTATGAGGCCCTAATTAAGGAGAGAGTGGATATAGAGATCCCCTTAAGTGTGGGTTAAGAGGTGAAGGTGGTTGGGAAAGGCAGAGTTAAGGGAGAATGGCAGGCGGGTGAGGCAATTGTATGCAGTACAAAGAAAGGTACAAAGATGTGGGGGGAATGCAGAGTTCGCATGCAGAGAGGAAGCCATCTTGACTCAACCAAGAGTGGGTCATGTAGGGTTCCAATGATGGAAGTTTAAGATGTGTAGAGTCACTTCTGTGAATTGTAAGCCATGCAGAAGCCCGGAAATGGTGGATAACTATATAATAGGATGCACAAAGTTCAGACTGCAGAGGGAGCTGCTAAAAGCCAGGATGAGTAGCATCAGGATGGCAGTGAGGTGACCATCTGATATGTCTGGTTTGTGAGCGGACAAGTAGTGCAGGATTCTCGTACAGTATGCTAGGGGGACTGGGAGATGGGGGGAGCTTTAGCAGTGGTGCTCGGCTGACAAAGGTGACTAACAGCAAACATCATCGCCCCCGAGGAGGAAGAGGAGAAAGAAGAACAAGAACAAGAACAAGAAGAAGAAGGTTGTGAGCATACATTTGGGAAATAAACAATGGCTAACTACTAAGATAAATGTGTTTGTATATCTCTGTAATCATTAACAGAAATTGAGTAACATTCATGAAAGTGTCACAATTTGTCCAGTGTGTTTGAGCATTTCATAGGAGTAATTCCCCTCAGACAAGGCCTGCCCTGGTTTAGACCAAATGACCCTTCTTTGAGTCCCTGGGGTTGGCCTTGAGCTGCCTCTTAGACTCAGATTGCAGAAACTATGAAGGATGGGTGTCAGTTTTGGGATCATGTTGGAGTCCTGCCTCCGTACGTTGACTTTCCATCCACTGATGCCCCAGTGGGCCCAGCGGCAGTGGTTCAGATCTTCTCCTGTGCTTCTACCGACCCAGAAGCTCGGCTCTTCTCGAGGTGTCCATACAGGGATGTCATGCAGCGCCTGGGCTACACAGTCTTGACCACTAGTACATCACAAGTTTATATTGCTCTCAAAAGGGTCGAGAAGCACTGTCACTGGCCTCATGAAGAGCGGAGCAAACGGATGAGGGAGAGGAGGCAAAGAAATCCCACTTTGGTGAAAAAATGGGATATGTCTACTGAGTTGATCAGGGGGCAAAATGTGAACTGGGAAGAGGACTGTGAGAATCCTAACCCTGCCCGCCTTTAAGTAGCTCAGGGCACTAGCCCGGGGCCCTGGTAGGCCAGCTGTCCTAATCCCCAGAAGGGCACTAGCCCGGGCCCTGGTAGGCCAGCTGTCCTAATCCCCAGAAGGGCACTAGCCCGGGGCCCTGGTAGGCCAGCTGTAATAATCCCCAGAAGGGCACTAGCCCGGGGCCCTGGTAGGCCAGCTGTCCTAATCCCCAGAAGGGCACTAGCCCGGGCCCTGGTAGGTCTGCTGTCCTAATCCCCAGAAGGGCACTAGCCCGGGGCCCTGGTAGGCCAACTGTCCTAATCCCCAGAAGGGTACTAGCCCGGGCCCTGGTAGGCCAGCTGTCCTAATCCCCAGAAGGGCACTAGCCCGGGCCCTGGTAGGCCAGCTGTTCTAATCCCCAGAAGGGCACTAGCCCGGGGCCCTGGTAGGCCAACTGTCCTAATCCCTAGAAGCGCACTAGCCCGGGCCCTGGTAGGCCAGCTGTCCTAATCCCCAGAAGAGCACTAGCCCGGGGCCCTGGTAGGCCATCTGTCCTAATCCCTAGAAGGGCACTAGCCCGGAGTCCTGGTAGGCCAGCTGTCCTAATCCCCAGAAGGGCACTAGCCCAGGCCCTGGTAGGTCAGCTGTCCTAATCCCCAGAGACCTCACCAGCTCTTGAGATGGGGTTAGAACATTATTGACTTCATAGATCCATGGCCATGATTCGATAAGCTAATATACTTCAAGATGTAAATAGTATACTTTTTGTAGTAGTTACGTCCAACATCTGGGTGCATCTTGTCGAAATAACCTACGATCAACAGGTGAAATAATGATATAGCAAGGCTATAGAATTCTGAAATTGCTCATTGCTACAGCTGGCGCCATTAAAAGCACCTTCTGTGGCATTGATGTGTGCGATTGATAAACCCACACTCCTTATCTGGGACATCTGCTTTTCATCCTACCTGCAATCTCTTCCTGAAGGAGGCGCCCGCGCTCACGTGTAAAGTCACGTGACCCTTGCCGGTACTTAGAGGAGCACAGCCCACCCTTGCGGCGTTAAGCCAGACGGAGTAAAGGGCGCCGGCTGTTGTGTGGCTGTTTGGTGGATGGTGGTAAGGAAGCAGTCTACGGAAGCTAAGAGGTAAGGAGGCATGGACTTGCAAATGGACCCCTTACTTCCTAGACCTGAAATTGTTATGGATAACTCTGAACTTTCCACCCTTTATCCCCAAGTAAAAAGCCCATCTGGTAGGGTACTGAGGAGCAAATTTTTATGCCCTGAGAAGCAGAAAGAATCGCGTAAAATTTACACGGCAAGGAAAAACCGTGGAATTAACACTAACTCTGGCACCATGCCAGTGAAAAAAGTGCTACCTTCAGGAGCCTCAGTGTCCCCCATCCAAACGAACTTTATCCCCCTTGAAAACCCTCTTGAAAAAGCATCCGGTAAGGTCGTAAGCCCTTTGACCGCTCAGAAAACATCAAATGGCATTTCCTACGGCACTTTGGAGAATGCGACGAGTGAAAGCTCGGAGGATTCTATTAATGTTTCCTGTGAAACATCGCATCTGGCATCGTTACCTCCCCAATCCGAGCCTTCTGTTTCCAACTTACACAGTTTGCCTCCCCCCCCTCGCCCCTGATTATACCTGGAGGCTAGGCTGCAGTGGACCAGCGAGGGGTGGCCCTTCATGCTGAAACAGACCCAAGGTTGGATGTTGGGAGACCGCCGCTTAGTACGAGCCCGCCGCCGTCGCCCGTTGGGGCCCCGCAGGTCTCCGCCGCGGCGAGTGAGAGTGAGCCAAGCGGAGTCGTAGGACCCCGCGCGGCTGATCTCAGCTTGCGGGTTGCCGCGCTGGCGGCGACTGTTGCTGGCGGCTCCCGCGTCCCTCTCGCCCCATTGATGAGGGTGATGGGGCCACCCGCTACTTTTGCCGAGGTTTCAGATATCCAAGACCACAAAGTCCTTTCACAGGCGGAAGCTGCCGTTTCCAAACATCAGCCTGTGTTAGACTCAGGCGACGCCACCGTGGAGCTTCTCTCTGCCGCCACCTCGTGGCAAAGCCAAGACTCGCAGCAACAGGCTCCTTTGCCTGTTATTGAGAATGGGTTCATGGGTGCAACCCTAAATCGACCAACTCAGGGAAACAGACAAAATGCCGTAACTGGCGAGCTCATTGCCCAGAAAAGAGAAATTGCAATGGCGCTATTAAAAAAAAGGACATCAGTAAGAAAGAGTGGAAAGGAACTGGGGGAACACTTAGAGCATAGCTCCCAGCAACTAAAAAGGGCTACAATTCAGAAACAAAAAAAATGTGACCTAGTCAAATCTACCTTTCAAAATCTTCCGACACCACACACGCTCAAAGAATTCTTTTTTAAACAAACAAAGAGGATACCAGAAACAGACACCGAACTTTCCGATGCAGAAATGCTCGATGTCCCGCTGGAATTACCTCCAGTGTTGCTACAAAGAGAAAAAATAGCAGATTCCACTCATAGTGCAGTTGAGGCCCAGTGTGGCTGTTCAACCACCCCATTATCCAGCAGCCGAGGTGACAGGGATATGCAAGGAAATAGGATCAATCCCTGTCGAACGGGAGTACAAACAGAGACAATAAATCTGCTCAATGAAGATGTCCCCCCACATCATTTGGAGAGAGCCGGACAGGGGGAAAATTTACTAATACCATCAACTATTTCCCCTCAAATGAAAGTAAATAACCAAAGAAAGACTTCGTCACCAATACCAGCCCAACCGGACTTGAGGAATAAGTCCCTTTCTAAAATCATTCCACCTGTGCTGGTTACGCATGGACAAAAGACATTTCTATCTGACCCTCCATCTGGAAGACAGTCTTCATATAATGACTTTTTAAAAGACACCTCAACACCAGTCAGAAATAGAAGACCAAGTGACATGGTGGGCCACCTTCCCAAAGAAACGCCAACAAAAAAGCCAGACTTAGTTACAATCATGTCCGCCATAACAGTGGGGCTGGCACCTTTTATAAAATTGTATGAATCAATTAACGATGCTATGAAGGATTCTTTAACTCTTGTCTCGACCCTGAACACAAAAGTAACATTCTTGGAAGGCTTCATTACTGCCCAAATCCAACAAAACGTGGAGAAAGAGAAACAATGGGACTCAAAGCTTAATCTTTAATCACCAAGAAATCTTGGGGAAAACAGGCAAAACCCCCAGTCAGAACATCTTCCATCCTTAAATACAAAGGATCTACAAACAAAAGGTGCAAAGGTAAACCAAGCCATTAGAAATCAGTGCCCAAACTCTACGCTTCAAAACGGGAAGAAAAGCCAAGAACACCCAAAAATGCCATCAACGTTTTAAACTCCTAAAGCAATTGTTTCGACTCAGGAAAAGATTGCAATTATCCACGCGCCACCTCAAGCCCTAGCAGGGAGCAATTCAGAAATTGAACAAACTATAATCGAACTTGACAATTCCAAACTAAACGAGCAAGGTTCAATGGGGAATTTGTCACTTCTTGACTTGACGGTCCATCTGAACGAAGAGGAAACGAACTTGGAGTTAAATATAAATGATGGAGAAGAACCACAAATTGTGAGTAAATGCTTGCCTTCAAACACAAATAAAACAAAGGTTACAATGTGTAAAGAGAGCAAAAAACTACCAGCGGACCCATCTGCCAAAAAACAGGATGTGCGGCCAAAACAACACAAAAAAATACCTGAAAAGACGAAAACTGTAAATACTACAAAGATATCGGGGGAGACAAGGCGTCAGTGCGATTCTAAAGCAACATCTACCAGAGTCTATAAAATGCAACAACTCGCAGCTGGGAAAAATGTCCTCGTATTGAACAGAAAGACAGTCCTGAAAATCTTAACCAGCATACCAGCATTGAAATCTTTAAAAACATCAGATCTTGTATTGGTGGAGCCTTACCATAGAGACGGGAAGGCCAAAACTTACCTTCACGTGAACAATCCCGTGGACCTGGACGGTGGAGAAGATGTGATCACTGCCTTAATTCAATTAGGCTTCTCGATAGAGGAAGTTCCTGTGTCTGAAGGTGCGGGAAAGGCCGTTCCTCTGCGAAGCAATGCGACGGTGGACCTTTCGGAACGCCACCTAAACACTACAGATCTGCCGGTGGGCAGTAGAAGAGTGGCTTTCAGAGAGAAACATGAATTTAGCAGAGGGAGATTAAGATCGAGATTATACTCGTCGAATACCAACACAAACCATCGAAAATTTCAATATGAAGGTAACTGGAGCCCAAACCACAGACAGGGGAAAAACTACAGGCACTCAGAGTCCACTGATGAAACTGTTGAGTGGGCCCACAATAAAAAGCGTGCACCGTCGGGGCCCTGGAGATGGTTAAAAAAGGTTCTGAACCCAAACCAGCAAGATTAACAACTAAAAGATTCAGCAACGCCTACGAGACCTCTAACATTGGAATGTTCACGACGGAACAGGAGTATCCTGTGTTCTTGGAACACGAGGGGTCACGATCACCTTACCAAGCCAGACGCTTTTGACTTGAGTGACTTCGACATTATCTGCCTCCAGGAGACGTGGATATGACATACACATCTCTTCAGCAGCTAAAGGTTTGTTTGGAAGACCATCATCAGGCCTCCTAACGGCAATTAAAATTGGATCGGGCATTTCTAGCAAAAATAAAGTGGCCGAATCATATGGCATGTTAGCTCTACTAGTTGAGTGGTTCCATATAGAATCAATATCAAGAAGCAATATGAAATCTAACCTCGGAATCATCAATGTTTACTGGAACCCGCAGCGAACAAGTAACATGGAATTTCTTGATAACATTCCGGAAACCATAGATAAATTCCTTCTTGAAGAGAAAACTGACTACATCATAATCTGTGGCGACCTTAATGCAAGACTTGACCAAACTGCTGCAGCACCAAATCTCTGCCCCTCTGCTCTGAGAGGTGTGCTTTGGACTGATTTCATGGACGCGAGAACATTTTACAATGTTGCACCAGCCAGAGGCCATTTACCCCGAATTCCAACTTGGGAACGTGCCGAAACGTCAGCAACACTGGATCATATTTACGTCTCCCATTCTTTCCTCCCCTTTGTTGACTATTTTGAGGTATACAGAACAAAATTTAGCGACCACAATCCTCTGATAATGACTCTCGAGTCCGAATCAACTCCAAAGTAAACATATCCGTTTGAGGTGGAGGTAGCGCGAAAGTCGTCGCGAATCCAACTTACAGCAACTAACATCAAGGAAATCGCCGAGAAATTTGATGCACTCAGTAAAACAAAGATAGACTCAACAAGTAGACCAAATTACATGCCCTTGTTGTTGCCGCATAGGAAAGAAAAGGGTCTATGTCACCGACCCAATGGAAAAGGGGTCCACGAGTTTGATAAAAAATTAGCCTTGAAAAAAAAGCAGATGCGTAAATTAAACCGTCTGGCTAAAGGCTCCAACAATCAGGAACAAAAGGACTACGCCAAAGCTGCCACAAGATCTTACAAATCTTGGGTGAGACACCATAAAGCAGCAATGTACCAGAATGACTCAGAGCAAATGCTAAAAACTCTAACAACAAAAAATCCAAGAGAATTCTGGTCCCTGATCAAAGATAAAAATGACGAGACAAACAACCAACTCTTGAACGCCGTCTCAGAACAGGCGTGGATAACCTTTTTTTCAGCTCAGTTTGCTTCTATCCCGCAAACCTCAAACAAATCTCTATGCTGCACAACATCACCTTGGGAAGATCTGGCAGATCACGACGAAACTCTGGCAACTATCCTGAAATTAAAAACCTCTAGGGCACCAGGCCCTGATGGCTTAACCAATATCGATCTAAAGCAGCTCCCAGAGGAATGGGCTGCCCTAATCACAAACATTTTTAAGCAATGTACGATCACTAGGCTAATACCTAAAACTTGGACTGAGGCGGTAACAGTTCCCATTTTCAAAAAGGGAAATAGAGAAATTCCAGCAAACTACTGCCCCATTGCCCTTCTTGACATCATGAGGAAGATCTTCGCCAACCTTCTATTAACTAGATTTCACAACTGGGCGAGATCGGCGCCCTGTCTAGATACATTTCAAACAGGCTTTGTTAAAAACGCTAGTACCAGCATAAACATCCTGATTTTGAACATTGTAAAGGACAATGTTAAGAATGGTGCGCCTCCAATCTACATTGCGTTCATCGATTTAACACAAGCCTTTGACAAGATCAGCCGTCAAAGGCTATGGGCGAAATTAAGAACGTGGAATTGCCCTGAAAAGATCTTATGTCCAGTGATCGCATTGCACACAGACACAAAACTAAGAGTACGCTTAAATCGGCAAGGGATATTATCGGACCAATTTTCATCAGAGCGTGGTGTTAAACAGGGTTGCCCACTCGCTCTGGCCCTATTCATCGCCTTCATGGGAGACTTCCAGCACACACATCCAGCGGTCAGAGCCTTTCCACCTAAATTGGGCAATACTGAAATCTCAAGATTGTTATATGCTGACGACTTGATCCTGATGGATCAAACCCAAATAGGTCTCCAACGCCAACTTACAAACCTGGTGACTTACATCAGCGATAATGACTTGGAGATAAACATCCATAAGTCAAAAATGTTGACGATGGGGAAAAGTCATCCAACAACGATACACCAAGACCACTGGTATTTAAACAACACAAAACTTGAATCCGTGTCTACTATAAAATACTTGGGAATCATGATAGATTCAAAAAGGTCAGAAAGTGCGACCATCTCAGCGCTATGGACAAAGACCAAAACTCTGACAACCCAAATGAAATTAGTAGATCGGAAATTTGGGAAATTTTCGCTTCTTCCAGCGATCCAATACTACAAACATAAGGTAGTTCCGTCTATAATCTACGGCATGGACTCTGCGTTGAACATTGATAACACCATATGGACTAAACTGGAAGGCTACCTATGGAAAGCCGTGCTAGGGCTCCCTAAATCCTCTGCAATTGCTGCTGTTAGACGTGAATTGGGCTTACTATCATTACAAGCATTAGTAGACCAAAGCAAGATGCGTCTCTTTCGGAAAATTATTCTTCCAGATAAAATTCCAATTTATAAGTTGGTCCAGATAGAGCTCAACCAAGGACGTTGCAGAGCACTAAATAATTGGGTTCAAAAACTCACAAAACAACTAGCAGATTTGGCTTGTTCGGCAGACGACCCGATCGCGAACCCCAACAGAATCAAGGCAAAAATAGCGCAAGCAGATTGGATCCAAACTGGTGAAAAAAATAATAGGAAACAAACTCCTGGCTCATTTACCAGCAACAACAAATAGACTTAACCAACCTATGAGCTACTGCATAAAATTCCCCAACAAGAAAATGCAGAAAGCTTTTATGAAAATAAGATTCAATCAATTACCAACGCAGGAAATCATAGCAATCCGTATGAAAACGGACGCTCGTATTTGCAGATTCTGTCTGGACCCGGAAAAAGTGGAAACTCTGAGACATTTACTTATGACTTGCACTAGAACCGCATTTTTGCGGGAAGCCTATTTGCTCCCTTTGATCTACGACGTACCACTCTGAGAGGAAAACACATGGTGGTGTCGTTTGATTGCTGGAGACAGAACTAAGTAGTCGACAGCGACAGTAAAGATTTTAGAAGCAGCATTGAGTCTAAACCAGAACTTACAAACTAGTCAAGTGTAATTCAAAGAACATTGACTTTCTTTTATGTTCAGACACAAAGTTTCAGTAGTGAAGTGCCTAGTTTCCTGGTTTCAATTATTTTTCTGCTTCCTGTTATCCTCTTTGATTTCTATTTCACTCTTTTCTATCTGCATCTACGAAATGTATTTTAGAAAATGTGTTTTTCTCTGTTTTGCGTATCAACATCTTGTAAAAATCAAATGCTTTTGATTATAAACAAGTAAATAAAATAAATAAATAAACCCATCCAAATCACCACTGGACAGGATTTCCCAAATGTCCATTAATCAGTTGATAAGGAGTGCACATGGCCCTGGCAATGTCTATTAATCAGTTGATAAGGAGTGCACATGGCCTTGGCAATGTCCATTAATCAGTTGATAAGGAGTGCACATGGCCTTGGCAGCAGAGTGGGGGCAGCAGTCCTGTGTCTGGCTGGGCAGTGGTTACTTCTTTCTTGGCTGTAGCCGTACCTTATGGCAACAGATGGCCCCAAATGCAAATACCTGTCTGTGGTTGCCACCACATCCATGTTTAGACATGACAACACTACATTCATGTAAAATATAACTCTGGGATTAAATTGACAGCCAGGGTTCTGGTAAATGAAGCTAAAAGTGACAGCCAGGGTTCTGGTAAATGAAGCTACCTGATGGCTCTGCACGCATGTAAAACATAAAAGAAACTGCATAACCTAACTCTGGGATTAAAGTGACAGCCAGGGTTCTGGTAAATGGAGCTACCTGGTGGCTCTGCATGCATGTAACACATAAGTGAAACTGCATAACCTAACTCTGGGATTAAAGTGACAGCCAGGATTCTGGTAAATGAAGCTACCTGGTGGCTCTGCATGCATGTAAAACATAAGAGAAACTGCATAACCTAACTCTGGGATTAAAGTGACAGCCAGGGTTCTGCTAAATGGAGCTACCTGGTGGCTCTGCATGCATGTAAAACATAAGAGAAACTGCATAACCTAACTCTGGGATTAAAGTGACAGCCAGGGTTCCGGCTAAATGGAGCTACCTGGTGGCTCTGCATGCATGTAAAACATAAGAGAAACTGCATAACCTAACTCTGGGATTAAAGTGACAGCCAGGGTTCCGGCTAAATGGAGCTACCTGGTGGCTCTGCATGCATGTAAAACATAAGAGAAACTGCATAACCTAACTCTGGGATTAAAGTGACAGCCAGGGATCCGGCTAAATTGAGCTACCTGGTGGCTCTGCATGCATGTAAAACATAAGAGAAACTGCATAACCTAACTCTGGGATTAAAGTGACAGCCAGGGTTCCGGCTAAATGGAGCTACCTGGTGGCTCTGCATGCATGTAAAACATAAGAGAAATTGCATAACCTAACTCTGGGATTGAAGTGACAGCCAGGGTTCCGGGTAAATGGAGCTGTTCCGGGTAAATGGAGCTACCTGGTGGCTCTGCATGCATGTAAAGCATAAGAGAAGCTGCATAACCTAACTCTGGGATTAAAGTAACAGCCAGGGTTCCGGGTACATGGAGCTACCTGGTGGCTCTGCATGCATGTAATACATAAGAGAAACTGCATAACCTAACTCTGGGATTAAAGCGACAGTCAGGGTTCTGGTAAATGGAGCTACCTGGTGGCTCTGCATGCATGTAAAACATAAGAGAAACTGCATAACCTAACTCTGGGATTAAAGCGACAGCCAGGGTTCTGGTAAATGGAGCTACCTGGTGGCTCTGCATGCATGTAAAACATAAGAGAAACTGCATAAATTAACTCTGGGATTAAAGCGACAGCCAGGGTTCTGGTAAATGGAGCTACCTGGTGGCTCTGCATGCATGTAAAACATAAGAGAAACTGCATAAATTAACTCTGGGATTAAAGCGACAGCCAGGGTTCTGGTAAATGGAGCTACCTGGTGGCTCTGCATGCATGTAAAACATAAGAGAAACTGCATAACCTAACTCTGGGATTAAAGCGACAGCCAGGGTTCTGGTAAATGGAACGACCTGGTGGCTCTGCATGCATGTAAAACATAAGAGAAAGTGCATAACCTAACTCTGGGATTAAAGCGACAGCCAGGATCCTGGTAAATGGAGCAACCTGGTGGCTCTGCATGCATGTAAAACAAAAGAGAAACTGCATAACCTAACTCTGGGATTAAAGCGACACCCAGGGTTCCGGCTAAATGGAGCTACCTGGTGGCTCTGCATGCATGTAAAACATAAGAGAAACTGCATAACCTAACTCTGGGATTAAAGCAACAGCCAGGGTTCCGGCTAAATGGAGCTACCTGGTGGCTCTGCATGCATGTAAAACATAAGAGAAACTGCATAACCTAACTATGGGATTAAAGCGACAGCCAGGGTTCCGGCTAAATGGAGCTACCTGGTGGCTCTGCATGCATGTAACACATAAGAGAAACTGCATAACCTAACTCTGGGATTAAAGCGACAGCCAGGGTTCCGGGTAAATGGAGCTACCTGGTGGCTCTGCATGCATGTAAAACATAAGAGAAACTCCATAACCTAACTCTGGGATTAAAGCGACAGCCAGGGTTCCGGGTAAATGGAGCTACCGGGTGGCTCTGCATGCATGTAAAACATAAGAGAAACTGCATAACCTAACTCTGGGATTAAAGTGACAGCCAGGGTTCCGGGTAAATGGAGCTACCTGGTGGCTCTGCGTGCGTGTAAAACATAAGAGAAACTGCATAACCTAACTCTGGGATTAAAGTGACAGCCAGGGTTCCGGGTAAATGGAGCTACCTGGTGGCTCTGCGTGCGTGTAAAACATAAGAGAAACTGCATAACCTAACTCTGGGATTAAAGTGACAGCCAGGGTTCCGGGTAAATGGAGCTACCTGGTGGCTCTGCGTGCGTGTAAAACATAAGAGAAACTGCATAACCTAACTCTGGGATTAAAGTGACAGCCAGGGTTCCGGCTAAATGGAGCTACCTGGTGGCTCTGCATGCGTGTAAAACATAAGAGAAACTGCATAACCTAACTTTGGGATTAAAGTGACAGTCAGGGTTCTGGTAAATGGAGCTACTTGGTGGCTCTGCGTGCATGTAAAACATAAGAGAAACTGCATAACCTAACTCTGGGATTAAAGTGACAGCCAGGGTTCCGGGTAAATGGAGCTACCGGGTGGCTCTGCATGCATTTAAAACATAAGAGAAACTGCATAACCTAACTCTGGGATTAAAGTGACAGCCAGGGTTCCGGGTAAATGGAGCTACCTGGTGGCTCTGCATGCGTGTAAAACATAAGAGAAACTGCATAACCTAACTCTGGGATTAAAGTGACAGCCAGGGTTCCGGGTAAATGGAGCTACCTGGTGGCTCTGCGTGCGTGTAAAACATAAGAGAAACTGCATAACCTAACTCTGGGATTAAAGTGACAGTCAGGGTTCTGGTAAATGGAGCTACCTGGTGGCTCTGCGTGCATGTAAAACATAAGAGAAACTGCATAAATTAACTCTGGGATTAAAGCGACAGCCAGGGTTCTGGTAAATGGAGCTACCTGGTGGCTCTGCATGCATGTAAAACATAAGAGAAACTGCATAACCTAACTCTGGGATTAAAGCGACAGCCAGGGTTCTGGTAAATGGAGCTACCTGGTGGCTCTGCATGCATGTAAAACATAAGAGAAAGTGCATAACCTAACTCTGGGATTAAAGCGACAGCCAGGGTCCTGGTAAATGGAGCGACCTGGTGGCTCTGCATGCATGTAAAACATAAGAGAAAGTGCATAACCTAACTCTGGGATTAAAGCGACAGCCAGGGTCCTGGTAAATGGAGCGACCTGGTGGCTCTGCATGCATGTAAAACATAAGAGAAAGTGCATAACCTAACTCTGGGATTAAAGCGACAGCCAGGGTCCTGGTAAATGGAGCGACCTGGTGGCTCTGCATGCATGTAAAACATAAGAGAAAGTGCATAACCTAACTCTGTGATTAAAGCGACAGCCAGGGTCCTGGTAAATGGAGCTACCTGGTGGCTCTGCATGCATGTAAAACATAAGAGAAAGTGCATAACCTAACTCTGGGATTAAAGCGACAGCCAGGGTCCTGGTAAATGGAGCGACCTGGTGGCTCTGCATGCATGTAAAACATAAGAGAAACTGTATAACCTAACTCTGGGATTAAAGCGACAGCCTGGGTTCTGGTAAATGTAGCTACCTGGTGGCTCTGTATACATGTAAAACATAAGAGAAAGTGACAGCCAGGGTTCTTGTAAATGGAGCTACCTGGTGGCTCTGCATGCATGTAAAACATAAGAGAAACTGCATAACCTAACTCTGGGATTAAAGTGACAGCCAGGGTTCTGGTAAATGGAGCTACCTGGTGGCTCTGCATGCATGTAAAACATAAGAGAAAGTGCATAACCTAACTCTGGGATTAAAGCGACAGCCAGGGTCCTGGTAAATGGAGCGACCTGGTGGCTCTGCATGCATGTAAAACATAAGAGAAAGTGCATAACCTAATTCTGGGATTAAAGCGACAGCCAGGGTCCTGGTAAATGGAGCTACCTGGTGGCTCTGCATGCATGTAAAACATTAGAGAAACTGCATAACCTAACTCTGGGATTAAAGCGACAGCCAGGGTCCTGGTAAATGGAGCTACCTGGTGGCTCTGCATGCATGTAAAACATAAGAGAAACTGCATAACCTAACTCTGGGATTAAAGCGACAGCCAGGGTTCTGGTAAATGGAGCTACCTGTTGGCTCTGCATGCATGTAAAACATAAGAGAAACTGCATAACCTAACTCTCGGATTAAAGCGACAGCCAGGGTTCTGGTAAATGGAGCTACCTGGTGGCTCTGCATGCATGTAAAACATAAGAGAAACTGCATAACCTAACTCTGGGATTAAAGCGACAGCCAGGGTTCTGGTAAATGGAGCTACCTGGTGGCTCTGCATGCATGTAAAACATAAGAGAAACTGCATAACCTAACTCTGGGATTAAAGCGACAGCCAGGGTTCTGGTAAATGGAGCTACCTGGTGGCTCTGCATGCATGTAAAACATAAGAGAAACTGTATAACCTAACTCTGGGATTAAAGCGACAGCCAGGGTTCTGGTAAATGGAGCTACCTGGTGGCTCTGCATGCATGTAAAACATAAGAGAAACTGCACAAGCTAACTCTGGGATCAAAGCGACAGCCAGGGTTCTGGTAAATGGAGCTACCTGGTGGCTCTGCATGCATGTAAAACATAAGAGAAACTGCACAACCTAACTCTGGGAGCAAAGTGACAGCCAGGGTTCTAGTAAATGAAGCTACCTGGTGGCTCTGCATGCATGTAAAACATAAGAGAAACTGCACAACCTAACTCTGGGAACAAAGTGACAGTCAGGGTTCTGGTAAATGAAGCTAGGTGGTGGCTCTGCATGCATGTAAAACATAAGAGAAACTGCATAACCTAACTCTGGGATTAAAGCGACAGCCAGGGTTCTGGCAAATGCAGCTACATGGCGGCTGTGCATGCATGTCAAACATAAGAGAAACTGCATAACCTAACTCTGGGATTAAAGCGACAGCCAGGGTTCTGGCAAATGGAGCTACCTGGCGGCTCTGCATGCATGTAAAACATAAGAGAAACTGCATAACCTAACTCTGGGATTAAAGCGACAGCCAGGGTTCTGGCAAATGGAGCTACCTGGCGGCTCTGCATGCATGTAAAACATAAGAGAAACTGCATAACCTAACTCTGGGATTAAAGCGACAGCCAGGGTTCTGGCAAATGGAGCAACCTGGGGGCTCTGCATGCATGTAAAACATAAGAGAAACTGCATAACCTAACTCTGGGATTAAAGCGACAGCCAGGGTTCTGGCAAATGGAGCTACCTGGCGGCTCTGCATGCATGTAAAACATAAGAGAAACTGCATAACCTAACTCTGGGATTAAAGCGACAGCCAGGGTTCTGGCAAATGGAACTTCCTGGCGGCTCTGCATGCATGTAAAACATAAGAGAAACTGCATAACCTAACTCTGGGATTAAAGCGACAGCCAGGGTTCTGGCAAATGGAGCTACCTGGTGGCTCTGCATGCATGTAAAACATAAGAGAAACTGCATAACCTAACTCTGGGATTAAAGCGACAGCCAGGGTTCTGGCAAATGGAGCTACCTGGTGGCTCTGCATGCATGTAAAACATAAGAGAAACTGCATAACCTAACTCTGGGATTAAAGCGACAGCCAGGGTTCTGGCAAATGGAGCTACCTGGTGGCTCTGCATGCATGTAAAACATAAGAGAAACTGCTTAAGTTAACTCTGGGATTAAAGCGACAGCCAGGGTTCTGGTAAATGGAGCTACCTGGTGGCTCTGCATGCATGTAACACATAAGAGAAACTGAATAACCTAACTCTGGGATTAAAGCGACAGCCAGGGTTCTGGTAAATGGAGCTACCTGGTGGCTCTGCATGCATGTAAAACATAAGAGAAAGTGCATAACCTAACTCTGGGATTAAAGCGACAGCCAGGGTCCTGGTAAATAGAGCTACCTGGTGGCTCTGCATGCATGTAAAACATAAGAGAAAGTGCATAACCTAACACTGGGATTAAAGCGACAGCCAGGGTTCTGGTAAATGGAGCTACCTGGTGGCTCTGCATGCATGTAAAACATAAGAGAAACTGCACAACCTAACTCTGGGATTAAAGCGACAGCCAGGGTTCTGGTAAATGGAGCTACCTGGTGGCTCTGCATGCATGTAAAACATAAGAGAAACTGCACAACCTAACTCTGGGATTAAAGCGACAGCCAGGGTTCTGGTAAATGGAGCTACCTGGTGGCTCTGCATGCATGTAAAACATAAGAGAAACTGCATAACCTAACTCTGGGATTAAAGCGACAGACAGGGTTCTGGTAAATGGAGCTACCTGGTGGCTCTGCATGCATGTAAAACATAAGAGAAACTGTATAACCTAACTCTGGGATTAAAGCGACAGCCAGGGTTCTGGTAAATGGAGCTACCTGGTGGCTCTGCATGCATGTAAAACATAAGAGAAACTGCACAACCTAACTCTGGGATCAAAGCGACAGCCAGGGCTCTGGTAAATGGAGCTACCTGGTGGCTCTGCATGCATGTAAAACATAAGAGAAAATGCACAACCTAACTCTGGGAGCAAAGCGACAGCCAGGGTTCTGGTAAATGAAGCTACCTGGTGGCTCTGCATGCATGTAAAACATAAGAGAAACTGCACAACCTAACTCTGGGAGCAAAGTGACAGCCAGGGTTCTGGTAAATGAAGCTACGTGGTGGCTCTGCATGCATGTAAAACACAAGAGAAACTGCACAACCTAACTCTGGGATCAATGTGACAAGCCTGGGTTCTTGTAAATGAAGCCACAACCTAAGTCTGGGATCAATGTGACAGCCTGGGTTCTGGTAAATGAAGCTACCTGGTGGCTCTGCATGCATGTAAAACATAAGAGAAACTGCATAACCTAACTCTGGGATTAAAGTGACAGCCACGGTTCTGGTAAATGGAGCTACCTGGTGGCTCTGCATGCATGTAAAACATAAGAGACACTGCATAACCTAACTCTGGGATTAAAGTCACAGCCAGGGTTCTGGTAAATGGAGCTACCTGGTGGCTCTGCATGCATGTAAAACATAAGAAAAACTGCATAACCTAACTCTGGGATTAAAGTGACAGCCAGGGTTCTGGTAAATGGAGCTACCTGGTGGCTCTGCATGTGTGTAAAACATAAGAGAAACTGCATAACCTAACTCTGGGATTAAAGTGACAGTCAGGGTTCTGGTAAATGGAGCTACCTGGTGGCTCTGCGTGCATGTAAAACATAAGAGAAACTGCATAAGTTAACTCTGGGATTAAAGCGACAACCAGGGTTCTGGTAAATGGAGCTACCTGGTGGCTCTGCATGCATGTAAAACATAAGAGAAACTGCATAAATTAACTCTGGGATTAAAGCGACAGCCAGGGTTCTGGTAAATGGAGCTACCTGGTGGCTCTGCATGCATGTAAAACATAAGAGAAACTGCATAACCTAACTCTGGGATTAAAGCGACAGCCAGGGTTCTGGTAAAAGGAGCTACCTGGTGGCTCTGCATGCATGTAAAACATAAGAGAAAGTGCATAACCTAACTCTGGGATTAAAGCGACAGCCAGGGTCCTGGTAAATGGAGCGACCTGGTGGCTCTGCATGCATGTAAAACATAAGAGAAAGTGCATAACCTAACTCTGGGATTAAAGCGACAGCCAGGGTCCTGGTAAATGGAGCGACCTGGTGGCTCTGCATGCATGTAAAACATAAGAGAAAGTGCATAACCTAACTCTGGGATTAAAGCGACAGCCATGGTCCTGGTAAATGGAGCGACCTGGTGGCTCTGCATGCATGTAAAACATAAGAGAAAGTGCATAACCTAACTCTGTGATTAAAGCGAAAGCCAGGGTCCTGGTAAATGGAGCTACCTGGTGGCTCTGCATGCATGTAAAACATAAGAGAAACTGCATAACCTAACTCTGTGATTAAAGCGACAGCCAGGGTCCTGGTAAATGGAGCTACCTGGTGGCTCTGCATGCATGTAAAACATAAGAGAAACTGTATAACCTAACTCTGGGATTAAAGCGACAGCCAGGGTTCTGGTAAATGAAGCTACCTGGTGGCTCTGCATGCATGTAAAACATAAGAGAAAGTGCATAACCTAACTCTGTGATTAAAGCGACAGCCAGGGTCCTGGTAAATGGAGCTACCTGGTGGCTCTGCATGCATGTAAAACATAAGAGAAACTGCATAACCTAACTCTGTGATTAAAGCGACAGCCAGGGTCCTGGTAAATGGAGCTACCTGGTGGCTCTGCATGCATGTAAAACATAAGAGAAACTGTATAACCTAACTCTGGGATTAAAGCGACAGCCTGGGTTCTGGTAAATGAAGCTACCTGGTGGCTCTGTATACATGTAAAACATAAGAGAAAGTGACAGCCAGGGTTCTTGTAAATGGAGCTACCTGGTGGCTCTGCATGCATGTAAAACATAAGAGAAACTGCATAACCTAACTCTGGGATTAAAGTGACAGCCAGGGTTCTGGTAAATGGAGCTACCTGGTGGCTCTGCATGCATGTAAAACATAAGAGAAAGTGCATAACCTAACTCTGGGATTAAAGCGACAGCCAGTGTCCTGGTAAATGGAGCGACCTGGTGGCTCTGCATGCATGTAAAACATAAGAGAAAGTGCATAACCTAATTCTGGGATTAAAGCGACAGCCAGGGTCCTGGTAAATGGAGCTACCTGGTGGCTCTGCATGCATGTAAAACATTAGAGAAACTGCATAACCTAACTCTGGGATTAAAGCGACAGCCAGGGTCCTGGTAAATGGAGCTACCTGGTGGCTCTGCATGCATGTAAAACATAAGAGAAACTGCATAACCTAACTCTGGGATTAAAGCGACAGCCAGGGTTCTGGTAAATGGAGCTACCTGTTGGCTCTGCATGCATGTAAAACATAAGAGAAACAGCACAAGCTAACTCTGGGATCAAAGCGACAGCCAGGGTTCTGGTAAATGGAGCTACCTGGTGGCTCTGCATGCATGTAAAACATAAGAGAAACTGCATAACCTAACTCTGGGAGCAAAGCGACAGCCAGGGTTCTAGTAAATGAAGCTACCTGGTGGCTCTGCATGCATGTAAAACATAAGAGAAACTGCACAACCTAACTCTGGGAACAAAGTGACAGCCAGGGTTCTGGTAAATGAAGCTAGGTGGTGGCTCTGCATGCATGTAAAACATAAGAGAAACTGCATAACCTAACTCTGGGATTAAAGCGACAGCCAGGGTTCTGGCAAATGCAGCTACATGGCGGCTGTGCATGCATGTCAAACATAAGAGAAACTGCATAACCTAACTCTGGGATTAAAGCGACAGCCAGGGTTCTGGCAAATGGAGCTACCTGGCGGCTCTGCATGCATGTAAAACATAAGAGAAACTGCATAACCTAACTCTGGGATTAAAGCGACAGCCAGGGTTCTGGCAAATGGAGCTACCTGGCGGCTCTGCATGCATGTAAAACATAAGAGAAACTGCATAACCTAACTCTGGGATTAAAGCGACAGCCAGGGTTCTGGCAAATGGAGCAACCTGGGGGCTCTGCATGCATGTAAAACATAAGAGAAACTGCATAACCTAACTCTGGGATTAAAGCGACAGCCAGGGTTCTGGCAAATGGAGCTACCTGGCGGCTCTGCATGCATGTAAAACATAAGAGAAACTGCATAACCTAACTCTGGGATTAAAGCGACAGCCAGGGTTCTGGCAAATGGAACTACCTGGCGGCTCTGCATGCATGTAAAACATAAGAGAAACTGCATAACCTAACTCTGGGATTAAAGCGACAGCCAGGGTTCTGGCAAATGGAGCTACCTGGTGGCTCTGCATGCATGTAAAACATAAGAGAAACTGCATAACCTAACTCTGGGATTAAAGCGACAGCCAGGGTTCTGGCAAATGGAGCTACCTGGTGGCTCTGCATGCATGTAAAACATAAGAGAAACTGCATAACCTAACTCTGGGATTAAAGCGACAGCCAGGGTTCTGGTAAATGGAGCTACCTGGTGGCTCTGCATGCATGTAAAACATAAGAGAAACTGCTTAAGTTAACTCTGGGATTAAAGCGACAGCCAGGGTTCTGGTAAATGGAGCTACCTGGTGGCTCTGCATGCATGTAACACATAAGAGAAACTGAATAACCTAACTCTGGGATTAAAGCGACAGCCAGGGTTCTGGTAAATGGAGCTACCTGGTGGCTCTGCATGCATGTAAAACATAAGAGAAAGTGCATAACCTAACTCTGGGATTAAAGCGACAGCCAGGGTCCTGGTAAATAGAGCTACCTGGTGGCTCTGCATGCATGTAAAACATAAGAGAAAGTGCATAACCTAACTCTGGGATTAAAGCGACAGCCAGGGTTCTGGTAAATGGAGCTACCTGGTGGCTCTGCATGCATGTAAAACATAAGAGAAACTGCACAACCTAACTCTGGGATTAAAGCGACAGCCAGGGTTCTGGTAAATGGAGCTACCTGGTGGCTCTGCATGCATGTAAAACATAAGAGAAACTGCACAACCTAACTCTGGGATTAAAGCGACAGCCAGGGTTCTGGTAAATGGAGCTACCTGGTGGCTCTGCATGCATGTAAAACATAAGAGAAACTGCATAACCTAACTCTGGGATTAAAGCGACAGACATGATTCTGGTAAATGGAGCTACCTGGTGGCTCTGCATGCATGTAAAACATAAGAGAAACTGTATAACCTAACTCTGGGATTAAGGCGACAGCCAGGGTTCTGGTAAATGGAGCTACCTGGTGGCTCTGCATGCATGTAAAACATAAGAGAAACTGCACAACCTAACTCTGGGATCAAAGCGACAGCCAGGGCTCTGGTAAATGGAGCTACCTGGTGGCTCTGCATGCATGTAAAACATAAGAGAAAATGCACAACCTAACTCTGGGAGCAAAGCGACAGCCAGGGTTCTGGTAAATGAAGCTACCTGGTGGCTCTGCATGCATGTAAAACATAAGAGAAACTGCACAACCTAACTCTGGGAGCAAAGTGACAGCCAGGGTTCTGGTAAATGAAGCTACGTGGTGGCTCTGCATGCATGTAAAACACAAGAGAAACTGCACAACCTAACTCTGGGATCAATGTGACAAGCCTGGGTTCTGGTAAATGAAGCCACAACCTAAGTCTGGGATCAATGTGACAGCCTGGGTTCTGGTAAATGAAGCTACCTGGTGGCTCTGCATGCATGTAAAACATAAGAGAAACTGCATAACCTAACTCTGGGATTAAAGTGACAGCCACGGTTCTGGTAAATGGAGCTACCTGGTGGCTCTGCATGCATGTAAAACATAAGAGACACTGCATAACCTAACTCTGGGATTAAAGTCACAGCCAGGGTTCTGGTAAATGGAGCTACCTGGTGGCTCTGCATGCATGTAAAACATAAGAAAAACTGCATAACCTAACTCTGGGATTAAAGTGACAGCCAGGGTTCTGGTAAATGGAGCTACCTGGTGGCTCTGCATGCGTGTAAAACATAAGAGAAACTGCATAACCTAACTCTGGGATTAAAGTGACAGTCAGGGTTCTGGTAAATGGAGCTACCTGGTGGCTCTGCGTGCATGTAAAACATAGGAGAAACTGCATAAGTTAACTCTGGGATTAAAGCGTCAACCAGGGTTCTGGTAAATGGAGCTACCTGGTGGCTCTGCATGCATGTAAAACATAAGAGAAACTGCATAAATTAACTCTGGGATTAAAGCGACAGCCAGGGTTCTGGTAAATGGAGCTACCTGGTGGCTCTGCATGCATGTAAAACATAAGAGAAACTGCATAACCTAACTCTGGGATTAAAGCGACAGCCAGGGTTCTGGTAAATGGAGCTACCTGGTGGCTCTGCATGCATGTAAAACATAAGAGAAAGTGCATAACCTAACTCTGGGATTAAAGCGACAGCCAGGGTCCTGGTAAATGGAGCGACCTGGTGGCTCTGCATGCATGTAAAACATAAGAGAAAGTGCATAACCTAACTCTGGGATTAAAGCGACAGCCAGGGTCCTGGTAAACGGAGCGACCTGGTGGCTCTGCATGCATGTAAAACATAAGAGAAAGTGCATAACCTAACTCTGGGATTAAAGCGACAGCCATGGTCCTGGTAAATGGAGCGACCTGGTGGCTCTGCATGCATGTAAAACATAAGAGAAAGTGCATAGCCTAACTATTAAAGCGACAGCCAGGGTCCTGGTAAATGGAGCTACCTGGTGGCTCTGCATGCATGTAAAACATAAGAGAAACTGCATAACCTAACTCTGTGATTAAAGCGACAGCCAGGGTCCTGGTAAATGGAGCTACCTGGTGGCTCTGCATGCATGTAAAACATAAGAGAAAGTGCATAACCTAACTCTGGGATTAAAGCGACAGCCAGGGTCCTGGTAAATGGAGCGACCTGGTGGCTCTGCATGCATGTAAAACATAAGAGAAACTGTATAACCTAACTCTGGGATTAAAGCGACAGCCTGGGTTCTGGTAAATGAAGCTACCTGGTGGCTCTGTATAAATGTAAAACATAAGAGAAAGTGACAGCCAGGGTTCTTGTAAATGGAGCTACCTGGTGGCTCTGCATGCATGTAAAACATAAGAGAAACTGCATAACCTAACTCTGGGATTAAAGTGACAGCCAGGGTTCTGGTAAATGGAGCTACCTGGTGGCTCTGCATGCATGTAAAACATAAGAGAAAGTGCATAACCTAACTCTGGGATTAAAGCGACAGCCAGTGTCCTGGTAAATGGAGCGACCTGGTGGCTCTGCATGCATGTAAAACATAAGAGAAAGTGCATAACCTAATTCTGGGATTAAAGCGACAGCCAGGGTCCTGGTAAATGGAGCTACCTGCTGGCTCTGCATGCATGTAAAACATTAGAGAAACTGCATAACCTAACTCTGGGATTAAAGCGACAGCCAGGGTCCTGGTAAATGGAGCTACCTGGTGGCTCTGCATGCATGTAAAACATAAGAGAAACTGCATAACCTAACTCTGGGATTAAAGCGACAGCCAGGGTTCTGGTAAATGGAGCTACCTGTTGGCTCTGCATGCATGTAAAACATAAGAGAAACTGCATAACCTAACTCTCGGATTAAAGCGACAGCCAGGGTTCTGGTAAATTGAGCTACCTGGTGGCTCTGCATGCATGTAAAACATAAGAGAAACTGCATAACCTAACTCTGGGATTAAAGCGACAGCCAGGGTTCTGGTAAATGGAGCTACCTGGTGGCTCTGCATGCATGTAAACCATAAGAGAAACTGCATAACCGAACTCTGGGATTAAAGCGACAGCCAGGGTTCTGGTAAATGGAGCTACCTGGTGGCTCTGCATGCATGTAAAACATAAGAGAAACTGTATAACCTAACTCTGGGATTAAAGCGACAGCCAAGGTTCTGGTAAATGGAGCTACCTGGTGGCTCTGCATGCATGTAAAACATAAGAGAAACTGCACAAGCTAACTCTGGGATCAAAGCGACAGCCAGGGTTCTGGTAAATGGAGCTACCTGGTGGCTCTGCATGCATGTAAAACATAAGAGAAACTGCACAACCTAACTCTGGGAGCAAAGTGAATGCCAGGGTTCTAGTAAATGAAGCTACCTGGTGGCTCTGCATGCATGTAAAACATAAGAGAAACTGCACAACCTAACTCTGGGAACAAAGTGACAGCCAGGGTTCTGGTAAATGAAGCTAGGTGGTGGCTCTGCATGCATGTAAAACATAAGAGAAACTGCATAACCTAACTCTGGGATTAAAGCGACAGCCAGGGTTCTGGCAAATGCAGCTACATGGCGGCTGTGCATGCATGTCAAACATAAGAGAAACTGCATAACCTAACTCTGGGATTAAAGCGACAGCCAGGGTTCTGGCAAATGGAGCTACCTGGCGGCTCTGCATGCATGTAAAACATAAGAGAAACTGCATAACCTAACTCTGGGATTAAAGCGACAGCCAGGGTTCTGGCAAATGGAGCTACCTGGCGGCTCTGCATGCATGTAAAACATAAGAGAAACTGCATAACCTAACTCTGGGATTAAAGCGACAGCCAGGGTTCTGGCAAATGGAGCTACCTGGCGGCTCTGCATGCATGTAAAACATAAGAGAAACTGCATAACCTAACTCTGGGATTAAAGCGACAGCCAGGGTTCTGGCAAATGGAGCTACCTGGTGGCTCTGCATGCATGTAAAACATAAGAGAAACTGCATAACCTAACTCTGGGATTAAAGCGACAGCCAGGGTTCTGGTAAATGGAGCTACCTGGTGGCTCTGCATGCATGTAAAACATAAGAGAAACTGCATAACCTAACTCTGGGATTAAAGCGACAGCCAGGGTTCTGGTAAATGGAGCTACCTGGTGGCTCTGCATAGCATGTAAAACATAAGAGAAACTGCTTAAATTAACTCTGGGATTAAAGCGACAGCCAGGGTTCTGGTAAATGGAGCTACCTGGTGGCTCTGCATGCATGTAACACATAAGAGAAACTGAATAACCTAACTCTGGGATTAAAGCGACAGCCAGGGTCCTGGTAAATGGAGCTACCTGGTAGCTCTGCATGCATGTAAAACATAAGAGAAAGTGCATAACCTAACTCTGGGATTAAAGCGACAGCCAGGGTTCTGGTAAATGGAGCTACCTGGTGGCTCTGCATGCATGTAAAACATAAGAGAAACTGCACAACCTAACTCTGGGATTAAAGCGACAGCCAGGGTTCTGGTAAATAGAGCTACCTGGTGGCTCTGCATGCATGTAAAACATAAGAGAAACTGCACAACCTGACTCTGGGATTAAAGCGACAGCCAGGGTTCTGGTAAATGGAGCTACCTGGTGGCTCTGCATGCATGTAAAACATAAGAGAAACTGCATAACCTAACTCTGGGATTAAAGCGACAGACAGGGTTCTGGTAAATGGAGCTACCTGGTGGCTCTGCATGCATGTAAAACATAAGAGAAACAGCACAAGCTAACTCTGGGATCAAAGCGACAGCCAGGGTTCTGGTAAATGGAGCTACCTGGTGGCTCTGCATGCATGTAAAACATAAGAGAAACTGCATAACCTAACTCTGGGAGCAAAGCGACAGCCAGGGTTCTAGTAAATGAAGCTACCTGGTGGCTCTGCATGCATGTAAAACATAAGAGAAACTGCATAACCTAACTCTGGGATTAAAGCGACAGCCAGGGTTCTGGTAAATGGAGCTACCTGGTGGCTCTGCATGCATGTAAAACATAAGAGAAACTGCTTAAGTTAACTCTGGGATTAAAGCGACAGCCAGGGTTCTGGTAAATGGAGCTACCTGGTGGCTCTGCATGCATGTAACACATAAGAGAAACTGAATAACCTAACTCTGGGATTAAAGCGACAGCCAGGGTTCTGGTAAATGGAGCTACCTGGTGGCTCTGCATGCATGTAAAACATAAGAGAAAGTGCATAACCTAACTCTGGGATTAAAGCGACAGCCAGGGTCCTGGTAAATAGAGCTACCTGGTGGCTCTGCATGCATGTAAAACATAAGAGAAAGTGCATAACCTAACTCTGGGATTAAAGCGACAGCCAGGGTTCTGGTAAATGGAGCTACCTGGTGGCTCTGCATGCATGTAAAACATAAGAGAAACTGCACAACCTAACTCTGGGATTAAAGCGACAGCCAGGGTTCTGGTAAATGGAGCTACCTGGTGGCTCTGCATGCATGTAAAACATAAGAGAAACTGCACAACCTAACTCTGGGATTAAAGCGACAGCCAGGGTTCTGGTAAATGGAGCTACCTGGTGGCTCTGCATGCATGTAAAACATAAGAGAAACTGCACAACCTAACTCTGGGATTAAAGCGACAGACATGATTCTGGTAAATGGAGCTACCTGGTGGCTCTGCATGCATGTAAAACATAAGAGAAACTGTATAACCTAACTCTGGGATTAAAGCGACAGCCAGGGTTCTGGTAAATGGAGCTACCTGGTGGCTCTGCATGCATGTAAAACATAAGAGAAACTGCACAACCTAACTCTGGGATCAAAGCGACAGCCAGGGCTCTGGTAAATGGAGCTACCTGGTGGCTCTGCATGCATGTAAAACATAAGAGAAAATGCACAACCTAACTCTGGGAGCAAAGCGACAGCCAGGGTTCTGGTAAATGAAGCTACCTGGTGGCTCTGCATGCATGTAAAACATAAGAGAAACTGCACAACCTAACTCTGGGAGCAAAGTGACAGCCAGGGTTCTGGTAAATGAAGCTACGTGGTGGCTCTGCATGCATGTAAAACACAAGAGAAACTGCACAACCTAACTCTGGGATCAATGTGACAAGCCTGGGTTCTGGTAAATGAAGCCACAACCTAAGTCTGGGATCAATGTGACAGCCTGGGTTCTGGTAAATGAAGCTACCTGGTGGCTCTGCATGCATGTAAAACATAAGAGAAACTGCATAACCTAACTCTGGGATTAAAGTGACAGCCACGGTTCTGGTAAATGGAGCTACCTGGTGGCTCTGCATGCATGTAAAACATAAGAGACACTGCATAACCTAACTCTGGGATTAAAGTCACAGCCAGGGTTCTGGTAAATGGAGCTACCTGGTGGCTCTGCATGCATGTAAAACATAAGAAAAACTGCATAACCTAACTCTGGGATTAAAGTGACAGCCAGGGTTCTGGTAAATGGAGCTACCTGGTGGCTCTGCATGCGTGTAAAACATAAGAGAAACTGCATAACCTAACTCTGGGATTAAAGTGACAGTCAGGGTTCTGGTAAATGGAGCTACCTGGTGGCTCTGCGTGCATGTAAAACATAGGAGAAACTGCATAAGTTAACTCTGGGATTAAAGCGTCAACCAGGGTTCTGGTAAATGGAGCTACCTGGTGGCTCTGCATGCATGTAAAACATAAGAGAAACTGCATAAATTAACTCTGGGATTAAAGCGACAGCCAGGGTTCTGGTAAATGGAGCTACCTGGTGGCTCTGCATGCATGTAAAACATAAGAGAAACTGCATAACCTAACTCTGGGATTAAAGCGACAGCCAGGGTTCTGGTAAATGGAGCTACCTGGTGGCTTTGCATGCATGTAAAACATAAGAGAAAGTGCATAACCTAACTCTGGGATTAAAGCGACAGCCAGGGTCCTGGTAAATGGAGCGACCTGGTGGCTCTGCATGCATGTAAAACATAAGAGAAAGTGCATAACCTAACTCTGGGATTAAAGCGACAGCCAGGGTCCTGGTAAATGGAGCGACCTGGTGGCTCTGCATGCATGTAAAACATAAGAGAAAGTGCATAACCTAACTCTGGGATTAAAGCGACAGCCATGGTCCTGGTAAATGGAGCGACCTGGTGGCTCTGCATGCATGTAAAACATAAGAGAAAGTGCATAGCCTAACTATTAAAGCGACAGCCAGGGTCCTGGTAAATGGAGCTACCTGGTGGCTCTGCATGCATGTAAAACATAAGAGAAACTGCATAACCTAACTCTGTGATTAAAGCGACAGCCAGGGTCCTGGTAAATGGAGCTACCTGGTGGCTCTGCATGCATGTAAAACATAAGAGAAAGTGCATAACCTAACTCTGGGATTAAAGCGACAGCCAGGGTCCTGGTAAATGGAGCGACCTGGTGGCTCTGCATGCATGTAAAACATAAGAGAAACTGTATAACCTAACTCTGGGATTAAAGCGACAGCCTGGGTTCTGGTAAATGAAGCTACCTGGTGGCTCTGTATACATGTAAAACATAAGAGAAAGTGACAGCCAGGGTTCTTGTAAATGGAGCTACCTGGTGGCTCTGCATGCATGTAAAACATAAGAGAAACTGCATAACCTAACTCTGGGATTAAAGTGACAGCCAGGGTTCTGGTAAATGGAGCTACCTGGTGGCTCTGCATGCATGTAAAACATAAGAGAAAGTGCATAACCTAACTCTGGGATTAAAGCGACAGCCAGTGTCCTGGTAAATGGAGCGACCTGGTGGCTCTGCATGCATGTAAAACATAAGAGAAAGTGCATAACCTAATTCTGGGATTAAAGCGACAGCCAGGGTCCTGGTAAATGGAGCTACCTGGTGGCTCTGCATGCATGTAAAACATTAGAGAAACTGCATAACCTAACTCTGGGATTAAAGCGACAGCCAGGGTCCTGGTAAATGGAGCTACCTGGTGGCTCTGCATGCATGTAAAACATAAGAGAAACTGCATAACCTAACTCTGGGATTAAAGCGACAGCCAGGGTTCTGGTAAATGGAGCTACCTGTTGGCTCTGCATGCATGTAAAACATAAGAGAAACTGCATAACCTAACTCTCGGATTAAAGCGACAGCCAGGGTTCTGGTAAATGGAGCTACCTGGTGGCTCTGCATGCATGTAAAACATAAGAGAAACTGCATAACCTAACTCTGGGATTAAAGCGACAGCCAGGGTTCTGGTAAATGGAGCTACCTGGTGGCTCTGCATGCATGTAAAACATAAGAGAAACTGCATAACCTAACTCTGGGATTAAAGCGACAGCCAGGGTTCTGGTAAATGGAGCTACCTGGTGGCTCTGCATGCATGTAAAACATAAGAGAAACTGTATAACCTAACTCTGGGATTAAAGCGACAGCCAAGGTTCTGGTAAATGGAGCTACCTGGTGGCTCTGCATGCATGTAAAACATAAGAGAAACTGCACAAGCTAACTCTGGGATCAAAGCGACAGCCAGGGTTCTGGTAAATGGAGCTACCTGGTGGCTCTGCATGCATGTAAAACATAAGAGAAACTGCACAACCTAACTCTGGGAGCAAAGTGAATGCCAGGGTTCTAGTAAATGAAGCTACCTGGTGGCTCTGCATGCATGTAAAACATAAGAGAAACTGCACAACCTAACTCTGGGAACAAAGTGACAGCCAGGGTTCTGGTAAATGAAGCTAGGTGGTGGCTCTGCATGCATGTAAAACATAAGAGAAACTGCATAACCTAACTCTGGGATTAAAGCGACAGCCAGGGTTCTGGCAAATGCAGCTACATGGCGGCTGTGCATGCATGTCAAACATAAGAGAAACTGCATAACCTAACTCTGGGATTAAAGCGACAGCCAGGGTTCTGGCAAATGGAGCTACCTGGCGGCTCTGCATGCATGTAAAACATAAGAGAAACTGCATAACCTAACTCTGGGATTAAAGCGACAGCCAGGGTTCTGGCAAATGGAGCTACCTGGCGGCTCTGCATGCATGTAAAACATAAGAGAAACTGCATAACCTAACTCTGGGATTAAAGCGACAGCCAGGGTTCTGGCAAATGGAGCTACCTGGCGGCTCTGCATGCATGTAAAACATAAGAGAAACTGCATAACCTAACTCTGGGATTAAAGCGACAGCCAGGGTTCTGGCAAATGGAGCTACCTGGTGGCTCTGCATGCATGTAAAACATAAGAGAAACTGCATAACCTAACTCTGGGATTAAAGCGACAGCCAGGGTTCTGGTAAATGGAGCTACCTGGTGGCTCTGCATGCATGTAAAACATAAGAGAAACTGCATAACCTAACTCTGGGATTAAAGCGACAGCCAGGGTTCTGGTAAATGGAGCTACCTGGTGGCTCTGCATGCATGTAAAACATAAGAGAAACTGCTTAAGTTAACTCTGGGATTAAAGCGACAGCCAGGGTTCTGGTAAATGGAGCTACCTGGTGGCTCTGCATGCATGTAACACATAAGAGAAACTGAATAACCTAACTCTGGGATTAAAGCGACAGCCAGGGTCCTGGTAAATGGAGCTACCTGGTAGCTCTGCATGCATGTAAAACATAAGAGAAAGTGCATAACCTAACTCTGGGATTAAAGCGACAGCCAGGGTTCTGGTAAATGGAGCTACCTGGTGGCTCTGCATGCATGTAAAACATAAGAGAAACTGCACAACCTAACTCTGGGATTAAAGCGACAGCCAGGGTTCTGGTAAATAGAGCTACCTGGTGGCTCTGCATGCATGTAAAACATAAGAGAAACTGCACAACCTGACTCTGGGATTAAAGCGACAGCCAGGGTTCTGGTAAATGGAGCTACCTGGTGGCTCTGCATGCATGTAAAACATAAGAGAAACTGCATAACCTAACTCTGGGATTAAAGCGACAGACAGGGTTCTGGTAAATGGAGCTACCTGGTGGCTCTGCATGCATGTAAAACATAAGAGAAACAGCACAAGCTAACTCTGGGATCAAAGCGACAGCCAGGGTTCTGGTAAATGGAGCTACCTGGTGGCTCTGCATGCATGTAAAACATAAGAGAAACTGCATAACCTAACTCTGGGAGCAAAGCGACAGCCAGGGTTCTAGTAAATGAAGCTACCTGGTGGCTCTGCATGCATGTAAAACATAAGAGAAACTGCACAACCTAACTCTGGGAACAAAGTGACAGCCAGGGTTCTGGTAAATGAAGCTAGGTGGTGGCTCTGCATGCATGTAAAACATAAGAGAAACTGCATAACCTAACTCTGGGATTAAAGCGACAGCCAGGGTTCTGGCAAATGCAGCTACATGGCGGCTGTGCATGCATGTCAAACATAAGAGAAACTGCATAACCTAACTCTGGGATTAAAGCGACAGCCAGGGTTCTGGCAAATGGAGCTACCTGGCGGCTCTGCATGCATGTAAAACATAAGAGAAACTGCATAACCTAACTCTGGGATTAAAGCGACAGCCAGGGTTCTGGCAAATGGAGCTACCTGGCGGCTCTGCATGCATGTAAAACATAAGAGAAACTGCATAACCTAACTCTGGGATTAAAGCGACAGCCAGGGTTCTGGCAAAAGGAGCAACCTGGGGGCTCTGCATGCATGTAAAACATAAGAGAAACTGCATAACCTAACTCTGGGATTAAAGCGACAGCCAGGGTTCTGGCAAATGGAACTACCTGGCGGCTCTGCATGCATGTAAAACATAAGAGAAACTGCATAACCTAACTCTGGGATTAAAGCGACAGCCAGGGTTCTGGCAAATGGAGCTACCTGGTGGCTCTGCATGCATGTAAAACATAAGAGAAACTGCATAACCTAACTCTGGGATTAAAGCGACAGCCAGGGTTCTGGCAAATGGAGCTACCTGGTGGCTCTGCATGCATGTAAAACATAAGAGAAACTGCATAACCTAACTCTGGGATTAAAGCGACAGCCAGGGTTCTGGTAAATGGAGCTACCTGGTGGCTCTGCATGCATGTAAAACATAAGAGAAACTGCTTAAGTTAACTCTGGGATTAAAGCGACAGCCAGGGTTCTGGTAAATGGAGCTACCTGGTGGCTCTGCATGCATGTAACACATAAGAGAAACTGAATAACCTAACTCTGGGATTAAAGCGACAGCCAGGGTTCTGGTAAATGGAGCTACCTGGTGGCTCTGCATGCATGTAAAACATAAGAGAAAGTGCATAACCTAACTCTGGGATTAAAGCGACAGCCAGGGTCCTGGTAAATAGAGCTACCTGGTGGCTCTGCATGCATGTAAAACATAAGAGAAAGTGCATAACCTAACTCTGGGATTAAAGCGACAGCCAGGGTTCTGGTAAATGGAGCTACCTGGTGGCTCTGCATGCATGTAAAACATAAGAGAAACTGCACAACCTAACTCTGGGATTAAAGCGACAGCCAGGGTTATGGTAAATGGAGCTACCTGGTGGCTCTGCATGCATGTAAAACATAAGAGAAACTGCACAACCTAACTCTGGGATTAAAGCGACAGCCAGGGTTCTGGTAAATGGAGCTACCTGGTGGCTCTGCATGCATGTAAAACATAAGAGAAACTGCATAACCTAACTCTGGGATTAAAGCGACAGACATGATTCTGGTAAATGGAGCTACCTGGTGGCTCTGCATGCATGTAAAACATAAGAGAAACTGTATAACCTAACTCTGGGATTAAAGCGACAGCCAGGGTTCTGGTAAATGGAGCTACCTGGTGGCTCTGCATGCATGTAAAACATAAGAGAAACTGCACAACCTAACTCTGGGATCAAAGCGACAGCCAGGGCTCTGGTAAATGGAGCTACCTGGTGGCTCTGCATGCATTTAAAACATAAGAGAAAATGCACAACCTAACTCTGGGAGCAAAGCGACAGCCAGGGTTCTGGTAAATGAAGCTACCTGGTGGCTCTGCATGCATGTAAAACATAAGAGAAACTGCACAACCTAACTCTGGGAGCAAAGTGACAGCCAGGGTTCTGGTAAATGAAGCTACGTGGTGGCTCTGCATGCATGTAAAACACAAGAGAAACTGCACAACCTAACTCTGGGATCAATGTGACAAGCCTGGGTTCTGGTAAATGAAGCCACAACCTAAGTCTGGGATCAATGTGACAGCCTGGGTTCTGGTAAATGAAGCTACCTGGTGGCTCTGCATGCATGTAAAACATAAGAGAAACTGCATAACCTAACTCTGGGATTAAAGTGACAGCCACGGTTCTGGTAAATGGAGCTACCTGGTGGCTCTGCATGCATGTAAAACATAAGAGACACTGCATAACCTAACTCTGGGATTAAAGTCACAGCCAGGGTTCTGGTAAATGGAGCTACCTGGTGGCTCTGCATGCATGTAAAACATAAGAAAAACTGCATAACCTAACTCTGGGATTAAAGTGACAGCCAGGGTTCTGGTAAATGGAGCTACCTGGTGGCTCTGCATGCGTGTAAAACATAAGAGAAACTGCATAACCTAACTCTGGGATTAAAGTGACAGTCAGGGTTCTGGTAAATGGAGCTACCTGGTGGCTCTGCGTGCATGTAAAACATAGGAGAAACTGCATAAGTTAACTCTGGGATTAAAGCGTCAACCAGGGTTCTGGTAAATGGAGCTACCTGGTGGCTCTGCATGCATGTAAAACATAAGAGAAACTGCATAAATTAACTCTGGGATTAAAGCGACAGCCAGGGTTCTGGTAAATGGAGCTACCTGGTGGCTCTGCATGCATGTAAAACATAAGAGAAACTGCATAACCTAACTCTGGGATTAAAGCGACAGCCAGGGTTCTGGTAAATGGAGCTACCTGGTGGCTCTGCATGCATGTAAAACATAAGAGAAAGTGCATAACCTAACTCTGGGATTAAAGCGACAGCCAGGGTCCTGGTAAATGGAGCGACCTGGTGGCTCTGCATGCATGTAAAACATAAGAGAAAGTGCATAACCTAACTCTGGGATTAAAGCGACAGCCAGGGTCCTGGTAAATGGAGCGACCTGGTGGCTCTGCATGCATGTAAAACATAAGAGAAAGTGCATAACCTAACTCTGGGATTAAAGCGACAGCCATGGTCCTGGTAAATGGAGCGACCTGGTGGCTCTGCATGCATGTAAAACATAAGAGAAAGTGCATAGCCTAACTATTAAAGCGACAGCCAGGGTCCTGGTAAATGGAGCTACCTGGTGGCTCTGCATGCATGTAAAACATAAGAGAAACTGCATAACCTAACTCTGTGATTAAAGCGACAGCCAGGGTCCTGGTAAATGGAGCTACCTGGTGGCTCTGCATGCATGTAAAACATAAGAGAAAGTGCATAACCTAACTCTGGGATTAAAGCGACAGCCAGGGTCCTGGTAAATGGAGCGACCTGGTGGCTCTGCATGCATGTAAAACATAAGAGAAACTGTATAACCTAACTCTGGGATTAAAGCGACAGCCTGGGTTCTGGTAAATGAAGCTACCTGGTGGCTCTGTATACATGTAAAACATAAGAGAAAGTGACAGCCAGGGTTCTTGTAAATGGAGCTACCTGGTGGCTCTGCATGCATGTAAAACATAAGAGAAACTGCATAACCTAACTCTGGGATTAAAGTGACAGCCAGGGTTCTGGTAAATGGAGCTACCTGGTGGCTCTGCATGCATGTAAAACATAAGAGAAAGTGCATAACCTAACTCTGGGATTAAAGCGACAGCCAGTGTCCTGGTAAATGGAGCGACCTGGTGGCTCTGCATGCATGTAAAACATAAGAGAAAGTGCATAACCTAATTCTGGGATTAAAGCGACAGCCAGGGTCCTGGTAAATGGAGCTACCTGGTGGCTCTGCATGCATGTAAAACATTAGAGAAACTGCATAACCTAACTCTGGGATTAAAGCGACAGCCAGGGTCCTGGTAAATGGAGCTACCTGGTGGCTCTGCATGCATGTAAAACATAAGAGAAACTGCATAACCTAACTCTGGGATTAAAGCGACAGCCAGGGTTCTGGTAAATGGAGCTACCTGTTGGCTCTGCATGCATGTAAAACATAAGAGAAACTGCATAACCTAACTCTCGGATTAAAGCGACAGCCAGGGTTCTGGTAAATGGAGCTACCTGGTGGCTCTGCATGCATGTAAAACATAAGAGAAACTGCATAACCTAACTCTGGGATTAAAGCGACAGCCAGGGTTCTGGTAAATGGAGCTACCTGGTGGCTCTGCATGCATGTAAAACATAAGAGAAACTGCATAACCTAACTCTGGGATTAAAGCGACAGCCAGGGTTCTGGTAAATGGAGCTACCTGGTGGCTCTGCATGCATGTAAAACATAAGAGAAACTGTATAACCTAACTCTGGGATTAAAGCGACAGCCAGGGTTCTGGTAAATGGAGCTACCTGGTGGCTCTGCATGCATGTAAAACATAAGAGAAACTGCACAAGCTAACTCTGGGATCAAAGCGACAGCCAGGGTTCTGGTAAATGGAGCTACCTGGTGGCTCTGCATGCATGTAAAACATAAGAGAAACTGCACAACCTAACTCTGGGAGCAAAGTGAATGCCAGGGTTCTAGTAAATGAAGCTACCTGGTGGCTCTGCATGCATGTAAAACATAAGAGAAACTGCATAACCTAACTCTGGGATTAAAGCGACAGCCAGGGTTCTGGCAAATGCAGCTACATGGCGGCTGTGCATGCATGTCAAACATAAGAGAAACTGCATAACCTAACTCTGGGATTAAAGCGACAGCCAGGGTTCTGGCAAATGGAGCTACCTGGCGGCTCTGCATGCATGTAAAACATAAGAGAAACTGCATAACCTAACTCTGGGATTAAAGCGACAGCCAGGGTTCTGGCAAATGGAGCTACCTGGCGGCTCTGCATGCATGTAAAACATAAGAGAAACTGCATAACCTAACTCTGGGATTAAAGCGACAGCCAGGGTTCTGGCAAATGGAGCTACCTGGCGGCTCTGCATGCATGTAAAACATAAGAGAAACTGCATAACCTAACTCTGGGATTAAAGCGACAGCCAGGGTTCTGGCAAATGGAGCTACCTGGTGGCTCTGCATGCATGTAAAACATAAGAGAAACTGCATAACCTAACTCTGGGATTAAAGCGACAGCCAGGGTTCTGGTAAATGGAGCTACCTGGTGGCTCTGCATGCATGTAAAACATAAGAGAAACTGCATAACCTAACTCTGGGATTAAAGCGACAGCCAGGGTTCTGGTAAATGGAGCTACCTGGTGGCTCTGCATGCATGTAAAACATAAGAGAAACTGCTTAAGTTAACTCTGGGATTAAAGCGACAGCCAGGGTTCTGGTAAATGGAGCTACCTGGTGGCTCTGCATGCATGTAACACATAAGAGAAACTGAATAACCTAACTCTGGGATTAAAGCGACAGCCAGGGTCCTGGTAAATGGAGCTACCTGGTAGCTCTGCATGCATGTAAAACATAAGAGAAAGTGCATAACCTAACTCTGGGATTAAAGCGACAGCCAGGGTTCTGGTAAATGGAGCTACCTGGTGGCTCTGCATGCATGTAAAACATAAGAGAAACTGCACAACCTAACTCTGGGATTAAAGCGACAGCCAGGGTTCTGGTAAATAGAGCTACCTGGTGGCTCTGCATGCATGTAAAACATAAGAGAAACTGCACAACCTGACTCTGGGATTAAAGCGACAGCCAGGGTTCTGGTAAATGGAGCTACCTGGTGGCTCTGCATGCATGTAAAACATAAGAGAAACTGCATAACCTAACTCTGGGATTAAAGCGACAGACAGGGTTCTGGTAAATGGAGCTACCTGGTGGCTCTGCATGCATGTAAAACATAAGAGAAACTGTATAACCTAACTCTGGGATTAAAGCGACAGCCAGGGTTCTGGTAAATGGAGCTACCTGGTGGCTCTGCATGCATGTAAAACATAAGAGAAACTGCACAACCTAACTCTGGGATCAAAGCGACAGCCAGGGCTCTGGTAAATGGAGCTACCTGGTGGCTCTGCATGCATGTAAAACATAAGAGAAAATGCACAACCTAACTCTGGGAGCAAAGCGACAGCCAGGGTTCTGGTAAATGAAGCTACCTGGTGGCTCTGCATGCATGTAAAACATAAGAGAAACTGCACAACCTAACTCTGGGAACAAAGTGACAGCCAGGGTTCTGGTAAATGAAGCTAGGTGGTGGCTCTGCATGCATGTAAAACATAAGAGAAACTGCATAACCTAACTCTGGGATTAAAGCGACAGCCAGGGTTCTGGCAAATGCAGCTACATGGCGGCTGTGCATGCATGTCAAACATAAGAGAAACTGCATAACCTAACTCTGGGATTAAAGCGACAGCCAGGGTTCTGGCAAATGGAGCTACCTGGCGGCTCTGCATGCATGTAAAACATAAGAGAAACTGCATAACCTAACTCTGGGATTAAAGCGACAGCCAGGGTTCTGGCAAATGGAGCTACCTGGCGGCTCTGCATGCATGTAAAACATAAGAGAAACTGCATAACCTAACTCTGGGATTAAAGCGACAGCCAGGGTTCTGGCAAATGGAACTACCTGGCGGCTCTGCATGCATGTAAAACATAAGAGAAACTGCATAACCTAACTCTGGGATTAAAGCGACAGCCAGGGTTCTGGCAAATGGAGCTACCTGGTGGCTCTGCATGCATGTAAAACATAAGAGAAACTGCATAACCTAACTCTGGGATTAAAGCGACAGCCAGGGTTCTGGCAAATGGAGCTACCTGGTGGCTCTGCATGCATGTAAAACATAAGAGAAACTGCATAACCTAACTCTGGGATTAAAGCGACAGCCAGGGTTCTGGTAAATGGAGCTACCTGGTGGCTCTGCATGCATGTAAAACATAAGAGAAACTGCATAACCTAACTCTGGGATTAAAGCGACAGCCAGGGTTCTGGTAAATGGAGCTACCTGGTGGCTCTGCATGCATGTAAAACATAAGAGAAACTGCTTAAGTTAACTCTGGGATTAAAGCGACAGCCAGGGTTCTGGTAAATGGAGCTACCTGGTGGCTCTGCATGCATGTAAAACATAAGAGAAAGTGCATAACCTAACTCTGGGATTAAAGCGACAGCCAGGGTTCTGGTAAATGGAGCTACCTGGTGGCTCTGCATGCATGTAAAACATAAGAGAAACTGCACAACCTAACTCTGGGATTAAAGCGACAGCCAGGGTTCTGGTAAATAGAGCTACCTGGTGGCTCTGCATGCATGTAAAACATAAGAGAAACTGCACAACCTAACTCTGGGATTAAAGCGACAGCCAGGGTTCTGGTAAATGGAGCTACCTGGTGGCTCTGCATGCATGTAAAACATAAGAGAAACTGCATAACCTAACTCTGGGATTAAAGCGACAGACAGGGTTCTGGTAAATGGAGCTACCTGGTGGCTCTGCATGCATGTAAAACATAAGAGAAACTGCATAACCTAACTCTGGGATTAAAGCGACAGCCAGGGTTCTGGTAAATGGAGCTACCTGGTGGCTCTGCATGCATGTAAAACATAAGAGAAACTGCACAACCTAACTCTGGGATCAAAGCGACAGCCAGGGCTCTGGTAAATGGAGCTACCTGGTGGCTCTGCATGCATGTAAAACATAAGAGAAAATGCACAACCTAACTCTGGGAGCAAAGCGACAGCCAGGGTTCTGGTAAATGAAGCTACCTGGTGGCTCTGCATGCATGTAAAACATAAGAGAAACTGCACAACCTAACTCTGGGATAAAAGTGACAGCGAAGGTTCTGGTAAATGGAGCTACCTCGTGGCTCTGCATGCATGTAAAACATAAGAGAACCTGCATAACCTAACTCTGGGATAAAAGTGACAGCGAAGGTTCTGGTAAATGGAGCTACCTCGTGGCTCTGCATACATGTAAAACATAAGAGAAACTGCATAACCTTACTTTGGGATTAAAGCGACAGCCAGGGTTCTGGCAAATGGAGCTACCTGGTGGCTCTGCATGCATGTAAAACATAAGAGAAAGTGCATAACCTAACTCTGGGATTAAAGCGACAGCCAGGGTCCTGGTAAATGGAGCTACCTGGTGGCTCTGCATGCATGTAAAACATAAGAGAAACTGCATAACCTAACTCTGGGATTAAAGTGACAGCCAGGGTTCTGGTAAATGGAGCTACCTGGTGGCTCTGCATGCATGTAAAACATAAGAGAAACTGCATAACCTAACTCTGGGATTAAAGTGACAGCCAGGGTTCTGGTAAATGGAGCTACCTGGTGGCTCTGCATGCATGTAAAACATAAGAGACACTGCCTAACCTAACTCTGGGATTAAAGTGACAGCCAGGGTTCTGGTAAATGGAGCTACCTGGTGGCTCTGCATGCATGTAAAACATAAGAGAAACTGCATAACCTAACTCTGGGATTAAAGTGACAGCCAGGGTTCTGGTAACTGGAGCTACCTGGTGGCTCTGCATGCATGTAAATCATAAGAGAAACTGCATAACCTAACTCTGGGATTAAAGTGACAGCCAGGGTTCTGGTAAATGGAGCTACCTGGTGGCTCTGCATGCATGTAAAACATAAGAGAAACTGCATAACCTAACTCTGGGATTGAAGTGACAGCCAGGGTTCTGGTAAATGGAGCTACCTGGTGGCTCTGCATGCATGTCAAACATAAGAGAAACTGCATAACCTAACTCTGGGATTAAAGAAACAGCCAGGGTTCTGGTAAATGGAGCTACCTGGTGGCTCTGCATGCATGTCAAACATAAGAGAAACTGCATAACCTAACTCTGGGATTAAAGTGACAGCCAGGGTTCTGGTAAATGGAGCGACCTCGTGGCCCTGCATGCATGTAAAACATAAGAGAACCTGCATAACCTAACTCTGGGATAAAAGTGACAGCGAGGGTTCTGGTAAATGGAGCTACCTCGTGGCTCTGCATACATGTAAAACATAAGAGAAACTGCACAACCTAACTCTGGGAGCAAAGTGACAGCCAGGATTCTGGTAAATGAAGCTACCTGGTGGCTCTGCATGCATGTAAAACATAAGAGAAACTGCACAACCTAACTCTGGGAGCAAAGTGACAGCCAGGGTTCTGGTAAATGAAGCAAAGTGGTGGCTCTGCATGCATGTAAAACATAAGAGAAACTGCACAACCTAACTCTGGGATCAATGTGACAGCCTGGGTTCTGGTAAATGAAGCTACCTGGTGGCTCTGCATACATGTAAAACATAAGAGAAAGTGACAGCCAGGGTTCTGGTAAATGGAGCTACCTGGTGGTTCGGCATACATGTAAAACATAAGAGAAACTGCATAACCTAACTCTGGGATTAAAGTGACAGCCAGGGTTCTGGTAACTGGAGCTACCTGGTGGCTCTGCATGCATGTAAAACATAAGAGACACTGCATAACCTAACTCTGGGATTAAAGTGACAGCCAGGGTTCTGGTAAATGGAGCTACCTGGTGGCTCTGCATGCATGTAAAACATAAGAGAAACTGCATAACCTAACTCTGGGATTAAAGTGACAGCCAGGGTTCTGGTAAATGGAGCTACCTGGTGGCTCTGCATGCATGTAAATCATAAGAGAAACTGCGTAACCTAACTCTGGGATTAAAGTGACAGCCAGGGTTCTGGTAAATGGAGCTACCTGGTGGCTCTGCATGCATGTAAAACATAAGAGAAACTGCGTAACCTAACTCTGGGATTAAAGTGACAGCCAGGGTTCTGGTAAATGGAGCTACCTGGTGGCTCTGCATGCATGTCAAACATAAGAGAAACTGCATAACCTAACTCTGGGATTAAAGTGACAGCCAGGGTTCTGGTAAATGGAGCTACCTGGTGGCTCTGCATGCATGTCAAACATAAGAGAAACTGCATAACCTAACTCTGGGATTAAAGTGACAGCCAGGGTTCTGGTAAATGGAGCTACCTCGTGGCTCTGCATGCATGTAAAACATACGAGAACCTGCATAACCTAACTCTGGGATAAAAGTGACAGCGAAGGTTCTGGTAAATGGAGCTACCTCGTGGCTCTGCATACATGTAAAACATAAGAGAAACTGCATAACCTTACTCTGGGATTAAAGCGACAGCCAGGGTTCTGGCAAATGGAGCTACCTGGTGGCTCTGCATGCATGTAAAACATAAGAGAAAGTGCATAACCTAACTCTGGGATTAAAGCGACAGCCAGGGTCCTGGTAAATCGAGCTACCTGGTGGCTCTGCATGCATGTAAAACATAAGAGAAACTGCATAACCTAACTCTGGGATTAAAGTGACAGCCAGGGTTCTGGTAAATGGAGCTACCTGGTGGCTCTGCATGCATGTAAAACATAAGAGAAACTGCATAACCTAACTCTGGGATTAAAGTGACAGCCAGGGTTCTGGTAAATGGAGCTACCTGGTGGCTCTGCATGCATGTAAAACATAAGAGAAACTGCACAACCTAACTCTGGGAGCAAAGTGAAAGCCTGGGTTCTGGTAAATGAAGCCACAACCTAACTCTGGGATCAATGTGACAGCCTGGGTTCTGGTAAATGAAGCTACCTGGTGGCTCTGCATACATGTAAAACATAAGAGAAAGTGACAGCCAGGGTTCTGGTAAATGGAGCTACCTGGTGGCTCTGCATACATGTAAAACATAAGAGAAACTGCATAACCTAACTCTGGGATTAAAGTGACAGCCAGGGTTCTGGTAAATGGAGCAACCTGGTGGGTCTGCATGCATGTAAAACATAAGAGAAACTGCATAACCTAACTCTGGGATTAAAGTGACAGCCAGGGTTCTGGTAAATGGAGCTACCTGGTGGCTCTGCATGCATGTAAAACATAAGAGACACTGCATAACCTAACTCTGGGATTAAAGTCACAGCCAGGGTTCTGGTAAATGGAGCTACCTGGTGGCTCTGCATGCATGTAAAACATAAGAGAAACTGCATAACCTAACTCTGGGATTAAAGTGACAGCCAGGGTTCTGGTAAATGGAGCTACTTGGTGGATCTGCATGCATGTAAAACATAAGAGAAACTGCATAACCTAACTCTGGGATTAAAGTGACAGCCAGGGTTCTGGTAAATGGAGCTACCTGGTGGCTCTGCATGCATGTAAAACATAAGAGAAAGTGCATGACCTAACTCTGGGATTAAAGCGACAGCCAGGGTCCTGGTAAATGGAGCTACCTGGTGGCTCTGCATGCATGTAAAACATAAGAGAAACTGCATGACCTAACTCTGGGATTAAAGCGACAGCCAGGGTCCTGGTAAATGGAGCTACCTGGTGGCTCTGCATGCATGTAAAACATAAGAGAAACTGCATGACCTAACTCTGGGATTAAAGCGACAGCCAGGTTTCTGGTAAATGGAGCTACCTGGTGGCTCTGCATGCATGTAAAACATAAGAGAAACTGCATGACCTAACTCTGGGATTAAAGCGACAGACAGGGTTCTGGTAAATGGAGCTACCTGGTGGCTCTGCATGCATGTAAAACATAAGAGAAACTGCATAACCTAACTCTGGGATTAAAGCAACAGCCAGGGTTCTGGTAAATGGAGCTACCTGGTGGCTCTGCATGCATGTAAAACATAAGAGAAACTGTATAACCTAACTCTGGGATTAAAGCGACAGCCAGGGTTCTGGTAAATGGAGCTACCTGGTGGCTCTGCATGCATGTAAAACATAAGAGAAACTGCACAACCTAACTCTGGGATCAAAGCGACAGCCAGGGCTCTGGTAAATGGAGCTACCTGGTGGCTCTGCATGCATGTAAAACATAAGAGAAACTGCACAACCTAACTCTGGGAGCAAAGTGACAGCCAGGGTTATGGTAAATGAAGCTACCTGGTGGCTCTGCATGCATGTAAAACATAAGAGAAACTGCACAACCTAACTCTGGGAGCAAAGTGACAGCCAGGGTTCTGGTAAATGAAGCTACGTGGTCCCTCTGCATGCATGTAAAACATAAGAGAAACTGCACAACCTAACTCTGGGATCAATGTGACAGCCTGGGTTCTGGTAAATGAAGCCACAACCTAACTCTGGGATCAATGTGACAGCCTGGGTTCTGGTAAATGAAGCTACCTGGTGGCTCTGCATACATGTAAAACATAAGAGAAAGTGACAACCAGGGTTCTGGTAAATGGAGCTACCTGGTGGCTCTGCATACATGTAAAACATAAGAGAAACTGCATAACCTAACTCTGGGATTAAAGCGACAGCCAGGGTTCTGGTAAATGGAGCTACCTCGTGGCTCTGCATACATGTAAAACATAAGAGAAACTGCATAACCTAACTCTGGGATTAAAGCGACAGCCAGGGTTCTGGTAAATGGAGCTACCTGGCGGCTCTATGTAAAACAGAAGAGAAACTGCATAACCTAACTCTGGGATTAAAGCGACAGCCAGGGTTCTGGTAAATGAAGCTAAGTGGTGGCTCTGCATGCATGTAAAACATAAGAGAAACTGCACAACCTAACTCTGGGATCAATGTGACAGCCTGGGTTCTGGTAGATGAAGCTACCTGGTGGCTCTGCATACATGTAAAACATAAGAGAAAGTGACAGCCAGGGTTCTGGTAAATGGAGCTACCTGGTGGTTCGGCATACATGTAAAACATAAGAGAAACTGCATAACCTAACTCTGGGATTAAAGTGACAGCCAGGGTTCTGGTAAATGGAGCTACCTGGTGGCTCTGCATGCATGTAAAACATAAGAGAAACAGCATAACCTAACTCTGGGATTAAAGTGACAGCCAGGGTTCTGGTAAATTGAGCTACCTGTTGGCTCTGCATGCATGTAAAACATAAGAGACACTGCATAACCTAACTCTGGGATTAAAGTGACAGCCAGGGTTCTGGTAAATGGAGCTACCTGGTGGCTCTGCATGCATGTAAAACATAAGAGAAACTGCATAACCTAACTCTGGGATTAAAGTGACAGCCAGGGTTCTGGTAAATGGAGCTACCTGGTGGCTCTGCATGCATGTAAAACATAGGAGAAACTGCATAACCTAACTCTGGGATTAAAGTGACAGCCAGGGTTCTGGTAAATGGAGCTATCTGGTGGCTCTGCATGCATGTAAAACATAAGAGAAACTGCATAACCTAACTCTGGGATTAAAGTGACAGCCAGGGTTCTGGTAAATGGAGCTACCTGGTGGCTCTGCATGCATGTCAAACATAAGAGAAACTGCATAACCTAACTCTGGGATTAAAGTGACAGTCAGGGTTCCGGTAAATGGAGCTACCTGGTGGCCCTGCATGCATGTCAAACATAAGAGAAACTGCATAACCTAACTCTGGGATAAAAGTGACAGCGAGGGTTCTGGTAAATGGAGCTACCTCGTGGCTCTGCATACATGTAAAACATAAGAGAAACTGCATAACCTTACTCTGGGATTAAAGCGACAGCCAGGGTTCTGGCAAATGGAGCTACCTGGTGGCTCTGCATGCATGTAAAACATAAGAGAAAGTGCATAACCTAACTCTGGGATTAAAGCGACAGCCAGGGTCCTGGTAAATGGAGCTACCTGGTGGCTCTGCATGCATGTAAAACATAAGAGAAACTGCATAACCTAACTCTGGGATTAAAGTGACAGCCAGGGTTCCGGGTAAATGGAGCTACCTGGTGGCTCTGCACGCATGTAAAACATAAGAGAAACTGCATAAACTAACTCTGGGAGTAAAGTGACAGCCAGGGTTCTGGTAAATGAAGCTACCTGGTGGCTCTGCATACATGTAAAACAGAAGAGAAACTGCATAACCTAACTCTGGGATTAAAGCGACAGCCAGGGTTCTGGTAAATGGAGCTACCTCGTGGCTCTGCATACATGTAAAACATAAGAGAAACTGCATAACCTAACTCTGGGATTAAAGCGACAGCCAGGGTTCTGGTAAATGGAGCTACCTGGCGGCTCTATGTAAAACAGAAGAGAAACTGCATAACCTAACTCTGGGATTAAAGCGACAGCCAGGGTTCTGGTAAATGGAGCTACCTCATGGCTCTGCATACATGTAAAACATAAGAGAAACTGCATAACCTAACTCTGGGATTAAAGCGACAGCCAGGGTTCTGGTAAATGGAGCTACCTGGCGGCTCTGCATGCATGTAAAACATAAGAGAAACTGCATAACCTAACTCTGGGATCAAAGCGACAGCCATGGTTCTGGTAAATTAAGCTACCTGGCGGCTCTGCATGCATGTAAAACATAAGAGAAACTGCATAACCTAACTCTGGGATAAAAGTGACAGCCATGGTTCTGGTAAATTAAGCTACCTGGCGGCTCTGCATGCATGTAAAACATAAGAGAAACTGCATAACCTAACTCTGGGATTAAAGCAACAGTCAGGGTTCTGGTAAATGGAGCTACCTGGCGGCTCTGCATACATGTAAAACATAAGAGAAACTGCATAACCTAACTCTGGGATTAAAGCGACAGCCAGGGTTCTGGTAAATGGAGCTACCTGGCGGCTCTGCATACATGTAAAACATAAGAGAAACTGCATAACCTAACTCTGGGATTAAAGCAACAGCCAGGGTTCTGGTAAATGGAGCTACCTGGCGGCTCTGCATACATGTAAAACATAAGAGAAACTGCATAACCTAACTCTGGGATTAAAGTAACAGCCAGGGTTCTGGTAAATTAAGCTACCTGGCGGCTCTGCATGCATGTAAAACATAAGAGAAACTGCATAACCTAACTCTGGGATTAAAGTGACAGCCAGGGTTCTGGCTAAATGGAGCTACCTGGTGGCTCTGCATACATGTAAAACATAAGAGAAACTGCATAACCTAACTCTGGGATTAAAGCAACAGCCAGGGTTCTGGTAAATGGAGCTACCTGGCGGCTCTGCATACATGTAAAACATAAGAGAAACTGCATAATCTAACTCTGGGATTAAAGCGACAGCCAGGGTTCTGGTAAATGGAGCTACCTGGCGGCTCTGCATACATGTAAAACATAAGAGAAACTGCATAACCTAACTCTGGGATTAAAGTAACAGCCAGGGTTCTGGCTAAATGGAGCTACCTGTCGACTCTGCATACATGTAAAACATAAGAGAACCTGCATAACCTAACTCTGGGATTAAAGCGACAGCCAGGGTTCTGGCTAACTGGAGCTGCCTGGCGGCTCTGCATACATGTAAAACTTAAGAGAAACTGCATAACCTAACTCTGGGATTAAAGCGACCGCCAGGGTTCTGGTAAATGGAGCTACCTGGCGGCTCTGCATACATGTAAAACATAAGAGAAACTGCATAACCTAACTCTGGGATTAAAGTGACAGCCAGGGTTCTGGTAAATGGAGCTTCCTGGTGGCTCTGCATGCATGTAAAACATAAGAGAAACTGCACAACCTAACTCTGGGAGCAAAGTGACAGCCAGGGTTCTGGTAAATGAAGCTAAGTGGTGGCTCTGCATGCATGTAAAACATAAGAGAAACTGCACAACCTAACTCTGGGAGCAAAGTGACAGCCAGGATTCTGGTAAATGAAGCTTCCTGGTGGCTCTGCATGCATGTAAAACATAAGAGAAACTGCACAACCTAACTCTGGGAGCAAAGTGACAGCCAGGGTTCTGGTAAATGAAGCTAAGTGGTGGCTCTGCATGCATGTAAAACATAAGAGAAACTGCACAACCTAACTCTGGGAGCAAAGTGACAACCAGGATTCTGGTAAATGAAGCTTCCTGGTGGCTCTGCATGCATGTAAAACATAAGAGAAACTGCACAACCTAACTCTGGGAGCAAAGTGACAGCCAGGGTTCTGGTAAATGAAGCTAAGTGGTGGCTCTGCATGCATGTAAAACATAAGAGAAACTGCACAACCTAACTCTGGGATCAATGTGACAGCCTGGGTTCTGGTAGATGAAGCTACCTGGTGGCTCTGCATACATGTAAAACATAAGAGAAAGTGACAGCCAGGGTTCTGGTAAATGGAGCTACCTGGTGGTTCGGCATACATGTAAAACATAAGAGAAACTGCATAACCTAACTCTGGGATTAAAGTGACAGCCAGGGTTCTGGTAAATGGAGCTACCTGGTGGCTCTGCATGCATGTAAAACATAAGAGAAACTGCATAACCTAACTCTGGGATTAAAGTGACAGCCAGGGTTCTGGTAAATTGAGCTACCTGTTGGCTCTGCATGCATGTAAAACATAAGAGACACTGCATAACCTAACTCTGGGATTAAAGTGACAGCCAGGGTTCTGGTAAATGGAGCTACCTGGTGGCTCTGCATGCATGTAAAACATAAGAGAAACTGCATAACCTAACTCTGGGATTAAAGTGACAGCCAGGGTTCTGGTAAATGGAGCTACCTGGTGGCTCTGCATGCATGTAAAACATAGGAGAAACTGCATAACCTAACTCTGGGATTAAAGTGACAGCCAGGGTTCTGGTAAATGGAGCTACCTGGTGGCTCTGCATGCATGTAAAACATAAGAGAAACTGCATAACCTAACTCTGGGATTAAAGTGACAGCCAGGGTTCTGGTAAATGGAGCTACCTGGTGGCTCTGCATGCATGTCAAACATAAGAGAAACTGCATAACCTAACTCTGGGATTAAAGTGACAGTCAGGGTTCCGGTAAATGGAGCTACCTGGTGGCTGTGCATGCATGTCAAACATAAGAGAAACTGCATAACCTAACTCTGGGATAAAAGTGACAGCGAGGGTTCTGGTAAATGGAGCTACCTCGTGGCTCTGCATACATGTAAAACATAAGAGAAACTGCATAACCTTACTCTGGGATTAAAGCGACAGCCAGGGTTCTGGCAAATGGAGCTACCTGGTGGCTCTGCATGCATGTAAAACATAAGAGAAAGTGCATAACCTAACTCTGGGATTAAAGCGACAGCCAGGGTCCTGGTAAATGGAGCTACCTGGTGGCTCTGCATGCATGTAAAACATAAGAGAAACTGCATAACCTAACTCTGGGATTAAAGTGACAGCCAGGGTTCCGGGTAAATGGAGCTACCTGGTGGCTCTGCACGCATGTAAAACATAAGAGAAACTGCATAAACTAACTCTGGGAGTAAAGTGACAGCCAGGGTTCTGGTAAATGAAGCTACCTGGTGGCTCTGCATACATGTAAAACAGAAGAGAAACTGCATAACCTAACTCTGGGATTAAAGCGACAGCCAGGGTTCTGGTAAATGGAGCTACCTCGTGGCTCTGCATACATGTAAAACATAAGAGAAACTGCATAACCTAACTCTGGGATTAAAGCGACAGCCAGGGTTCTGGTAAATGGAGCTACCTGGCGGCTCTATGTAAAACAGAAGAGAAACTGCATAACCTAACTCTGGGATTAAAGCGACAGCCAGGGTTCTGGTAAATGAAGCTAAGTGGTGGCTCTGCATGCATGTAAAACATAAGAGAAACTGCACAACCTAACTCTGGGATCAATGTGACAGCCTGGGTTCTGGTAGATGAAGCTACCTGGTGGCTCTGCATACATGTAAAACATAAGAGAAAGTGACAGCCAGGGTTCTGGTAAATGGAGCTACCTGGTGGTTCGGCATACATGTAAAACATAAGAGAAACTGCATAACCTAACTCTGGGATTAAAGTGACAGCCAGGGTTCTGGTAAATGGAGCTACCTGGTGGCTCTGCATGCATGTAAAACATAAGAGAAACAGCATAACCTAACTCTGGGATTAAAGTGACAGCCAGGGTTCTGGTAAATTGAGCTACCTGTTGGCTCTGCATGCATGTAAAACATAAGAGACACTGCATAACCTAACTCTGGGATTAAAGTGACAGCCAGGGTTCTGGTAAATGGAGCTACCTGGTGGCTCTGCATGCATGTAAAACATAAGAGAAACTGCATAACCTAACTCTGGGATTAAAGTGACAGCCAGGGTTCTGGTAAATGGAGCTACCTGGTGGCTCTGCATGCATGTAAAACATAGGAGAAACTGCATAACCTAACTCTGGGATTAAAGTGACAGCCAGGGTTCTGGTAAATGGAGCTACCTGGTGGCTCTGCATGCATGTAAAACATAAGAGAAACTGCATAACCTAACTCTGGGATTAAAGTGACAGCCAGGGTTCTGGTAAATGGAGCTACCTGGTGGCTCTGCATGCATGTCAAACATAAGAGAAACTGCATAACCTAACTCTGGGATTAAAGTGACAGTCAGGGTTCCGGTAAATGGAGCTACCTGGTGGCTGTGCATGCATGTCAAACATAAGAGAAACTGCATAACCTAACTCTGGGATAAAAGTGACAGCGAGGGTTCTGGTAAATGGAGCTACCTCGTGGCTCTGCATACATGTAAAACATAAGAGAAACTGCATAACCTTACTCTGGGATTAAAGCGACAGCCAGGGTTCTGGCAAATGGAGCTACCTGGTGGCTCTGCATGCATGTAAAACATAAGAGAAAGTGCATAACCTAACTCTGGGATTAAAGCGACAGCCAGGGTCCTGGTAAATGGAGCTACCTGGTGGCTCTGCATGCATGTAAAACATAAGAGAAACTGCATAACCTAACTCTGGGATTAAAGTGACAGCCAGGGTTCCGGGTAAATGGAGCTACCTGGTGGCTCTGCACGCATGTAAAACATAAGAGAAACTGCATAAACTAACTCTGGGAGTAAAGTGACAGCCAGGGTTCTGGTAAATGAAGCTACCTGGTGGCTCTGCATACATGTAAAACAGAAGAGAAACTGCATAACCTAACTCTGGGATTAAAGCGACAGCCAGGGTTCTGGTAAATGGAGCTACCTCGTGGCTCTGCATACATGTAAAACATAAGAGAAACTGCATAACCTAACTCTGGGATTAAAGCGACAGCCAGGGTTCTGGTAAATGGAGCTACCTGGCGGCTCTATGTAAAACAGAAGAGAAACTGCATAACCTAACTCTGGGATTAAAGCGACAGCCAGGGTTCTGGTAAATGGAGCTACCTCATGGCTCTGCATACATGTAAAACATAAGAGAAACTGCATAACCTAACTCTGGGATTAAAGCGACAGCCAGGGTTCTGGTAAATGGAGCTACCTGGCGGCTCTGCATGCATGTAAAACATAAGAGAAACTGCATAACCTAACTCTGGGATCAAAGCGACAGCCATGGTTCTGGTAAATTAAGCTACCTGGCGGCTCTGCATGCATGTAAAACATAAGAGAAACTGCATAACCTAACTCTGGGATAAAAGTGACAGCCATGGTTCTGGTAAATTAAGCTACCTGGCGGCTCTGCATGCATGTAAAACATAAGAGAAACTGCATAACCTAACTCTGGGATTAAAGCAACAGTCAGGGTTCTGGTAAATGGAGCTACCTGGCGGCTCTGCATACATGTAAAACATAAGAGAAACTGCATAACTTAACTCTGGGATTAAAGCGACAGCCAGGGTTCTGGTAAATGGAGCTACCTGGCGGCTCTGCATACATGTAAAACATAAGAGAAACTGCATAACCTAACTCTGGGATTAAAGCAACAGCCAGGGTTCTGGTAAATGGAGCTACCTGGCGGCTCTGCATACATGTAAAACATAAGAGAAACTGCATAACCTAACTCTGGGATTAAAGTAACAGCCAGGGTTCTGGTAAATTAAGCTACCTGGCGGCTCTGCATGCATGTAAAACATAAGAGAAACTGCATAACCTAACTCTGGGATTAAAGTGACAGCCAGGGTTCTGGCTAAATGGAGCTACCTGGTGGCTCTGCATACATGTAAAACATAAGAGAAACTGCATAACCTAACTCTGGGATTAAAGCAACAGCCAGGGTTCTGGTAAATGGAGCTACCTGGCGGCTCTGCATACATGTAAAACATAAGAGAAACTGCATAATCTAACTCTGGGATTAAAGCGACAGCCAGGGTTCTGGTAAATGGAGCTACCTGGCGGCTCTGCATACATGTAAAACATAAGAGAAACTGCATAACCTAACTCTGGGATTAAAGTAACAGCCAGGGTTCTGGCTAAATGGAGCTACCTGTCGACTCTGCATACATGTAAAACATAAGAGAACCTGCATAACCTAACTCTGGGATTAAAGCGACAGCCAGGGTTCTGGCTAAATGGAGCTGCCTGGCGGCTCTGCATACATGTAAAACTTAAGAGAAACTGCATAATCTAACTCTGGGATTAAAGCGACAGCCAGGGTTCTGGTAAATGGAGCTACCTGGCGGCTCTGCATACATGTAAAACATAAGAGAAACTGCATAACCTAACTCTGGGATTAAAGCGACAGCCTGGGTTCTGGTAAATGGAGCTACCTGGCGGCTCTGCATACATGTAAAACATAAGAGAAACTGCATAACCTAACTCTGGGATTAAAGCGACAGCCAGGGTTCTGGTAAATGGAGCTACCTGGCGGCTCTGCATGCATGTCAAACATAAGAGAAACTGCATAACCTAACTCTGGGATTAAAGTGACAGCCAGGGTTCTGGTAAATGGAGCTACCTGGTGGCTCTGCATGCATGTCAAACATAAGAGAAACTGCATAACCTAACTCTGGGATTAAAGTGACAGCCAGGGTTCTGGTAAATGGAGCTACCTCGTGGCTCTGCATGCATGTAAAACATAAGAGAACCTGCATAACCTAACTCTGGGATAAAAGTGACAGCGAAGGTTCTGGTAAATGGAGCTACCTCGTGGCTCTGCATACATGTAAAACATAAGAGAAACTGCATAACCTTACTCTGGGATTAAAGCGACAGCCAGGGTTCTGGCAAATGGAGCTACCTGGTGGCTCTGCATGCATGTAAAACATAAGAGAAAGTGCATAACCTAACTCTGGGATTAAAGCGACAGCCAGGGTCCTGGTAAATGGAGCTACCTGGTGGCTCTGCATAAATGTAAAACATAAGAGAAACTGCATAACCTAACTCTGGGATTAAAGTGACAGCCAGGGTTCTGGTAAATGGAGCTACCTGGTGGCTCTGCATGCATGTGCATGTAAAACATAAGAGAAACTGCATAACCTAACTCTGGGATTAAAGTGACAGCCAGGGTTCTGGTAAATGGAGCTACCTGGTGGCTGTGCATGCATGTAAAACATAAGAGAAACTGCATAACCTAACTCTGGGATTAAAGTGACATCCAGGGTTCTGGTAAATGGAGCTACCTGGTGGCTCTGCATGCATGTAAAACATAAGAGAAACTGCATAACCTAACTCTGGGATTAAAGTAACAGCCAGGGTTCTGGCTAAATGGAGCTACCTGGCGACTCTGCATACATGTAAAACATAAGAGAAACTGCATAACCTAACTCTGGGATTAAAGTGACAGCCAGGGTTCTGGTAAATGGAGCTACCTGGTGGCTCTGCATGCATGTAAAACATAAGAGAAACTGCATAACCTAACTCTGGGATTAAAGTGACATCCAGGGTTCTGGTAAATGGAGCTACCTGGTGGCTCTGCATGCATGTAAAACATAAGAGAAACTGCATAACCTAACTCTGGGATTAAAGTGACAGCCAGGGTTCTGGTAAATGGAGCTACCTGGTGGCTCTGCATGCATGTAAAACATAAGAGAAACTGCATAACCTAACTCTGGGATTAAAGTGACAGACAGGGTTCTGGTAAATGGAGCTACCTGGTGGCTCTGCATGCATGTAAAACATAAGAGAAACTGCACAACCTAACTCTGGGAGCAAAGTGACAGCCAGGGTTCTGGTAAATGAAGCTACCTGGTGGCTCTGCATGCATGTAAAACATAAGAGAAACTGCACAACCTAACTCTGGGAGCAAAGTGACAGCCTGGGTTCTGGTAAATGAAGCCACAACCTAACTCTGGGATCAATGTGACAGCCTGGGTTCTGGTAAATGAAGCTACCTGGTGGCTCTGCATACATGTAAAACATAAGAGAAAGTGACAGCCAGGGTTCTGGTAAATGGAGCTACCTGGTGGCTCTGCATACATGTAAAACATAAGAGAAACTGCATAACCTAACTCTGGGATTAAAGTGACAGCCAGGGTTCTGGTAAATGGAGCAACCTGGTGGCTCTGCATGCATGTAAAACATAAGAGAAACTGCATAACCTAACTCTGGGATTAAAGTGACAGCCAGGGTTCTGGTAAATGGAGCTACCTGGTGGCTCTGCATGCATGTAAAACATAAGAGACACTGCATAACCTAACTCTGGGATTAAAGTCACAGCCAGGGTTCTGGTAAATGGAGCTACCTGGTGGCTCTGCATGCATGTAAAACATAAGAGAAACTGCATAACCTAACTCTGGGATTAAAGTGACAGCCAGGGTTCTGGTAAATGGAGCTACTTGGTGGCTCTGCATGCATGTAAAACATAAGAGAAACTGCATAACCTAACTCTGGGATTAAAGTGACAGCCAGGGTTCTGGCTAAATGGAGCTACCTGGTGGCTCTGCATGCATGTAAAACATAAGAGAAAGTGCATGACCTAACTCTGGGATTAAAGCGACAGCCAGGGTCCTGGTAAATGGAGCTACCTGGTGGCTCTGCATGCATGTAAAACATAAGAGAAACTGCATGACCTAACTCTGGGATTAAAGCGACAGCCAGGGTCCTGGTAAATGGAGCTACCTGGTGGCTCTGCATGCATGTAAAACATAAGAGAAACTGCATGACCTAACTCTGGGATTAAAGCGACAGCCAGGGTTCTGGTAAATGGAGCTACCTGGTGGCTCTGCATGCATGTAAAACATAAGAGAAACTGCATGACCTAACTCTGGGATTAAAGCGACAGACAGGGTTCTGGTAAATGGAGCTACCTGGTGGCTCTGCATGCATGTAAAACATAAGAGAAACTGCATAACCTAACTCTGGGATTAAAGCGACAGCCAGGGTTCTGGTAAATGGAGCTACCTGGTGGCTCTGCATGCATGTAAAACATAAGAGAAACTGTATAACCTAACTCTGGGATTAAAGCGACAGCCAGGGTTCTGGTAAATGGAGCTACCTGGTGGCTCTGCATGCATGTAAAACATAAGAGAAACTGCACAACCTAACTCTGGGATCAAAGCGACAGCCAGGGCTCTGGTAAATGGAGCTACCTGGTGGCTCTGCATGCATGTAAAACATAAGAGAAACTGCACACCCTAACTCTGGGAGCAAAGTGACAGCCAGGGTTATGGTAAATGAAGCTACCTGGTGGCTCTGCATGCATGTAAAACATAAGAGAAACTGCACAACCTAACTCTGGGAGCAAAGTGACAGCCAGGGTTCTGGTAAATGAAGCTACGTGGTCGCTCTGCATGCATGTAAAACATAAGAGAAACTGCACAACCTAACTCTGGGATCAATGTGACAGCCTGGGTTCTGGTAAATGAAGCCACAACCTAACTCTGGGATCAATGTGACAGCCTGGGTTCTGGTAAATGAAGCTACCTGGTGGCTCTGCATACATGTAAAACATAAGAGAAAGTGACAGCCAGGGATCTGGTAAATGGAGCTACCTGGTGGCTCTGCATACATGTAAAACATAAAAGAAACTACATATCCTAACTCTGGGATTAAAGTGACAGCCTGGGTTCTGGTAAATGGAGCAACCTGGTGGCTCTGCATGCATGTAAAACATAAGAGAAACTGCATAACCTAACTCTGGGATTAAAGTGACAGCCAGGGTTCTGGTAAATAGAGCCACCTGGTGGCTCTGCATGCATGTAAAACATAAGAGAAACTGCATAACCTAACTCTGGGATTAAAGTGACAGCCAGGGTTCTGGTAAATGGAGCTACCTGGTGGCTCTGCATGCATGTAAAACATAAGAGAAACTGCACAACCTAACTCTGGGATCAAAGTGACAGCCAGGGTTCTGGTAAATGGAGCTACCTGGTGGCTCTGCATGCATGTAAAACATAAGAGAAACTGCACAACCTAACTCTGGGAGCAAAGTGACAGCCAGGATTCTGGTAAATGAAGCTACCTGGTGGCTCTGCATGCATGTAAAACAAAAGAGAAACTGCACAACCTAACTCTGGGAGCAAAGTGACAGCCAGGGTTCTGGTAAATGAAGCTAAGTGGTGGCTCTGCATGCATGTAAAACATAAGAGAAACTGCACAACCTAACTCTGGGATCAATGTGACAGCCTGGGTTCTGGTAAATGAAGCTACCTGGTGGTTCTGCATACATGTAAAACATAAGAGAAAGTGACAGCCAGGGTTCTGGTAAATGGAGCTACCTGGTGGTTCGGCATACATGTAAAACATAAGAGAAACTGCATAACCTAACTCTGGGATTAAAGTGACAGCCAGGGTTCTGGTAAATGGAGCTACCTGGTGGCTCTGCATGCATGTAAAACATAAGAGAAACTGCATAACCTAACTCTGGGATTAAAGTGACAGCCAGGGTTCTGGTAAATTGAGCTACCTGTTGGCTCTGCATGCATGCAAAACATAAGAGACACTGCATAACCTAACTCTGGGATTAAAGTGACAGCCAGGGTTCTGGTAAATGGAGCTACCTGGTGGCTCTGCATGCATGTAAAACATAAGAGAAACTGCATAACCTAACTCTGGGATTAAAGTGACAGCCAGGGTTCTGGTAAATGGAGCTACCTGGTGGCTCTGCATGCATGTAAAACATAAGAGAAACTGCATAACCTAACTCTGGGATTAAAGTGACAGCCAGGGTTCTGGTAAATGGAGCTACCTGGTGGCTCTGCATGCATGTAAAACATAAGAGAAACTGCATAACCTAACTCTGGGATTAAAGTGACAGCCAGGGTTCTGGTAAATGGAGCTACCTGGTGGCTCTGCATGCAAGTCAAACATAAGAGAAACTGCATAACCTAACTCTGGGATTAAAGTGACAGCCAGGGTTCCGGTAAATGGAGCTACCTGGTGGCTCTGCATGCATGTCAAACATAAGAGAAACTGCATAACCTAACTCTGGGATAAAAGTGACAGCGAGGGTTCTGGTAAATGGAGCTACCTCGTGGCTCTGCATACATGTAAAACATAAGAGAAACTGCATAACCTTACTCTGGGATTAAAGCGACAGCCAGGGTTCTGGCAAATGGAGCTACCTGGTGGCTCTGCATGCATGTAAAACATAAGAGAAAGTGCATAACCTAACTCTGGGATTAAAGCGACAGCCAGGGTCCTGGTAAATGGAGCTACCTGGTGGCTCTGCATGCATGTAAAACATAAGAGAAACTGCATAACCTAACACTGGGATTAAAGTGACAGCCAGGGTTCCGGGTAAATGGAGCTACCTGGTGGCTCTGCACGCATGTAAAACATAAGAGAAACTGCATAAACTAACTCTGGGAGTAAAGTGACAGCCAGGGTTCTGGTAAATGAAGCTACCTGGTGGCTCTGCATACATGTAAAACAGAAGAGAAACTGCATAACCTAACTCTGGGATTAAAGCGACAGCCAGGGTTCTGGTAAATGGAGCTACCTCGTGGCTCTGCATACATGTAAAACATAAGAGAAACTGCATAACCTAACTCTGGGATTAAAGCGACAGCCAGGGTTCTGGTAAATGGAGCTACCTGGCGGCTCTATGTAAAACAGAAGAGAAACTGCATAACCTAACTCTGGGATTAAAGCGACAGCCAGGGTTCTGGTAAATGGAGCTACCTCATGGCTCTGCATACATGTAAAACATAAGAGAAACTGCATAACCTAACTCTGGGATTAAAGCGACAGCCAGGGTTCTGGTAAATGGAGCTACCTGGCGGCTCTGCATGCAAGTAAAACATAAGAGAAACTGCATAACCTAACTCTGGGATTAAAGCGAGAGCCAGGGTTCTGGTAAATGGAGCTACCTGGCGGCTCTGCATGCATGTAAAACATAAGAGAAACTGCATAACCTAACTCTGGGATCAAAGCGACAGCCATGGTTCTGGTAAATTAAGCTACCTGGCGGCTCTGCATGCATGTAAAACATAAGAGAAACTGCATAACCTAACTCTGGGATCAAAGTGACAGCCATGGTTCTGGTAAATTAAGCTACCTGGCGGCTCTGCATGCATGTAAAACATAAGAGAAACTGCATAACCTAACTCTGGGATTAAAGCAACAGCCAGGGTTCTGGTAAATGGAGCTACCTGGCGGCTCTGCATACATGTAAAACATAAGAGAAACTGCATAACCTAACTCTGGGATTAAAGCGACAGCCAGGGTTCTAGTAAATGGAGCTACCTGGCGGCTCTGCATACATGTAAAACATAAGAGAAACTGCATAACCTAACTCTGGGATTAAAGTGACAGCCATGGTTCTGGTAAATTAAGCTACCTGGCGGCTCTGCATGCATGTAAAACATAAGAGAAACTGCATAACCTAACTCTGGGATTAAAGTGACAGCCAGGGTTCTGGCTAAATGGAGCTACCTGGTGGCTCTGCATACATGTAAAACATAAGAGAAACTGCATAGCCTATATCTGGGATTAAAGCAACAGCCAGGGTTCTGGTAAATGGAGCTACCTGGCGGCTCTGCATACATGTAAAACATAAGAGAAACTGCATAATCTAACTCTGGGATTAAAGCGACAGCCAGGGTGCTGGTAAATGGAGCTACCTGGCGGCTCTGCATACATGTAAAACATAAGAGAAACTGCATAACCTAACTCTGGGATTAAAGTAACAGCCAGGGTTCTGGCTAAATGGAGCTACCTGGCGACTCTGCATACATGTAAAACATAAGAGAACCTGCATAACCTAACTCTGGGATTAAAGCGACAGCCAGGGTTCTGGTAAATGGAGCTACCTGGTGGCTCTGCATGCATGTAAAACATAAGAGAAACTGCACAACCTAACTCTGGAATCAAAGCGACAGCCAGGGCTCTGGTAAATGGAGCTACCTGGTGGCTCTGCATGCATGTAAAACATAAGAGAAAATGCACAACCTAACTCTGGGAGCAAAGTGACAGACAGGGTTCTGGTAAATGAAGCTACCTGGTGGCTTTGCATGCATGTAAAACATAAGAGAAACTGCACAACCTAACTCTGGGAGCAAAGTGACAGCCAGGGTTCTGGTAAATGAAGCCACAACCTAAGTCTGGGAGCAAAGTGACAGCCTGGGTTCTGGTAAATGAAGCCACAACCTAAGTCTGGGATCAATGTGACAGCCTGGGTTCTGGTAAATGAAGCTACCTGGTGGCTCTGCATGCATGTAAAACATAAGAGAAACTGCATGACCTAACTCTGGGATTAAAGTGACAGCCAGGGTTCTGGTAAATGGAGCAACCTGGTGGCTCTGCATGCATGTAAAACATAAGAGAAACTGCATAACCTAACTCTGGGATTAAAGTGACAGCCAGGGTTCTGGTAAATGGAGCTACCTGGTGGCTCTGCATGCACGTAAAACATAAGAGACACTGCCTAACCTAACTCTGGGATTAAAGTCACAGCCAGGGTTCTGGTAAATGGAGCTACCTGGTGGCTCTGCATGCATGTAAAACATAAGAAAAACTGCATAACCTAACTCTGGGATTAAAGTGACAGCCAGGGTTCTGGTAAATGGAGCTTCTTGGTGGCTCTGCATGCATGTAAAACATAAGAGAAACTGTATAACCTAACTCTGGGATTAAAGTGACAGCCAGGGTTCTGGTAAATGGAGCTACCTGGTGGCTCTTCATGCATGTAAAACATAAGAGAAACTGCACAACCTAACTCTGGGATCAAAGTGACAGCCAGGGTTCTGGTAAATGGAGCTACCTGGTGGCTCTGCATGCATGTAAAACATAAGAGAAACTGCACAACCTAACTCTGGGAGCAAAGTGACAGCCAGGGTTCTGGTAAATGAAGCTACCTGGTGGCTCTGCATGCATGTAAAACATATGAGAAACTGCACAACCTAACTCTGGGAGCAAAGTGACAGTCAGGGTTCTGGTAAATGAAGCTACGTGGTGGCTCTGCATGCATGAAAAACATAAGAGAAACTGCACAACCTAACTCTGGGATCAATGTGACAGCCTGGGTTCTGGTAAATGAAGCTACCTGGTGGCTCTGCATACATGTAAAACATAAGAGAAAGTGACAGCCAGGGTTCTGGTAAATGGAGCTACCTGGTGGCTCGGCATACATGTAAAACATAAGAGAAACTGCATAACCTAACTCTGGGATTAAAGTGACAGCCAGGGTTCCGGTAAATGGAGCTACCTGGTGGCTCTACATGCATGTAAAACATAAGAGAAACTGCATAACCTAACTCTAGGATTAAAGTGACAGCCAGGGTTCTGGTAAATGGAGCTACCTGGTGGCTCTGCATGCATGTAAAACATAAGAGACACTGCATAACCTAACTCTGGGATTAAAGTGACAGCCAGGGTTCTGGAAAATGGAGCTACCTGGTGGCTCTGCATGCATGTAAAACATAAGAGAAACTGCATAACCTAACTCTGGGATTAAAGTGACAGCCAGGGCTCTGGTAAATGGAGCTACCTGGTGGCTCTGCATGCATGTAAAACATAAGAGAAACTGCATATCCTAACTCTGGGATTAAAATGACAGCCAGGGTTCTGGTAAATGGAGCTACCTGGTGGCTCTGCATGCATGTAAAACATAAGAGAAACTGCATAACCTAACTCTGGGATTAAAGTGACAGCCAGGGTTCTGGTAAATGGAGCTACCTGGTGGCTCTGCATGCATGTAAAACATAAGAGAAACTGCATAACCTAACTCTGGGATTAAAGTAACAGCCAGGGTTCTGGCTAAATGGAGCTACCTGGCGACTCTGCATACATGTAAAACATAAGAGAAACTGCATAACCTAACTCTGGGATTAAAGTGACAGCCAGGGTTCTGGTAAATGGAGCTACCTGGTGGCTCTGCATGCATGTAAAACATAAGAGAAACTGCATAACCTAACTCTGGGATTAAAGTGACATCCAGGGTTCTGGTAAATGGAGCTACCTGGTGGCTCTGCATGCATGTAAAACATAAGAGAAACTGCATAACCTAACTCTGGGATTAAAGTGACAGCCAGGGTTCTGGTAAATGGAGCTACCTGGTGGCTCTGCATGCATGTAAAACATAAGAGAAACTGCATAACCTAACTCTGGGATTAAAGTGACAGACAGGGTTCTGGTAAATGGAGCTACCTGGTGGCTCTGCATGCATGTAAAACATAAGAGAAACTGCACAACCTAACTCTGGGAGCAAAGTGACAGCCAGGGTTCTGGTAAATGAAGCTACCTGGTGGCTCTGCATGCATGTAAAACATAAGAGAAACTGCACAACCTAACTCTGGGAGCAAAGTGACAGCCTGGGTTCTGGTAAATGAAGCCACAACCTAACTCTGGGATCAATGTGACAGCCTGGGTTCTGGTAAATGAAGCTACCTGGTGGCTCTGCATACATGTAAAACATAAGAGAAAGTGACAGCCAGGGTTCTGGTAAATGGAGCTACCTGGTGGCTCTGCATACATGTAAAACATAAGAGAAACTGCATAACCTAACTCTGGGATTAAAGTGACAGCCAGGGTTCTGGTAAATGGAGCAACCTGGTGGCTCTGCATGCATGTAAAACATAAGAGAAACTGCATAACCTAACTCTGGGATTAAAGTGACAGCCAGGGTTCTGGTAAATGGAGCTACCTGGTGGCTCTGCATGCATGTAAAACATAAGAGACACTGCATAACCTAACTCTGGGATTAAAGTCACAGCCAGGGTTCTGGTAAATGGAGCTACCTGGTGGCTCTGCATGCATGTAAAACATAAGAGAAACTGCATAACCTAACTCTGGGATTAAAGTGACAGCCAGGGTTCTGGTAAATGGAGCTACTTGGTGGCTCTGCATGCATGTAAAACATAAGAGAAACTGCATAACCTAACTCTGGGATTAAAGTGACAGCCAGGGTTCTGGCTAAATGGAGCTACCTGGTGGCTCTGCATGCATGTAAAACATAAGAGAAAGTGCATGACCTAACTCTGGGATTAAAGCGACAGCCAGGGTCCTGGTAAATGGAGCTACCTGGTGGCTCTGCATGCATGTAAAACATAAGAGAAACTGCATGACCTAACTCTGGGATTAAAGCGACAGCCAGGGTCCTGGTAAATGGAGCTACCTGGTGGCTCTGCATGCATGTAAAACATAAGAGAAACTGCATGACCTAACTCTGGGATTAAAGCGACAGCCAGGGTTCTGGTAAATGGAGCTACCTGGTGGCTCTGCATGCATGTAAAACATAAGAGAAACTGCATGACCTAACTCTGGGATTAAAGCGACAGACAGGGTTCTGGTAAATGGAGCTACCTGGTGGCTCTGCATGCATGTAAAACATAAGAGAAACTGCATAACCTAACTCTGGGATTAAAGCGACAGCCAGGGTTCTGGTAAATGGAGCTACCTGGTGGCTCTGCATGCATGTAAAACATAAGAGAAACTGTATAACCTAACTCTGGGATTAAAGCGACAGCCAGGGTTCTGGTAAATGGAGCTACCTGGTGGCTCTGCATGCATGTAAAACATAAGAGAAACTGCACAACCTAACTCTGGGATCAAAGCGACAGCCAGGGCTCTGGTAAATGGAGCTACCTGGTGGCTCTGCATGCATGTAAAACATAAGAGAAACTGCACACCCTAACTCTGGGAGCAAAGTGACAGCCAGGGTTATGGTAAATGAAGCTACCTGGTGGCTCTGCATGCATGTAAAACATAAGAGAAACTGCACAACCTAACTCTGGGAGCAAAGTGACAGCCAGGGTTCTGGTAAATGAAGCTACGTGGTCGCTCTGCATGCATGTAAAACATAAGAGAAACTGCACAACCTAACTCTGGGATCAATGTGACAGCCTGGGTTCTGGTAAATGAAGCCACAACCTAACTCTGGGATCAATGTGACAGCCTGGGTTCTGGTAAATGAAGCTACCTGGTGGCTCTGCATACATGTAAAACATAAGAGAAAGTGACAGCCAGGGATCTGGTAAATGGAGCTACCTGGTGGCTCTGCATACATGTAAAACATAAAAGAAACTACATATCCTAACTCTGGGATTAAAGTGACAGCCTGGGTTCTGGTAAATGGAGCAACCTGGTGGCTCTGCATGCATGTAAAACATAAGAGAAACTGCATAACCTAACTCTGGGATTAAAGTGACAGCCAGGGTTCTGGTAAATAGAGCCACCTGGTGGCTCTGCATGCATGTAAAACATAAGAGAAACTGCATAACCTAACTCTGGGATTAAAGTGACAGCCAGGGTTCTGGTAAATGGAGCTACCTGGTGGCTCTGCATGCATGTAAAACATAAGAGAAACTGCACAACCTAACTCTGGGATCAAAGTGACAGCCAGGGTTCTGGTAAATGGAGCTACCTGGTGGCTCTGCATGCATGTAAAACATAAGAGAAACTGCACAACCTAACTCTGGGAGCAAAGTGACAGCCAGGATTCTGGTAAATGAAGCTACCTGGTGGCTCTGCATGCATGTAAAACAAAAGAGAAACTGCACAACCTAACTCTGGGAGCAAAGTGACAGCCAGGGTTCTGGTAAATGAAGCTAAGTGGTGGCTCTGCATGCATGTAAAACATAAGAGAAACTGCACAACCTAACTCTGGGATCAATGTGACAGCCTGGGTTCTGGTAAATGAAGCTACCTGGTGGTTCTGCATACATGTAAAACATAAGAGAAAGTGACAGCCAGGGTTCTGGTAAATGGAGCTACCTGGTGGTTCGGCATACATGTAAAACATAAGAGAAACTGCATAACCTAACTCTGGGATTAAAGTGACAGCCAGGGTTCTGGTAAATGGAGCTACCTGGTGGCTCTGCATGCATGTAAAACATAAGAGAAACTGCATAACCTAACTCTGGGATTAAAGTGACAGCCAGGGTTCTGGTAAATTGAGCTACCTGTTGGCTCTGCATGCATGCAAAACATAAGAGACACTGCATAACCTAACTCTGGGATTAAAGTGACAGCCAGGGTTCTGGTAAATGGAGCTACCTGGTGGCTCTGCATGCATGTAAAACATAAGAGAAACTGCATAACCTAACTCTGGGATTAAAGTGACAGCCAGGGTTCTGGTAAATGGAGCTACCTGGTGGCTCTGCATGCATGTAAAACATAAGAGAAACTGCATAACCTAACTCTGGGATTAAAGTGACAGCCAGGGTTCTGGTAAATGGAGCTACCTGGTGGCTCTGCATGCATGTAAAACATAAGAGAAACTGCATAACCTAACTCTGGGATTAAAGTGACAGCCAGGGTTCTGGTAAATGGAGCTACCTGGTGGCTCTGCATGCAAGTCAAACATAAGAGAAACTGCATAACCTAACTCTGGGATTAAAGTGACAGCCAGGGTTCCGGTAAATGGAGCTACCTGGTGGCTCTGCATGCATGTCAAACATAAGAGAAACTGCATAACCTAACTCTGGGATAAAAGTGACAGCGAGGGTTCTGGTAAATGGAGCTACCTCGTGGCTCTGCATACATGTAAAACATAAGAGAAACTGCATAACCTTACTCTGGGATTAAAGCGACAGCCAGGGTTCTGGCAAATGGAGCTACCTGGTGGCTCTGCATGCATGTAAAACATAAGAGAAAGTGCATAACCTAACTCTGGGATTAAAGCGACAGCCAGGGTCCTGGTAAATGGAGCTACCTGGTGGCTCTGCATGCATGTAAAACATAAGAGAAACTGCATAACCTAACACTGGGATTAAAGTGACAGCCAGGGTTCCGGGTAAATGGAGCTACCTGGTGGCTCTGCACGCATGTAAAACATAAGAGAAACTGCATAAACTAACTCTGGGAGTAAAGTGACAGCCAGGGTTCTGGTAAATGAAGCTACCTGGTGGCTCTGCATACATGTAAAACAGAAGAGAAACTGCATAACCTAACTCTGGGATTAAAGCGACAGCCAGGGTTCTGGTAAATGGAGCTACCTCGTGGCTCTGCATACATGTAAAACATAAGAGAAACTGCATAACCTAACTCTGGGATTAAAGCGACAGCCAGGGTTCTGGTAAATGGAGCTACCTGGCGGCTCTATGTAAAACAGAAGAGAAACTGCATAACCTAACTCTGGGATTAAAGCGACAGCCAGGGTTCTGGTAAATGGAGCTACCTCATGGCTCTGCATACATGTAAAACATAAGAGAAACTGCATAACCTAACTCTGGGATTAAAGCGACAGCCAGGGTTCTGGTAAATGGAGCTACCTGGCGGCTCTGCATGCAAGTAAAACATAAGAGAAACTGCATAACCTAACTCTGGGATTAAAGCGAGAGCCAGGGTTCTGGTAAATGGAGCTACCTGGCGGCTCTGCATGCATGTAAAACATAAGAGAAACTGCATAACCTAACTCTGGGATCAAAGCGACAGCCATGGTTCTGGTAAATTAAGCTACCTGGCGGCTCTGCATGCATGTAAAACATAAGAGAAACTGCATAACCTAACTCTGGGATCAAAGTGACAGCCATGGTTCTGGTAAATTAAGCTACCTGGCGGCTCTGCATGCATGTAAAACATAAGAGAAACTGCATAACCTAACTCTGGGATTAAAGCAACAGCCAGGGTTCTGGTAAATGGAGCTACCTGGCGGCTCTGCATACATGTAAAACATAAGAGAAACTGCATAACCTAACTCTGGGATTAAAGCGACAGCCAGGGTTCTAGTAAATGGAGCTACCTGGCGGCTCTGCATACATGTAAAACATAAGAGAAACTGCATAACCTAACTCTGGGATTAAAGTGACAGCCATGGTTCTGGTAAATTAAGCTACCTGGCGGCTCTGCATGCATGTAAAACATAAGAGAAACTGCATAACCTAACTCTGGGATTAAAGTGACAGCCAGGGTTCTGGCTAAATGGAGCTACCTGGTGGCTCTGCATACATGTAAAACATAAGAGAAACTGCATAACCTATATCTGGGATTAAAGCAACAGCCAGGGTTCTGGTAAATGGAGCTACCTGGCGGCTCTGCATACATGTAAAACATAAGAGAAACTGCATAATCTAACTCTGGGATTAAAGCGACAGCCAGGGTGCTGGTAAATGGAGCTACCTGGCGGCTCTGCATACATGTAAAACATAAGAGAAACTGCATAACCTAACTCTGGGATTAAAGTAACAGCCAGGGTTCTGGCTAAATGGAGCTACCTGGCGACTCTGCATACATGTAAAACATAAGAGAACCTGCATAACCTAACTCTGGGATTAAAGCGACAGCCAGGGTTCTGGTAAATGGAGCTACCTGGTGGCTCTGCATGCATGTAAAACATAAGAGAAACTGCACAACCTAACTCTGGAATCAAAGCGACAGCCAGGGCTCTGGTAAATGGAGCTACCTGGTGGCTCTGCATGCATGTAAAACATAAGAGAAAATGCACAACCTAACTCTGGGAGCAAAGTGACAGACAGGGTTCTGGTAAATGAAGCTACCTGGTGGCTTTGCATGCATGTAAAACATAAGAGAAACTGCACACCCTAACTCTGGGAGCAAAGTGACAGCCAGGGTTCTGGTAAATGAAGCCACAACCTAAGTCTGGGAGCAAAGTGACAGCCTGGGTTCTGGTAAATGAAGCCACAACCTAAGTCTGGGATCAATGTGACAGCCTGGGTTCTGGTAAATGAAGCTACCTGGTGGCTCTGCATGCATGTAAAACATAAGAGAAACTGCATAACCTAACTCTGGGATTAAAGTGACAGCGAGGGTTCTGGTAAATGGAGCTACCTCGTGGCTCTGCATACATGTAAAACATAAGAGAAACTGCATAACCTTACTCTGGGATTAAAGCGACAGCCAGGGTTCTGGCAAATGGAGCTACCTGGTGGCTCTGCATGCATGTAAAACATAAGAGAAAGTGCATAACCTAACTCTGGGATTAAAGCGACAGCCAGGGTCCTGGTAAATGGAGCTACCTGGTGGCTCTGCATGCATGTAAAACATAAGAGAAACTGCATAACCTAACACTGGGATTAAAGTGACAGCCAGGGTTCCGGGTAAATGGAGCTACCTGGTGGCTCTGCACGCATGTAAAACATAAGAGAAACTGCATAAACTAACTCTGGGAGTAAAGTGACAGCCAGGGTTCTGGTAAATGAAGCTACCTGGTGGCTCTGCATACATGTAAAACAGAAGAGAAACTGCATAACCTAACTCTGGGATTAAAGCGACAGCCAGGGTTCTGGTAAATGGAGCTACCTCGTGGCTCTGCATACATGTAAAACATAAGAGAAACTGCATAACCTAACTCTGGGATTAAAGCGACAGCCAGGGTTCTGGTAAATGGAGCTACCTGGCGGCTCTATGTAAAACAGAAGAGAAACTGCATAACCTAACTCTGGGATTAAAGCGACAGCCAGGGTTCTGGTAAATGGAGCTACCTCATGGCTCTGCATACATGTAAAACATAAGAGAAACTGCATAACCTAACTCTGGGATTAAAGCGACAGCCAGGGTTCTGGTAAATGGAGCTACCTGGCGGCTCTGCATGCAAGTAAAACATAAGAGAAACTGCATAACCTAACTCTGGGATTAAAGCGAGAGCCAGGGTTCTGGTAAATGGAGCTACCTGGCGGCTCTGCATGCATGTAAAACATAAGAGAAACTGCATAACCTAACTCTGGGATCAAAGCGACAGCCATGGTTCTGGTAAATTAAGCTACCTGGCGGCTCTGCATGCATGTAAAACATAAGAGAAACTGCATAACCTAACTCTGGGATCAAAGTGACAGCCATGGTTCTGGTAAATTAAGCTACCTGGCGGCTCTGCATGCATGTAAAACATAAGAGAAACTGCATAACCTAACTCTGGGATTAAAGCAACAGCCAGGGTTCTGGTAAATGGAGCTACCTGGCGGCTCTGCATACATGTAAAACATAAGAGAAACTGCATAACCTAACTCTGGGATTAAAGCGACAGCCAGGGTTCTAGTAAATGGAGCTACCTGGCGGCTCTGCATACATGTAAAACATAAGAGAAACTGCATAACCTAACTCTGGGATTAAAGTGACAGCCATGGTTCTGGTAAATTAAGCTACCTGGCGGCTCTGCATGCATGTAAAACATAAGAGAAACTGCATAACCTAACTCTGGGATTAAAGTGACAGCCAGGGTTCTGGCTAAATGGAGCTACCTGGTGGCTCTGCATACATGTAAAACATAAGAGAAACTGCATAACCTATATCTGGGATTAAAGCAACAGCCAGGGTTCTGGTAAATGGAGCTACCTGGCGGCTCTGCATACATGTAAAACATAAGAGAAACTGCATAATCTAACTCTGGGATTAAAGCGACAGCCAGGGTGCTGGTAAATGGAGCTACCTGGCGGCTCTGCATACATGTAAAACATAAGAGAAACTGCATAACCTAACTCTGGGATTAAAGTAACAGCCAGGGTTCTGGCTAAATGGAGCTACCTGGCGACTCTGCATACATGTAAAACATAAGAGAACCTGCATAACCTAACTCTGGGATTAAAGCGACAGCCAGGGTTCTGGTAAATGGAGCTACCTGGTGGCTCTGCATGCATGTAAAACATAAGAGAAACTGCACAACCTAACTCTGGAATCAAAGCGACAGCCAGGGCTCTGGTAAATGGAGCTACCTGGTGGCTCTGCATGCATGTAAAACATAAGAGAAAATGCACAACCTAACTCTGGGAGCAAAGTGACAGACAGGGTTCTGGTAAATGAAGCTACCTGGTGGCTTTGCATGCATGTAAAACATAAGAGAAACTGCACAACCTAACTCTGGGAGCAAAGTGACAGCCAGGGTTCTGGTAAATGAAGCCACAACCTAAGTCTGGGAGCAAAGTGACAGCCTGGGTTCTGGTAAATGAAGCCACAACCTAAGTCTGGGATCAATGTGACAGCCTGGGTTCTGGTAAATGAAGCTACCTGGTGGCTCTGCATGCATGTAAAACATAAGAGAAACTGCATAACCTAACTCTGGGATTAAAGTGACAGCCAGGGTTCTGGTAAATGGAGCAACCTGGTGGCTCTGCATGCATGTAAAACATAAGAGAAACTGCATAACCTAACTCTGGGATTAAAGTGACAGCCAGGGTTCTGGTAAATGGAGCTACCTGGTGGCTCTGCATGCACGTAAAACATAAGAGACACTGCCTAACCTAACTCTGGGATTAAAGTCACAGCCAGGGTTCTGGTAAATGGAGCTACCTGGTGGCTCTGCATGCATGTAAAACATAAGAAAAACTGCATAACCTAACTCTGGGATTAAAGTGACAGCCAGGGTTCTGGTAAATGGAGCTTCTTGGTGGCTCTGCATGCATGTAAAACATAAGAGAAACTGTATAACCTAACTCTGGGATTAAAGTGACAGCCAGGGTTCTGGTAAATGGAGCTACCTGGTGGCTCTTCATGCATGTAAAACATAAGAGAAACTGCACAACCTAACTCTGGGATCAAAGTGACAGCCAGGGTTCTGGTAAATGGAGCTACCTGGTGGCTCTGCATGCATGTAAAACATAAGAGAAACTGCACAACCTAACTCTGGGAGCAAAGTGACAGCCAGGGTTCTGGTAAATGAAGCTACCTGGTGGCTCTGCATGCATGTAAAACATATGAGAAACTGCACAACCTAACTCTGGGAGCAAAGTGACAGTCAGGGTTCTGGTAAATGAAGCTACGTGGTGGCTCTGCATGCATGTAAAACATAAGAGAAACTGCACAACCTAACTCTGGGATCAATGTGACAGCCTGGGTTCTGGTAAATGAAGCTACCTGGTGGCTCTGCATACATGTAAAACATAAGAGAAAGTGACAGCCAGGGTTCTGGTAAATGGAGCTACCTGGTGGCTCGGCATACATGTAAAACATAAGAGAAACTGCATAACCTAACTCTGGGATTAAAGTGACAGCCAGGGTTCCGGTAAATGGAGCTACCTGGTGGCTCTACATGCATGTAAAACATAAGAGAAACTGCATAACCTAACTCTAGGATTAAAGTGACAGCCAGGGTTCTGGTAAATGGAGCTACCTGGTGGCTCTGCATGCATGTAAAACATAAGAGACACTGCATAACCTAACTCTGGGATTAAAGTGACAGCCAGGGTTCTGGAAAATGGAGCTACCTGGTGGCTCTGCATGCATGTAAAACATAAGAGAAACTGCATAACCTAACTCTGGGATTAAAGTGACAGCCAGGGCTCTGGTAAATGGAGCTACCTGGTGGCTCTGCATGCATGTAAAACATAAGAGAAACTGCATATCCTAACTCTGGGATTAAAATGACAGCCAGGGTTCTGGTAAATGGAGCTACCTGGTGGCTCTGCATGCATGTAAAACATAAGAGAAACTGCATAACCTAACTCTGGGATTAAAGTGACAGCCAGGGTTCTGGTAAATGGAGCTACCTGGTGGCTCTGCATGCATGTAAAACATAAGAGAAACTGCATAACCTAACTCTGGGATTAAAGAGACAGCCAGGGTTCTGGTAAATGGAGCTACCTGGTGGCTCTGCATGCATGTAAAACATAAGAGAAACTGCATAACCTAACTCTGGGATTAAAGCGACAGCCAGGGTTCTGGCTAAATGGAGCTACCTGGCGGCTCTGCATACATGTAAAACTTAAGAGAAACTGCATAACCTAACTCTGGGATTAAAGCGACAGCCAGGGTTCTGGTAAATGGAGCTACCTGGCGGCTCTGCATACATGTAAAACATAAGAGAAACTGCATAACCTAACTCTGGGATTAAAGCGACAGCCAGGGTTCTGGTAAATGGAGCTACCTGGCGGCTCTGCATACATGTAAAACATAAGAGAAACTGCATAACCTAACTCTGGGATTAAAGCGACAGCCAGGGTTCTGGTAAATGGAGCTACCTGGTGGCTCTGCATACATGTAAAACATAAGAGAAACTGCATAACCTAACTCTGGGATTAAAGCGACAGCCAGGGTTCTGGTAAAGGGAGCTACCTGGCGGCTCTGCATACATGTAAAACATAAGAGAAACTGCATAACCTAACTCTGGGATTAAAGCGACAGCCAGGGTTCTGGTAAATGGAGCTACCTGGCGGCTCTGCATACATGTAAAACATAAGAGAAACTGCATAACCTAACTCTGGGATTAAAGCGACAGCCAGGGTTCTGGTAAATGGAGCTACCTGGCGGCTCTGCATACATGTAAAACATAAGAGAAACTGCATAACCTAACTCTGGGATTAAAGCGACAGCCAGGGCTCTGGTAAATGGAGCTACCTGGCGGCTCTGCATGCATGTAAACATAAGAGAAACTGCATAACCTAACTCTGGGATTAAAGCGACAGCCAGGGTTCTGGTAAATGGAGCTACGTGGCGGCTCTGCATGCATGTAAAACATAAGAGAAACTGCATAACCTAACTCTGGGATTAAAGCGACAGCCAGGGTTCTGGTAAATGGAGCTACCTGGTGGTTCTGCATGCATGTAAAACATAAGAGAAATTGCATAGCCTAACTCTGGGATTAAAGCGACAGCCAGGGTTCTGGTAAATGGAGCTACCTGGTGGCTCTGCTTGCATGTAAAACATAAGAGAAACTGCATAACCTAACTCTGGGATTAAAGCGACAGCCAGGGTCCTGGTAAATGGAGCTACCCGGTGGCTCTGCATGCATGTAAAACATAAGAGAAACTGCATAACCTAACTCTGGGATCAAAGTGACAGACAGGGTTCTGGTAAAAGGAGCTACCCGGTGGCTCTGCATGCATGTAAAACATAAGAGAAACTGCATAAACTAACTCTGGGATCAACGTGACAGCCAGGGTTCTGGTAAATGGAGCTAACAGGTGGCTCTGCATGCATGTAAAACATAAGAGAAACTGCATGACCTAACTCTGGGATCAAAGTGACAGCCAGGGTTCTGGTAAATGGAGCTACCCGGTGGCTCTGCATAAATGTAAAACATAAGAGAAACTGCATGACCTAACTCTGGGATCAAAGTGACAGCCAGGGTTCTGGTAAATGGAGCTACCCGGTGGCTCTGCATAAATGTAAAACATAAGAGAAACTGCATCACCTAACTCTGGGATTAAAGCGACAGACAGGGTTCTGGTAAATGGAGCTACCTGGTGGCTCTGCATGCATATAAAACATAAGAGAAACTGTATAACCTAACTCTGGGATTAAAGCGACAGCCAGGGTTCTGGTAAATGGAGCTACCTGGTGGCTCTGCATGCATGTAAAACATAAGAGAAAATGCACAACCTAACTCTGGGAGCAAAGTGACAGCCAGGGTTCTGGTAAATGAAGCTACCTGGTGGCTTTGCATGCATGTAAAACATAAGAGAAACTGCACAACCTAACTCTGGGAGCAAAGTGACAGCCAGCGTTCTGGTAAATGAAGCTACGTGGTGGCTCTGCATGCATGTAAAACATAAGAGAAACTGCACAACCTAACTCTGGGATCAATGTGACAGCCTGGGTTCTGGTAAATGAAGCCACAACCTAAGTCTGGGATCAATGTGACAGCCTGGGTTCTGGTAAATGAAGCTACCTGGTGGCTCTGCATGCATGTAAAACATAAGAGAAACTGCATAACCTAACTCTGGGATTAAAGTGACAGCCAGGGTTCTGGTAAATGGAGCAACCTGGTGGCTCTGCATGCATGTAAAACATAAGAGAAACTGCATTACCTAACTCTGGGATTAAAGTGACAGCCAGGGTTCTGGTAAATGGAGCTACCTGGTGGCTCTGCATGCATGTAAAACATAAGAGACACTGCATAACCTAACTCTGGGATTAAAGTCACAGCCAGGGTTCTGGTAAATGGAGCTACCTGGTGGCTCTGCATGCATGTAAAACATAAGAAAAACTGCATAACCTAACTCTGGGATTAAAGTGACAGCCAGGGTTCTGGTAAATGGAGCTACTTGGTGGCTCTGCATGCATGTAAAACATAAGAGAAACTGTATAACCTAACTCTGGGATTAAAGTGACAGCCAGGGTTCTGGTAAATGGAGCTACCTGGTGGCTCTTCATGCATGTAAAACATAAGAGAAACTGCACAACCTAACTCTGGGATCAACGTGACAGCCAGGGATCTGGTAAATGGAGCTACCAGGTGGCTCTGCATGCATGTAAAACATAAGAGAAACTGCATGACCTAACTCTGGGATCAAAGTGACAACCAGGGTTCTGGTAAATGGAGCTACCCGGTGGCTCTGCATAAATGTAAAACATAAGAGAAACTGCATGACCTAACTCTGGGATCAAAGTGACAGCCAGGGTTCTGGTAAATGGAGCTACCCGGTGGCTCTGCATAAATGTAAAACATAAGAGAAACTGCATAACCTAACTCTGGGATTAAAGCGACAGACAGGGTTCTGGTAAATGGAGCTACCTGGTGGCTCTGCATGCATGTAAAACATAAGAGAAACTGTATAACCTAACTCTGGGATTAAAGCGACAGCCAGGGTTCTGGTAAATGGAGCTACCTGGTGGCTCTGCATGCATGTAAAACATAAGAGAAAATGCACAACCTAACTCTGGGAGCAAAGTGACAGCCAGGGTTCTGGTAAATGAAGCTACCTGGTGGCTTTGCATGCATGTAAAACATAAGAGAAACTGCACAACCTAACTCTGGGAGCAAAGTGACAGCCAGGGTTCTGGTAAATGAAGCTACGTGGTGGCTCTGCATGCATGTAAAACATAAGAGAAACTGCACAACCTAACTCTGGGATCAATGTGACAGCCTGGGTTCTGGTAAATGAAGCCACAACCTAAGTCTGGGATCAATGTGACAGCCTGGGTTCTGGTAAATGAAGCTACCTGGTGGCTCTGCATGCATGTAAAACATAAGAGAAACTGCATAACCTAACTCTGGGATTAAAGTGACAGCCAGGGTTCTGGTAAATGGAGCAACCTGGTGGCTCTGCATGCATGTAAAACATAAGAGAAACTGCATTACCTAACTCTGGGATTAAAGTGACAGCCAGGGTTCTGGTAAATGGAGCTACCTGGTGGCTCTGCATGCATGTAAAACATAAGAGACACTGCATAACCTAACTCTGGGATTAAAGTCACAGCCAGGGTTCTGGTAAATGGAGCTACCTGGTGGCTCTGCATGCATGTAAAACATAAGAAAAACTGCATAACCTAACTCTGGGATTAAAGTGACAGCCAGGGTTCTGGTAAATGGAGCTACTTGGTGGCTCTGCATGCATGTAAAACATAAGAGAAACTGTATAACCTAACTGTGGGATTAAAGTGACAGCCAGGGTTCTGGTAAATGGAGCTACCTGGTGGCTCTTCATGCATGTAAAACATAAGAGAAACTGCACAACCTAACTCTGGGATCAAAGTGACAGCCAGGGTTCTGGTAAATGGAGCTACCTGGTGGCTCTGCATGCATGTAAAACATAAGAGAAACTGCACAACCTAACTCTGGGAGCAAAGTGACAGCCAGGGTTCTGGTAAATGAAGCTACCTGGTGGCTCTGCATGCATGTACAACATAAGAGAAACTGCACAACCTAACTCTGGGAGCAAAGTGACAGTCAGGGTTCTGGTAAATGAAGCTACGTGGTGGCTCTGCATGCATGTAAAACATAAGAGAAACTGCACAACCTAACTCTGGGATCAATGTGACAGCCTGGGTTCTGGTAAATGAATCTACCTGGTGGCTCTGCATGCATGTAAAACATAGGAGAAAGTGACAGCCAAGGTTCTGGTAAATGGAGCTACCTGGTGGCTCGGCATACATGTAAAACATAAGAGAAACTGCATAACCTAACTCTGGGATTAAAGTGACAGTCAGGGTTCCGGTAAATGGAGCTACCTGGTGGCTCTGCATGCATGTAAAACATAAGAGAAACTGCATAACCTAACTCTGGGATTAAAGTGACAGCCAGGGTTCTGGTAAATGGACCTACCTGGTGGCTCTGCATGCATGTAAAACATAAGAGACACTGCATGCCCTAACTCTGGGATTAAAGTGACAGCCAGGGTTCTGGAAAATGGAGCTACCTGGTGGCTCTGCATGCATGTAAAACATAAGAGAAACTGCATAACCTAACTCTGGGATTAAAGTGACAGCCAGGGCTCTGGTAAATGGAGCTACCTGGTGGCTCTGCATGCATGTAAAACATAAGAGAACCTGCATAACCTAACTCTGGGATAAAAGTGACAGCGAGGGTTCTGGTAAATGGAGCTACCTCGTGGCTCTGCATACATGTAAAACATAAGAGAACCTGCATAACCTAACTCTGGGATTAAAGTGACAGCCAGGGTTCTGGTAAATGGAGCTACCCGGCGCCTCTGCATGCATGTAAAACATAAGAGAAACTGCATAACCTAACTCTGGGATCAATGTGACAGCCTGGGTTCTGGTAAATGAAGCCACAACCTAAGTCTGGGATCAATGTGACAGCCTGGGTTCTGGTAAATGAAGCTACCTGGTGGCTCTGCATGCATGTAAAACATAAGAGAAACTGCATAACCTAACTCTGGGATTAAAGTGACAGCCAGGGTTCTGGTAAATGGAGCAACCTGGTGGCTCTGCATGCATGTAAAACATAAGAGACACTGCATAACCTAACTCTGGGATTAAAGTCACAGCCAGGGTTCTGGTAAATGAAGCTACCTGGTGGCTCTGCATGCATGTAAAACATAAGAGAAACTGCACAACCTAACTCTGAGAGCAAAGTGACAGCCAGGGTTCTGGTAAATGAAGCTACGTGGTGGCTCTGCATGCATGTAAAACATAAGAGAAACTGCACAACCTAACTCTGGGATCAATGTGACAGCCTGGGTTCTGGTAAATTAAGCTACATGGTGGCTCTGCATACATGTAAAACATAACAGAAAGTGACAGCCAGGGTTCTGGTAAATGGAGCTACCTGGTGGCTCGGCATACATGTAAAACATAAGAGAAACTGCTTAACCTAACTCTGGGATTAAAGTGGCAGCCAGGGTTCCGGTAAATGGAGCTACCTGGTGGCTCTGCATGCATGTAAAAAATAAGAGAAACTGCATAACCTAACTCTGGGATTAAAGTGACAGCCAGGGTTCTGGTAAATGGAGCTACCTGGTGGCTCTGCATGCATGTAAAACATAAGAGACACTGCATAACCTAACTCTGGGATTAAAGTGACAGCCAGGGTTCTGGTAAATGGAGCTACCTGGTGGCTATGCATGCATGTAAAACATAAGAGAAACTGCATAACCTAACTCTGGGATTAAAGTGACAGCCAGGGTTCTGGTAAATGAAGCTACGTGGTGGCTCTGCATGCATGTAAAACATAAGAGAAACTGCACAACCTAACTCTGGGATAAATGTGACAGCCTGGGTTCTGGTAAATGAAGCTACCTGGTGGCTCTGCATACATGTAAAACATAACAGAAAGTGACAGCCAGGGTTCTGGTAAATGGAGCTACCTGGTGGCTCTGCATGCATGTAAAACATAAGAGAAACTGCATAACCTAACTCTGGGATTAAAGTGACAGCCAGGGTTCTGGTAAATGGAGCTACCTGGTGGCTCTGCATGCATGTAAAACATAAGAGAAACTGCATAACCTAACTCTGGGATTAAAGTAACAGCCAGGGTTCTGGTAAATGGAGCTACCTGGTGGCTCTGCATGCATGTAAAACATAAGAGAAACTGCATAACCTAACTCTGGGATTAAAGTGAAAGCCAGGGTTCTGGTAAATGGAGCTACCTCGTGGCTCTGCATGCATGTAAAACATAAGAGAACCTGCATAACCTAACTCTGGGATAAAAGTGACAGCGAGGGTTCTGGTAAATGGAGCTACCTCGTGGCTCTGCATACATGTAAAACATAAGAGAACCTGCATAACCTAACTCTGGGATTAAAGTGACAGCCAGGGTTCTGGTAAATGGAGCTACCCGGCGGCTCTGCATGCATGTAAAACATAAGAGAAACTGCTCTGGGAGTACAGTGACAGCCAGGGTTCCGGGTAAACGAAGCTACCTGGTGGCTCTGCATGCATGGAAAACATACGAGAAACTGCATAAACTAACTCTGGGAGTCCAGTGACAGCCAGGGTTCCGGCTAAATGGAGCTACCTGGTGGCTCTGCATACATGTAAAACATAAGAGAAACTGCATAAACTAACTCTGGGATTAAAGTGACAGCCAGGGTTCCGGGTAAATGGAGCTACCTGGTGGCTCTGCATGCATGTAAAACATAAGAGAAACTGCATAAACTAACTCTGGGAGTAAAGTGACAGCCAGGGTTCCGGTAAATGAAGCAACCTGGTGGCTCTGCATACATGTAAAACAGAAGAGAAACTGCATAACCTAACTCTGGGATTAAAGCGACTGCCTGGGTTCCGGTAAAAGGAGCTACCTGGTGGCTCTGCATACATGTAAAACAGAAGAGAAACTGCATAACCTAACTCTGGGATTAAAGCGACAGCCAGGGTTCTGGTAAATGGAGCTACCTGGCAGCTCTGCATACATGTAAAACAAAACCTAACCCTAGGATTAAAGCGACAGCCAGGGTTCTGGTAAATGGAGCTACCTGGTGGCTCTGCATGCATGTAAAACATAAGAGAAACTGCATAACCTAACTCTGGGAGTACAGTGACAGCCAGGGTTCCGGGTAAACGAAGCTACCTGGTGGCTCTGCATGCATGGAAAACATACGAGAAACTGCATAAACTAACTCTGGGAGTCCAGTGACAGCCAGGGTTCTGGCTAAATGGAGCTACCTGGTGGCTCTGCATACATGTAAAACATAAGAGAAACTGCATAAACTATCTCTGGGATTAAAGTGACATCCAGGGTTCCGGGTAAATGGAGCTACCTGGTGGCTCTGCATGCATGTAAAACATAAGAGAAACTGCATAAACTAACTCTGGGAGTAAAGTGACAGCCAGGGTTCCGGTAAATGAAGCAACCTGGTGGCTCTGCATACATGTAAAACAGAAGAGAAACTGCATAACCTAACTCTGGGATTAAAGCGACTGCCTGGGTTCCGGTAAAAGGAGCTACCTGGTGGCTCTGCATACATGTAAAACAGAAGAGAAACTGCATAACCTAACTCTGGGATTAAAGCGACAGCCAGGGTTCTGGTAAATGGAGCTACCTGGCGGCTCTGCATACATGTAAAACATGACCAAACCCTGGGATTAAAGCGACAGCCAGGGTTCTGGTAAATGGAGCTACCTGGTGGCTCTGCATGCATGTAAAACATAAGAGAAACTGCACAACCTAACTCTGGGAGCAAAGTGACAGCCAGGGTTCTGGTAAATGAAGCTATGTGGTGGCTCTGCATGCATGTAAAACATAAGAGAAACCGCACAACCTAACTCTTGGATCAATGTGACAGCCTGGGTTCTGGTAAATGAAGCCACCTGGTGGCTCTGCATACATGTAAAACATAAGAGAAAGTGACAGCCAGGGTTTTGGTAAATGGAGCTACCTGGTGGCTCGGCATATATGTAGAACATAAGAGAAACTGCATAACCTAACTCTGGGATTAAAGTGACAGCCAGGGTTCTGGTAAATGGAGCTACCTGGTGGCTCTGCATGCATGTAAAACATAAGAGACACTGCATAACCTAACTCTGGGATTAAAGTGACAGCCAGGGTTCTGGTAAATGGAGCTACCTGGTGGCTCTGCATGCATGTAAAACATAAGAGAAACTGCATAACCTAACTCTGGGATTAAAGTGACAGCCAGGGTTCTGGTAAATGGAGCTACCTGGTGGCTCTGCATGCATGTAAAACATAAGAGAAACTGCATAACCTAACTCTGGGATCAAAGTGACAGCCAGGGTTTTGGTAAATGGAGCTACCTGGTGGCTCTGCATGCATGTAAAACATAAGAGAAACTGCATAACCTAACTCTGGGATTAAAGCGACAGCCAGGGTTCTGGTAAATGGAGCTACCTGGTGGCTCTGCATGCATGTAAAACATAAGAGAAACTGCATAACCTAACTCTGGGATTAAAGCGACAGCCAGGGTTCTGGTAAATGGAGCTACCTCGTGGCTCTGCATACATGTAAAACATAAGAGAACCTGCATAACCTAACTCTGGGATTAAAGTGACAGCCAGGGTTTTGGTAAATGGAGCTACCCGGCGGCTCTGCATGCATGTAAAACATAAGAGAAACTGCATAACCTAACTCTGGGAGTACAGTGACAGCCAGGGTTCTGGGTAAACGAAGCTACCTGGTGGCTCTGCATGCATGTAAAACATAAGAGAAACTGCATAAACTAACTCTGGGAGTCCAGTGACAGCCAGTGTTCCGGCTAAATGGAGCTACCTGGTGGCTCTGCATACATGTAAAACATAAGAGAAACTGCATAAACTAACTCTGGTATTAAAGCGACAGCCGGGGTTCTGGTAAATGGAGCTACCTGGTGGCTCTGCATAAATGTAAAATATAAGAGAAACTGCATAACCTAACTCTGGGAGCAAAGTGACAGCCAGGGTTCTGGTAAATGGAGCTACCTGGCGGCTCTGCATGCATGTAAAACATAAGAGAAACTGCACAACCTAACTCTGGGATCAAAGCGACAGCCAGGGTTCCGGGTAAATGGAGCTACCTGGTGGCTCTGCATGCATGTAAAACATAAGAGAAACTGCATAACCTAACTCTGGGATTAAAGCGACAGCCGGGGTTCTGGTAAATGGAGCTACCTGGTGGCTCTGCATAAATGTAAAATATAAGAGAAACTGCATAACCTAACTCTGGGAGCAAAGTGACAGCCAGGGTTCTGGTAAATGGAGCTACCTGGCGGCTCTGCATGCATGTAAAACATAAGAGAAACTGCACAACCTAAGTCTGGGATTAAAGTGACAGCCTGGGTTCTGGTAAATGGAGCTACCTGGTGGCTCTGCATAAATGTAAAACAGAAGAGAAACTGCATAACCTAACTCTGGGATTAAAGCGACAGCCAGGGTTCTGGTAAATGGAGCGGGAACCTGCATTTCAGAGCTTGGGTTTGAGGGCTGCATCCAACACGTGTTATGGTGAGACCAGAGGGGCCAGGGGTGGAAAATACACCACATTTGCCATGCTGCAGGCAGGCCGAAAAGGACAAGCACAAAAGCCAATCATGCCATATCAAAGGCTTCTCTGCCCATTCTGCTGAGCGAACGCCTACGAAACGGCAATTCCCAGCAGCACCTGGGCCCAGAACTACAGTATGAAGACCATGATTAGAGTGGCATGTTGGCGCGCATGCGTGCAAAGAGGAACACAGGGCTTGTGCTCAAGACTTCAATTTGACAAGATGTGCGCCGAGCAGCTCTGGCCTCAGAACCCCATGCAAGGGGCCACGCCCTCGGATTGATATCCAGGCATCTCGCAAGACTCAGATAAATCCTGGAGTGCATTCTCGTACCACGGGGAGTAGGGGAACCGTGCACCGGGCCCAGCCGGACCAGTCCTCTGGCTCCTGCTTGCCACAAAGCAAAGCTGGCTAATGCTGCATATTGTGAACGCAACCTACGAAACACAGTGCACTGACCAAACTAACCCGCACATCTTACCACCTGCAACACCTTGTTTGTTTTTGGAATTGGTTATAAGCCATGGACGCTTTTTTTGAAAGTGCCTCCGAACCTAATTTCTGGCAGGAGCTTTACTCTGCATGTGAATTAGCCATGACCGGCCCCACAGAATCCTGTATGTGAACAGCCACGTGCAGCTACTAACATTACAAGCCCTCTAACCAAACAAAAGAAAGCTTGAGTACACGCATGTGTGAAGCAAAGTGCGGCAGTGTATAACATGTGCACTAATTACAGCAGCATTTTCTTGCAGCATTTTAACTGCTACTGCAACGCTGCCTGGGTCTGTGAATTCACAGGAGACAAGGAGGGACACTCCGGCCATCCACAACCCTAAGGTAAGTGTCATATTTTACTGTGTTGTGATCACTACTTGGGGGTGTTACATTGTAGGTAGGTGTGTGTGAATCAGAGGGCATGAATAGGAATACGGAGTGAAAAGACCCTATGTCCCCCACCGATCCATAACCTCTTCCTAATCCTCATTCCGGTGTCCCTCCTTCCCCGTACCCGTCCAACCATCGATTCCCTAACACTCCTTCCCTGCTGGGGTTGCGGAGCCCAGTGTAAGTTCTGACTTGCAGGTCCCAAAACCGCAGTGTGTGCCACTCCTGCGCCTCGGAGCTGTGGATCCTGTGACTGCATAACTCAGTTCTGGGATTAAAGTGACAGTCAGACTTCTGGCCGAAGGAACGTACCTGCTGCTTCTGTTGCTGTTGTTCTTTTTGTTCTACGAGTTTTCCTTTGTGCTACACTGTGTGTTGTTCCCGGGGTTGGTTTTGTTGATGCAGCTGGTGGAATAAAAGGACATCAAAGGGTTATATCTCTATATTCATGTTTGCAGAAAGAAAATACCCCACGAAGCTTCTGAAACAGAGGTGCTCATTTAGAGTTTGGGAGCCAAACTCAAACACTGTTAGTGCGTGCAATAAGCACGTGGCAACGAAAGGGGTCCTCATGATGATTCGGACTTAGTCCCTTGCGTTATTCCCCATTTCGTAGTCCCACTGGACAACCTTGGGAATTGTCATAATGCTGGATGCAGAAATTACCACATGCGGTAATGCTGCATGCAGCATTTACCACATCCAGTAATGTTGCATGCAGCATTCAACACATGCCGTAATGATGCATGCAGCATTTACCATATGCAGTAATGTTGTATGCAGAATTCAACACATGTAGTAATGTTGCATTCAGCATTTACCACATCCAGTAATGTTGCATGCAGCATTCAACACATGCCGTAATGATGCATGCAGCATTTACCACATGCAGTAATGTTGCATGCATCATTCACCACATGCAGTAATGTTGCATTCAGCATTCACCACATGCAATAATGTTGCATGCAGCATTTACAGCATGCAGTAATGTTGCATGCAGCTTTCAACACATGCCGTAATGATGCATGCAACATTTATTGCATGCAGTAATGTTACATGCAACATTCACCACATGCAGTAATGTTGTACTCAGCATTTACCATGTGGTAATGGGTTTGTGTGCAGGAAACTTCCTCCACACAAAACCAGGCAGCTTTGGCAAGTTTCATTTTTGAAGCTCTGATTGTTCTTACCACACCATCGAACTCTAAATGAGGCCCTCTTGGAATGCTGTCCAATGCTTATCCAACGATCTGACCCCTGCAACCTCTCACCCATCTCTTTCACAGACCATGATAATCAAGGTTACTCATGTTCTTGCCTCCCATCTCAGCATCTTCTTTCCTTCACCCAGATAAGCCTTCTCCATCTTGCACCCATTCGTTAAGCATTGAGCAACACAGACAGACAGGCGTGTGCTCAGCCTACTGGAAGGAATCCCCAGGTCCCAGAGGAGGCCTCTTTGCGTTCTCACTTCTGTGTGATTCTGCCAGATGCGAGCACTTGCCCAAACATGAGCATAATATTTGCCTGCAGATATTCCATCTTGCAGGAGGGCCTCTTCATCCAGATGGATGAGATTAGCCATTTCTAGGAAGAGATGTGTCCCTTTCTATGGCCCAGATGTCACCCGAATGGTCTCATATTGTGCTTAACGGAATTGGGAGCAGTGCAACCCTGCTGATGCCATCAATTCAAAGGAGGCCAAATACTTGCAGGCTTTCAAATCAAGATTCAATTGAGATCTTGTGCAGAAAACATGAAACCCAACCTCACTGTTCACATGGAGGCCAGAGACTAGTATTTGAGTGACGAGAGAATGGCTGCTAAGGAAAGAGCCCTCTTTGCGAAAGAATGGATAAAGTTGGGCCTGCTATGTGTGAGGAGAGCCTTGCTACCACAGGTCAAAGTTCAAGGCTGAATTGTGGATAGTAACTCTAAGGCAGCCAAGTCTTTCATCTGACATGAAGGACTGCTTGGAAATGTGGCTTCCTTGGCCCAGTTGCATATGTATTGAACCCGCAGAGTAGAGTTACACACATTAGAAGAACACGCAGGGCTGTTTGAGAAGCACCTCTTTCAGTATACTATATATGGATAATGTGTGTATCCTACTGTCTGGCAACCTACTTGTGCATCAATGAACTTAAATGCATTGGCAAAAGGTTTGTTCAAACAGTTCTCCTATTAATAGCAGATAACAAACCCGGGCAATTTAGTATTGTGTCTATGGTAATGGTAACATTTATTTATAAAGCGCCTATACACAAGGCAAGTGTTTCAATGCTTTCTAGGGGCCAGTGTCCTACTTGAATCCAGCAGGCATCTCAAGGACGAGTCCAAGGGCCAGGACATTTCGAGACAAATGATGTGGGTCTGGAGAATTGCAATCGTTTTGGACAGGAAGCTTGAAATGGGGGACTTATTCTAGAACAGCGGGTGCCCTTTAATGATTGCACAGAGGGACAAAGAACAACACCATTGTTGGAATGACAAATGGAAAATCAGCAACTCGCGAGCAGCAGAGTCCCAGTTGCGGAGACAGTGGTTTGCAGGCCTGTTAACTGAAGAGGATGATCACAGCGTTGGAGCTTTAACCAGTCCAGAATCGACAACCTGTGATGAGTCAAATCACTCAGCGCAGGTGATGCTTGCTCACTTGAAGCCATCTTTAACTAAAAAGACATTGATGTGACTTGGTTTGTAAATCCCGTGCAAGAGAAGTCATTAACATAAGGAAATATTGCGCCGATTTGGTAGAAACAAACTACATGCAGCACTAAGAACCTCTGGCAATGTTTGGGAAGTACATCGTCTTTGGAGTCCCTTTGGCCAGGGACTAGCCCTTAGTATTGGAAGTTTTACATCATGTTTACACTAATTAGATAACGAGGAGTTAATTTTGCTGTGCATCCCGCCCCAATATCTTGTCAATGTCTCGGAAGGAGCCAGTTAGCGGGAAAAGACCCCCCTGCGGTACATCGGGCTGTAGGAAAACCAGGACTTTCATTGGGAGGCTGCTTTTGGGCTGATCAATGTTAGAGCTGGTTAAAGCTGGTTTTGGGCTGATCAATGTTAGAGTTGGTTTTGGGCTGATCAATGTTAAAGCTGGTTAAAGCTGGTTTTGGGCTGATCAATGTTAGAGCTGGTTTTGGGCTGATCAATGTTAAAGCTGGTTAAAGCTGGTTTTGGGCTATCAATGTTAAAGCTGCTTTTGGGCTGATCAATGTTAAAGCTGCTTTTGGGCTGATCAATGTTAATGTTTGGAAGGGAGCAGTTCCCTTAACATATTTGTCATTGATGAAAAAGTTTCATTTAATTTATGTTAACAGTTGACATGTGGGGTGTTGCGGCAAAGGGAGCCCTTGTAGAGGCCTCATCAGGAAAGCTGAGAGATAAAAGTTTGTACTTGTTTGCAAGCTGCCAGCCACCTGGAGTTGGTGTCTCAGACTTTAGTTTGTGTCTTCCTTTTAGGTAGGAAAAAGCAAAAGTCACGAGTCAATCTGAGACCTCTGACATTGCGACATATGTGCCCGGAATCTAGGGCTGCGATGCCAGTGCCACAGGACACACACCTGCGCTGTGACATGCTTGTGAGCAGCAGTCCAGTGCTGTCCTGGTGGTGTGGGACGAGAAGTCCCAATACAGGAGCAACACATTCTGGCGTTGGGACCTAGGGTGAGGGGGAGGTATGTCTACAGCAGGGCGCGAGCCCCAAAGACTGAAGACAAGCTAGGAGAACCTGGGTGGACATCGGATACAACAGCAAGGTTCTGATACGTTGTGTATAGTAATGAAATGTACGTATGTACAGAGAAGTGATGGGGACATAAAAAGAAACAGGGCCAAAATGAGATGTGCCTACATACACTATGAAGTCACTCTTTCATAATCAGTGCTAGTAACTTAATTGCAAAACTAGGTGCTCATTATGAGTTTCCCGGTATCTCGCCGGTGATTCCGGTGGGTACCGTCTGGGCTGCCTGATATCCTGATATTACCGGGATGCTAAAGGTGGCGGAGATGCCGGTAACTCCCCCTTCCATAGGATTCCATGGGATGGGGTTGCACCCATCACTGGCACTGTTAGTAACGATGCCAGTGATTCCGGCATTTATCTGCCGTTAGATTAGAGCCCCTGCGCAGACGTGGAGTTGGCCCGGTCCAGAAAGTTGGCGGTAATCATTGTTACTGGCACTTTATTTTGGGACCGGCCAACTCATATGAGCCTTCATATCTGCCATTTCTTTTATGTCACAAGGCCACACACTAGGATTTTAAAAGCACTGCACAGTCCATTTTGCCATCCATCTAGCTACTTACAGCCAGCAACCCATAGGTTAATTCTCCCGCATAAGGTCCTTGCAGGGGCTCCACAGATGTGAATACCCAGACACACAGGAGGCTAGACTGGTCCTCATGCATTCCTATTTGCACCCCCTCTTGCTAATTCCGCTTTTGCACTCCAAGTCGATAGTGAAACGGGTGGGCAAGTCTTGCCATGCACATCTGTTGGCCACCCATCACTGCCAGACCTTCTGTAATGTATTTACTTCTGATATTTTATAACCCACCACATTGCAAATTATTATAATTTAAGATCAGGGATGATAGGAGAGAGGGGGATTTGGGTGACATTCCCAGCTAAACCGGGGGGATGCATGCTGGGTTCCAACGAGGAACGAGGGAGAGGAGAGATTGGGGAGAAGGAAGAGGGACAAGTTAGGGGACATTCACAGCTAAGACCTGGGGTCCCATCCCATGTCCTGATAGCAGGGAAGATAAAGTGAGAGATAGAAGAGGGGTGAGAGGGGGCAGGTCAGAGGCCATTCATATCTAAGCCCAGGGGTCACATTATGGACCCGGATTAGGAAGAAGGGTGATAAGGAGAAATTGGGGAAAGGGGAGAGGGACAGGTCAGGAGACATTCAAAGCTATGCCCATTGGCCACATTCCAGATCCTGACAAGAGGGAGGGAAGTAGTGAGAGAAAGGGGAGTAAGAGAGGGAGAGATCAGGTGACTTCCACAGCTAGGCCCGGGGGCCACATTTAGGATCCTGACTAAGAATAAGGAAGAGAAGGGGAAATTGGGGAGACGGTAGAGGGACAGGACTGGAGACGTTCCAGTTAGCCCAGGGGCCACAGTCCAGATCCTGGCAAGGATGGGAGGTAGAGAGATAAGGAAGAGAAGAGAAGGGAAAGCTCAAGGAACACTTATAGCTGAAAGGAGAGAAAGAAAGGAGGGCACAGTGTGCAGGGAGATAGCACACTTTGGAGCTTCTCGCAGGGGGAGAAATGGAGCCACTGAAGCTGGAGGTATTAGCATAATTGCTCATTTTATTTTTGATCGAATGATACATTTGGCCGAATTTTGCCAGTACCATTAGATCAAGAAAAAAAATAATTAGACTAATACTTACCGAACATGGGGAAGGGCGGTTGCGGGGGTGTCCCCTGCTCCCTATGATTGATATGAATTAGCCTTGGGGTGTTGCGGAGGTGTCCCTCGCTTCCTCAATATTGGAGACGGGGGACCGGAAAAAGAAAATAAAGAAGAAAAAGGGATCCTGCAGCATTGGATCGGACCTGCGTTAGAGGGACGGTTCTGACACCGCAGAGCTGAAGTGGACCTGGCCACAGGCAAACAGATAAGTGGAGAAGGGGGCTGAGAGGATGGGGGTACGGGGTGTGGGTTCCTGCGAGTGTGTTTGATCCTCTGATAATTGATCGCATGCTGGCTGTGAGCACACAATCCATTCGAAAGAGGATTGATAGAGCAGCCCAGAACAGACATTAAAAAGACCCACAAGAGGGATGTTTTTAGGTGCTGTTGAGTATGGGCAGGCTTTGGAGTCACGAAGGCTGGGAGCGGAGTACTCGGCAAGGGACATGTGTTCCGAAGAGGGTCCACTTTTCCCAAAATGAGTGGCCGTCTCCGAGTACTGCAATGCACGCCAAAAGACGAGCATTCAGTGATCAAGAAAGGCAAAGTTACTTCCAGAAAGGTGTTCCACTGTGAAGGTGGAAGCTTTCATGTCGAAACACTGATAGTACACTGGGTAAAGTGGAAGATAGGGGGGGGCACCAGCAGACAGGACCCTTATGAGCAATCATTGCCCCCATGATTAGCCCCAGATACCGCAGGGCAGAAGGAAGAACCCGACTTGCATAGTGTGCCCTCAGACCTCGTTGCAGCAACAAGTGGGGGCTATGAGTAGGAGTTTCAGCCTGCATTGCATGTGCATGTGTGAAATATGTTGTTTATCAGTGTATAGTGACAAAACTAAAAGTATTTTGAGGATTGATTATATAGGCTTATTTTAAATTATTTGCATTTTATATGTTCTGGTAATTTTATGCATTTTTAACTCGAATCAAAATCAATGAAATATGACTGTGAAATTAATTAAAATATCTGTGCACCTCAGATTGCTGTTCCTGCAGAATAGTTATCACCATGTACAGACCATGCAATTTAAAAGGCCATCTTAGTGCCTCTAAAAGTGAAGTGTTCTCTTTTTCCAGCCGCCACTGTCCCTCCTCCTCTCTCCTCCTGCTACTAGTTTTGCACTGGGTCTTCGTCTTCTGCCCATAATCTGGGCATTCTGTGATTCCTCTCTTTCTTTCACATTGCACATCTCCAATACTGCACGACTTTGTGTTCTCATCTCGTTAATATTAGCAAGCCTTGTCCTTCCTCACTTTCCATGCTACTAAACTGCTGATTGCTACTTTCGTTATCTCCTTAATATTAGCAAGCCTTGTCCTTCCTCACTTTCCGTGCTATTAAACTGCTGATTTCTATTTCCGTGCTACTAAACTGCTGATTGTTACTTTCGTTTGCTCGTTAATATTAGCAAGCCTTGTCCTTCCTCACTTTCCGTGCTACTAAACTGCTGATTGCTACTTTCGTTATCTCGTTAATATTAGCAAGCCTTGTCCTTCCTCACTTTCCGTGCTACTAAACTGCTGATTGCTACTTTCGTTATCTCGTTAATATTAGCAAGCCTTGTCCTTCCTCACTTTCCGTGCTACTAAACTGCTGATTGCTACTTTTGTTTTCTCGTTAATATTAGCAAGCCTTGTCCTTCCTCACTTTCCGTGCTACTAAACTGCTGATTGCTACTTTCGTTATCTCGTTAATATTAGCAAGCCTTGTCCTTCCTCACTTTCCGTGCTACTAAACTGCTGATTGCTACTTTCGTTATCTCGTTAATATTAGCAAGCCTTGTCCTTCCTCACTTTCCATGCTACTAAATTGCTGATTGCTACTTTCGTTATCTCGTTAATATTAGCAAGCCTTGTCCTTCCTCACTTTCCGTGCTACTAAACTGCTGATTGCTACTTTCGTTTTCTCGTTAATATTAGCAAGCCTTGTCCTTCCTCACTTTCCATGCTACTAAACTGCTGATTGCTGTGACGTCCCGAGTTATGGATAGCGCACATGCGCGAGCCTCGTTGTGGCCCGCGCATGCGCGGTGGCAATAAAGTGCGCCCGTGCGGCAGTTCCCGCCGGGACGCGGACGAACCAACATCGCGTCCCGCGTACTCCTTGTGTGCCTGCATGAATGCCTGCGTGTGTGGGGCCCCGGGCACATATAACAACTGGCGACGAGGCGGGATCACTGCCGCAACGTGTGCCCAACACGTGGGTGCAGAGGAACAACAAATCCGCGTTGCTACGCAGTGACACGGAGCGGACCCAGCGGTAAAACTCCACGTGGAGTGGCAGTAGCGGCCTGAGAAGGTGCTCGTGCGCTGCCACTTCAAGAAAACACGACAAATTTTTGGAACCCCGACCGCCCCCAACAATCTGGGGACGATCACAACGACGCAGACAGCACAACACGGTTGGGCAGAGACCAAGGACCTGGAAAACAGCAGTCTGAGGTACGTGGAACCCCACCCCAGTCAGGTTTGCGGCCTCCAAATTACTGAGAGGTGCCTGTGCGACCTGTGAGGATGGCGGAAAGTGATGGGGAAACAGAAACTGCGACAAGGGTGATAAGGACTCAACAGGGGTCGCTACTGCCCATGCAGGAATTTGATACTTCCGGCCCCCCGTCCAAGCTAGGCCCCCGGTGGCTACTATGGGTGAAGAAACTAGAAATGTATTTTACAGCCACAGGGACCACCGATGATGACTCAAAAAGAGCGACGCTCCTATATTCGGCGGGGCTAGAGGTGATGCGCATATATGAATCACTCAACCTGCGAATAGTCACATATGCAACGGTAAAGACTGCATTGGAAAACCACTTTATCCCCCAGTCAAATGTAGACTATGAAAGATTCCTGTTTTCCAAGGAGAAACAGCGGGAGGAGGAATCCCTTGACCAATTCTGTGCAAGGCTGACACTAATGGCTAGCACATGTCGCTGGGACAACGAAGAGTCGATGATACGACACCAGGTTATCCAGGGCTGCAGCTCAGGCAAACTGAGACGGCAAATACTGAGGGAGCCAGGATGGTCACTGCAACAAATACAAGACAGTGGCCGAACCTACGAGCTGGCAGAGTCCAGAGGGGCGAACATGGACGCAGCGGTCCATCCCAGCACACGGGATGTAGCATATGCCATGAACAAATGGCCCAAGTCAAGAGACAAATGGACCCCAAAGTCATCCGGAAACAACACCCCTACCACCTCTGGACCTTCCTGCAAATACTGTGGATATGACCTGCCACACACGGAGGAGTGTCCAGCCAAGGGTAGGTCCTGCGGAAGGTGCAACGAACCAGGACACTATGCACGCATGTGCCGCGCCCCCGCTCCTGTGCCTGTGCAGAGAGGACCCGTGAGGGTACGAGGTAGCGGTTTCAGAAGACAGCGGAGCATTGCAGCGCTGGAACTAGAAATCCAAAAGCTACAGCTCGCCGAGGAAGAGGAAGAAGACGAAGAAGAGGAGGACGAGGTCTTTTTCATCTCGAACATTGCATCGGCGAGCAAACGGAAAAGACAGCCCAAGTGCGAAGTGAACATTCTGGGGGTGCCAACTCAAATTCTCATCGATACAGGTGCATCAGTGTGTGTTCTCGCAGAGGAACACTACCTGAGACTCCCAGGCCCTCCAACACTGGACAAGTCCATGGCAAAAATTTTCACGTTCGGGGGGGATACCCCGTTGCCTCTCAAAGGGGTATTTGTGTCACCAGTGTCAAAGGGGGAAGTCTCGATCAAGGCCAGATTCTTCATCACAGATGTTAGCCCACACTCCATACTCAGTTGCGCTGCATCTGAGGCACTAAATCTCGTCCACTTCGCATACGAGGTATATCAGATAGACATTGAGACACTGTTGAACAAATTCTCAGGCATCTTCGAGGGAATTGGGAAATTGAAAGCGCCCCCGGTGCGTCTCCACATCGACGAATCAATCAGGCCCACGGCCCTGAAACACAGGCGGATACCTTTCCACCTCAGGGAAAATGTGGAGGAGGAACTCCGATCCCTTGTCAGCATGGACATCATCGAGAGAGTAGAGGGGCCGACGCCATGGGTCTCTCCGATCGTGGTGACGCCCAAACCAAAACAACCCTGGGCGGTTAGAATATGTGTTGATATGCGACTGCCCAATGCAGCGATTAAGAGGGAAAGACATATAACACCGACCCTCGATGACATCATTGGAGAACTACAAGGCGCCAAGGTTTTCTCTAAATTGGACCTGAGAGCAGGGTATCATCAGCTTGAACTCCACCCTGACTCGAGATATATAACAACATTCACGACGCACGATGGCCTCTACCAATTCAAACGCCTAAGCTTCGGGGTCTCGTCAGCCGCCGAAGTATTTCAAAATACCATCCGAGGGGCCCTAGCAGGCCTCAAAGGCGTGTTGAACATGAGCGACGACATCCTGGTGTTCGCAGCCTCGGAATCGGAACACGTGAAGAGGCTGGAAAGCACTCTCCAAAGGCTGAAAAGTTTAGGCCTCACGTTACATCGGCAAAAATGCGAGTTCTTCAAGGACCGCATAGGTTTCTTTGGTTTCATCTTCCATGCAGCGGGCGTATCCCCCGACCCGGCCAAAATCAAGGACATCAGGAACGCTGCCGCCCCACAATCCCCCACCGGGGTGAGAAGCTTCCTGGGGATGGTAACATACTGTGGGCGGTTCATCAAAGGGCTAGCGTCAACGGCAGAGCCGCTCAGGGCGCTGACGAGGAACGACACAGCATGGAAATGGGGCGCCGAGGAGCAAGAGGCATTCCAGACCCTGAAGACCGCCCTGTCCGATGGCGACACCATGGCGTATTTCAACCCTGGAGTGGAGTCCGAGGTGGTGGTAGATGCGAGCCCGGTAGGGGTTGGGGCGGTACTACTGCAACCGGACGAGCGTGGGAATATGCGTCCTATCGCATATGCGAGCAAAGCCCTCTCCACTACTGAAATGAAATACTCACAGATTGAAAGGGAAGCACTAGCCATCCTGTGGGGCTGCCGCCATTTCCGCCTATACATCTTGGGCAAACCTGTTGTGGTCGTGACGGACCACAAGCCGTTGTTACCGATACTAGCCGGTGTGTCATCGAAACCACCACCCAGGATTAAAAGGTGGATGCTGGCGCTGATGGAGTATGGGGTAAGACTGATATACAGGCCAGGCACCAACAATCCAGCAGACTATCTATCACGCCACCCCAACAAAGAGGATCCGGATACGGACATTGGCGCGAGTGACTGTCACGGACTACTGTGTCAAGTGGTGGAAGGATCTCTTCCGACGGCGATATCAAGAGCAGTCGTATCGACGGAATCGGCCAACGACGAGGTCTTCGGCATTGTCCGAATGGCAATAAGAAGCGGTGACTGGAAAGAGGTGCTGCGAGACGATTCACGCCGACAAGAAGTGGCCCAGAGAGACCTCCAAGCGCTCTGGAAGGTGCGAGAGGACCTCTCCATCTCGGACGACGGGCTCATACTGAGAGGACGCCAAATTGTTGTGCCAAGGACGCTGAGGACCCGGATGCTCGAGCTAGCGCACGTCGGCCACCAGGGAGTGGTCAAAACAAAGGCACGGTTAAGAGCCAAAGTATGGTTCCCGGATTTGGAGAAAATGGTAGAGAACTTTGTGAAAAGATGTCTAGCGTGCCAGCCGCGACCCCAGGCGACAGAGCTCCGCCGATCCGGTCCATGGAACGCAGCCAAAAACCATGGGGGACGGTACATGTAGACTTCGGGTCAACAGGACGGGGCATGTACTTTCTGGTAGCGGTGGACCAATGGTCACGATACCCCGAGGTAGAGATAGTTGAATCAACGGCGACTGAATTCTCAACGAAGGCACTAGACAAGATGTTTGCCACACACGGGTTCCCAGACCTCATATGCTCGGACAACGGCCCGCCGTTCACTGGCAACCAGTTCGCCACCTACCTCAAGGAAAGAGGAATTCAACATCGCAGGGTGTCCCCACTCTGGCCACGGGCCAATGGGGAAGCCAAAAGGATGATGCGGACCCTCAACAAAGTCCTACGAATATCCGCCAGCAGCGGGGCAGACCTGGAGAGAAAGCTTGTGGAATTTCTTAGGGAATACCGCACGACACCTCACCAGTCCACGGGAGTGGCTCCTGCGGAAGCACTATTTGGACGATGCCCAAGAGGACTGCTACCGGAGGAAGAAGGCCGAACACCCGGAGTTATTGACAATGAGAAGATTCGGGAAGAGCGAATCAGGCGCAACGAAAAGGAAAGTGAACGACGAGGGCTACAGGAAAAGGAAATGCGGGTAGGGGACACGGTGTTGGTCAGGAATCGACACCCGGAAGGCAAACTGTCCCTCCCATTTGAGCCACGCCCGTGGAAGGTAACACATGTGAAGGGCACGATGGTAACGGCGGCCTGCGATCGGGGGACTGTTACACGCAACCGGTCGTTCTTCAAGAGAATTGAAAATCCAGTCGAGAATGAAGTACCGGAGGAAGCCACAAGCACGGAGGAACCACACACCGATCAAGGCGAGAGCGGGCACCAAGCCCCAGCTGGAGCCGGACCCGGCTGTCCCACGCGGCCTGGGACCCCACCGAGATATCCAGTCCGCCGAGAGCGGAGGCTGCCAGGCTATCTCAAGGACTATGTCCTGGACTCGGGGGACTAAGCCGAAGAGACCTGATGGGACGTAAGTGTAATTGCTAAAGGCTGTGTTCAAGGCCACCAATTGCATTGGGGACCAGGCACCCCGCAAGTTTATGTTCTATTTTTGTTAAAGTTGAAAAGGGATGTGACGTCCCGAGTTATGGATAGCGCGCATGCGCGAGCCTCGTTGTGGCCCGCGCATGCGCGGTGGCAATAAAGTGCGCCCGTGCGGCAGTTCCCGCCGGGATGCGGACGAACCAACATCGCGTCCCGCGTACTCCTTGCGTGCCTGCATGAATGCCTGCGTGTGTGGGGCCCCGGGCACATATAACAATTGCTACTTTCGTTTTCTCGTTAATATTAGCAAGCCTTGTCCTTCCTCACTTTCCATGCTACTAAATTGCTGATTGCTACTTTCGTTTTCTCCCGCCGTGACTATTGTTCCTGTCTTCTTCCTGGCCTCCCTGCATTCTGTTTTGAGCTCTGCCCTTCCCACTTTTTGTTCTATCTATCCTTCTGCTCTTTCTTTCTTTTTCTTGGTTATCCCTCGAAGCTCGTCTTCCATTTGGCGTCTTCTGTATTTCTTTTAAATGTGTCCATGCTAGCAGCGGGCTATCTCTGTTGCTTTGTCTATATGTATGTCCCCACCCGTCCTCTCCGCACTCAAAGTCTCTTCCACCGGCTGGCCCTAAACACCCATGTGCTCAGTCCCGTTTCCGCTCTTTTCATGTCCTTGCTCCCAAGTTCTGGAATGCGGTACCACTGCTTTACTCTTTTTCACACCACCCTCAAAGCTCGCCCATTCTCTACTATGACTTAACTGCCTCGCTTTGGGTGGATTTGTACCATTTTAATATTGCATGTACAGCGCTTTGGCGAAAGTGCCTTATAAATCAAATCAATTGCATATATCATTACCTAAGCAGATGACACCCGCATCGTTGTTGTGACCACAGGTATTTTTGTACAGCTCAGCGTGGCGACAGTGCAGTAAGCTGGGCTCGTCCCCGTGGCAGTTCACGTAGTCCAGGAGAATCGCTCCATCCCCCTGGCCAAAATAGGCATTTTTAGGAGCGGAGTGCACCATTCCACACCCGAGCTGTCTGCACACCACCTCTGCGTTGAAATGGTTCCAGTAGGAGTCGCACACCGACTCCCAGGCATCCTTGTAGAAAATCTCAACGCGCCCCTCGCATGTGTTGCCGCCATCCACGAGCCGGATGGGGTACAGCTCTGTAAAATAAAGAGCACTGTGTGAATCTCGGCAAAGCATCCGCAGTCTACAAGAAAGAAGGCTATTTCCAGTGTAAACAACAAGAAACGGTTCAAATAGAATACATTATTTCAATAATTTGATGGCGTAAGGGCACAGGGCGCAATGTTTAGGAAGACCAAAGCCCAGAGAGGTGGAATCGATAGTGACCCGGAAGTACTGCTTCTTTTCCAAATCCGCCGCCCCGGATACCAAGACTCAGGAAGAAGATGCCAACACTGCCCTCTCTGGCACTCATGACCTGCACTCAGTTACATGTGCTCACCTGCAGACTTACGTTCAACATACATTAGCTCTAGGGGAGCAGGAACTCCCAAATGTCCTTCCCAACTGGGTGCTACAAGAACCTCCCCGCCCCCCCCCCCAGCCCATGATATGGACTTCTCCTCATTAGAGGTCCCAGGGCTGTCTGCAGTCGGGAAGTTCAGTGTGTGAGATCAAACCAAATTATCTTCATTTCTTCGTCTTAAAAGACAGAAGGGTACAAAAAATACAGTGCAGCACACAGGTGCATAAATGACTCATTTCCCCATGGCGATGCCTCACTTTCAGACTATCCCAACCCTCATGATTATCAAAGAGAAACCTAATTTACATTTCGCAATCCAGCACTTCTCAATAGCCCCACAGGTGTGCATGGGGTAAATGTTTATATATACCATGCCGTAATTGATAACCTGTGTTACATTATACTGACATAATACAAGCCAGTAGATTGTGATTTCAAGAAGTTGCATTGGCCTTACAGGGGCAGTTTCATTGCCATACAAGTTCAGAAGGTTTCTGCGGTAAGCATCTACCACAGGTGGTTAAATTGCAGGTGGGGGGGGGGCAATCCTGCTGCTCTTCAGGGCTCTTGGCCATACCTGGGCCTTCACAATGACAGGCACGGCCGTACAATATGCATAAATGCATCAGATGGGTTATCAACCGATCTCCAACCTCCACACCATGCTTTGGGCCTCATTACAAGTTTGGCGGTATCTGGGCAGTAAATCTGCCCAGATACCACCAAACGGATTTACCGTTACCACCACCTGGCACAGCAGAATTACAGCTGGATTTCAAGTGGTGGTCGGCCTTGTTAGTCCCCATTTTGGCAGCCCATAGCACTCCATCGGGATTTCGGTGGAATTACCACCAGTGGCAATTCCGATGGGGGTAATTCCACCAAAATAGCTTTTTTTGGCAGTAAGGTGGCAAAATTATCTACAGCTTTTTGGTAGAGGTTTTTCCTCCACCTTATGTCCTAGCCCATAGTGTGGCAATGCGGTAATGTGGCAGTAATGCATTGGTAACTCTCTTACCACAGAGTTACTACTGCATAAGCAACGTTTTTGGCCACACACCGCCAAGCTCATAGTGAAGCCCTTTATCTTGAAAGTGTCATCCCTGACTATTAGAGTGGGAATACAGTTCCTGTTTCCTTTAGAAAGAGTTAGGGAGAGAGAGAAAGAGAGAGAAAGCAAGAGAGAGAGGGGAGAAAGAGACAGAGAGAGAGAGAGAGAGAGAGAAAGCAAGAGGGGGGAGAGAGAGACAGAGAGAGAGAGAGAGAGAGAGAGAGAGAGAGAGAGAGGAAGAGGGAGAGAGAGAGAGATGGAGAGTGAGATAGAGAAAGAGCGAGAGAGAAAGAAAGAGAGAGGGAGAGAGAGAGAGGGAGAGACAGAGGGAGAGTGAAAGCGAGATAGCGAGAAAACAAGAGAGAGGGAGAGAGAGAGCAAGAGAGAGAGAGAGCGAGAGTGAGAGAGAGAGGGAGAGAGAGACAGAGGGAGAGAGAGAGTGAGAGAGAGTGTGAAAGAGAGCGAGAGAGAAAGAGAGAAAGAGGGAGAGAGAGAGAACGAGAGAGGGAGAGAGAGAGCGAGAGAGAAAGCAAGAGAGAGTGAGGGAGATAGAGACAGGGAGGGCGAGGGAGAGAGTGCAAGGGAGAGAGAAGGAGAGAGAGAGCAAGAGAGAGAGAGAGCGAGAGAGCGAGAGGAAGAGAGAGATAGAGAGAGACAGAGGGAGAGAGAGAGTGAGAGAGAGTGTGAAAGAGAGAGAGAAAGAGAGAGAGAAAGAGGGAGAGAGAGAAGGAGAGAGAGGGAGAGAGAGGGAGAGAGGGAGCGAGAGAGAGAAAGCAAGAGAGAGTGAGGGAGAGAGAGAGAGAGAGGGAGAGCGAGCGAGAGAGTGCAAGGGGGAGAGAGGGAGAGAGAAAGAGAGAGGGGAATAGGGAGAGAAAGCGAGAGAGAGGGAGAGGGAGATAGAGAGAGAGGGAGAAAGAGAGGGAGAGAGAGCGAGAGAACGAGAGCGAGAGAGATAGAAAGAAAGAGAGAGAGTGAGAGGGAGAGAGGGAGAGAAAGAGAGAGAGAGAGGGAGAGAGCAAGAGAGAGGAATAGAGAGAGAGCGAGAAAGAGAGAGAGAGAGAGCGAGGGAGAGAGAACGAGCGAGGTAGAGTGAGGGAGAGAGCGAGAGAGAGACAGAGAGAAAGGGAGAGAGAGAGGGAGAGCGGGAGAGGGAGAGCGGGAGAGAGAGGTAGAGAGATAGAGAGAGGGAGAGTGTGCAAGGGAGAGAGAGGCAGAGAGAGAGGGAGAGAGTGAGAGAGAGCGATAGAGAGGGAGAGAGAGACAGAGAAAGCGAGAGAGACAGCGGGAGAGAGAGAGGGGGAGAGAGAGCGAGAGAGGGAGGGCCCTATAAACTCTAACGTCTTGGGCTTGCACAAAATAAAACTAAGCAATTTGGCATTGCCTAAAATTCAATAAAATTAAAAGAGGTATCAGAAAGAATTTACATGGTAAATCATACAGTTTACAAAAAAAAACATTTGAATATTAGATTCTATCGACACATCACATAAGCAAACACTAGTCCTAAACGTATTCCAGGGCTATGCATTTAATGAGAAAGGAAGTTAATAAAACGCATAATTTAGTAATTAACTTCCTGGCACAGCTGTTAGATACTAATGTAAGATCATTTTCTGTGTTGGTGCTGGGGCTGTACTGATGTGGTGAATAAGCTTTAACAGGCACCTTTTCGATCCTCCGAAGACATAACAATATGATTCTGCTTAATCAACAGAGCCTTATTCAATATTGCCTTAGAGTTCTTATTCATTTATTCTGGTTTTAGATGCAAATGACCTCAACCAGTATCTGATCAAGTCTGTGTGCTTCCTCCAGATGTAAACAATCCTTTAAGATCAACTTGTTCAAGTGTGTATACTGATGACCCCATATTGATAAATGCAAAGACATGAAATACACATCAATATGCACGAGACACAAAGGGAAACACAAGATTTGATTGTGAGAAATACACACAATGAGGAGAAAAATACAAAGCACCAAACTCACCCACACACTCCCCTCATACACAAACACCCACCCACCAAATGATCACACACACCGTACACAACACTGCATTCCACCCTCCACACACCGCAACCTCCACCCCATGCAAACACACTGTGAGGAAGTCCACTGCACTGCACCATTGTGAAGGACCAGCAGACTCTGCAGGTCAGGGGAAGCCACTTGCTACCCAAAGGAAACATGAGGATGGTATATGGGTTCAAACCAATGGAGTATTTGCCCCCTTAGCTAACTACATTGATTAATTATTAAACCGTACGGTGACAGAGTAGATTACCTAAAGGTAATCATGGTGATGAGGCCATCTGTTATTTCAGAGCTCTGAGACCCATGGTTGTGTAGCGCTATATATGAAATAGATATTATTAATTATTACTATTATTATTATTATTATTATTATTATTATTATTATTATTATTATTATTATTAATGATATGTGTAAATTCCTAGAAAAATTGTGGCCAAATCAGAAACGGTGCCTGCATTGTGTTAATGACTATCAATTACTAATGAAAATCATGTGTTTGTTGCTACTTTACTAGACAGGGTTCTGATTAAAAAAATAATTTGCCTTGAAATAAAACTGTACAGACCAAAAACGGTACAACCATGGGCTCACATTTAGGCCCGAGCTTTGCAAATTTGCAAATGACAACCTTTGCAATTGATATTACCTGATCAGATGAGGAGTGGCTGAGAGGGAGATCCTTCTGGCTTCCACACATTAACAATGTTTCTATTGTGTGGGCAGGAACTATTGAAGATCTACAATTGTGTCAAAGTTGGATGACTACACAACATGATATCATTACAGTGATTACGCATGCTGGGGGAAGACCATATCCATTTTCTAGATGTTGTGCTATATTTCCATGAAGGTATATTTGGATTTTCTGTATATACAACACGTACTTAATGTAATTTGTTTGCTCCATTCAATTTGTATCATCCTCGAGCCCTGAAAAGAGATTGATCATATTCACAATGGACCTCATTACGACCCTGGCGGAATGGGTTAGACAGCGCTGGTAATGGTGCCGGCGCCGTTAAACCCATTCCGCCCTACTACGAGGTTTCCTTGCGCGACCCGCTCTGGATGTCTGGTCAGACCAAACGTCCTTTGCGGGTCCCGCGAGCGAACTAACAACCGGCCCGTCATTAACAGGCATGTTGTTAGCATGCTCCCCATTCCCATTGAGCCCTATGGGGGTTCAAATAGGAATGGGGATGGTCCGGGTCTGTGTTCCCTGAATGGGGAAATACTGGGCCCTCCAAGGTCAGAATGGCCCGGTATTTCCCCATTCAGGGACCACAGACCCGGCCCAAAGTTTGGAGGCAGCCATGCCCTCATTAAGGGCATGGCTGCCTCCAAACTCGTAATGAGGCCCACTGTGTGTTTGTTAAAAGAATTCAATTGCCGAGCACATAGTGGCTTTTAGATTGACACTCTTAAGGGGTTATTGACCCACTGCCAAGGCCTTTTTTTGGTGATTTTGGTATTTTGCCACTCAATGTCTTCTAATGTTTTCTCTTTCAGAGACTGCCAAGTAGGGTATGTCCTTTTTTCACCTCCAGGCAGAGCTGCCGCACATTCCTTTCAGCAGAACAATTGTGAAAAGCTCAGCTTGTGCTGGAAGAATATTTCTAAGATATGGAATTTGTGGTATGAAGGAATCCACTAGAACTGTTCCTTTCATGTGTTCTCACATGATTTTTGCATGCCTATGGCGCTGGAGGATAGCTCAGGGGCAACGTGTTTGTCTTGGAAGCAAGACAATGCGGGGCAACACAGGTTCACTTCCTGTCCTGTGCTAAGGGCCCGGTCTCTGGTAATAACTGCGGTCGTGCTTTTATATCTGCTTTTGACATTATGATCATATCTTCCCTATTTTGGGCTTGGTGCATCATGACAACAGTACATGTCCAATATCATGGAAAGGCAAAACTACCAGGAAACTGCACATGTGTTCCATGTGTGAGGGATACTGTGCACGCACCGTGAAAAAAGACACTAAAATAAGGTCAAAAGTGAGAAGACATGGATATTCTTTACCACACTTGACATCGACATAAAATAAAGACCAACAAAGGTTGCACCTGTGTCCCAGATATGATATGCCTTCATTCGGCGAGTGACCTCTGGATAGTTTATTTCCCCCTCCATCGATGTCAGGGCTAAAGACAAACTAACAGCACCTCTCCACTCTCTCCAGGGTGTGGCGCTACATGGGAACTGCACAGCCCAGGCACTAGTTTCTATTTGTGCCAAGAGCATGGTGACACGTGGTGATGTGCCCGCGAGGATTATTAAAGCTCATGGAACAGTCAAAAGGCTTCTTAGCAAAGCATCGCTAGTGGAGTGGGAATTTGGCATGCCTCCGTAAAGGGAACACCAAGGGGAGCAGGGTTTGAATCTTACTTCCTCCCATGACTTTTTGAATTGGTCTTTTGCCCGCAATGTGATAAAAACAAATAGGTTATCGTGTATAGTTCTCACATTTCTCGTGTTATCCTGGGCACGGATAAAGTCACTCAGGCTGCACAGTCCAATTAAATGATTATGGTGCAGCGGGGGTCGGGCAGCCTGCAGGAGCTACGCTGCTGCTCAGCAACAAGGGCCTTTGATGGATTGCTTGAATATCGCGGCATCCACTGTGCGGAGGGCAGTAAAGTTTGCTCCCAGAATCCCAGGATCACAACCTAGTCACTTCTAAAAGGGTGCAAAGGGAGGGCAGCTGCAGGTTTCTTTAAGGAGCTATAGGGAAGCAGACTTGTCAAACAGTGTGATTTGATTCTGTGATGATATGTGGAGAACCATCTCCGGTTCCGGAAGCACCTCAAGACCTTCCTCTTTGCTTCTGCCTTCGGCCCCCTCCCCTCTCCCCTGCTGATCCGTTTCTCACTCGGCACTGTGCACCTGGCCACCCTCTGTCCTCCGGGGCCATGTACCTGCTCACCCTGCCAACCTCTCGCACTGCCTCCGGGCCACCCCTTGCACTGTGGTCTGTATCTGTACCCATACAGTCCCCCTCCCCTCCTTTCTTTTCTTTCTGCACTTACCAGACATACCCTGTCTGCTGCCTTAAACCCAGCACTTGCCACTTGCTGGCTGCAATACCTCTGTTTCCCAGCACTTGCCACTTGCTGGCTGCAATACCGTTGTTTCCCAGCACTTGCCACTTGCTGGCTGCAATACCGCTGTTTCCCAGCACTTGCCACTTGCTGGCTGCAATACCGCTGTTTCCCAGCACTTGCCACTTGCTGGCTGCAATACCGCTGTTTATTGCCTTTTTTATTAATTTATTTTATTTATCTTGTTCACCTTTGCTCTGCACTTTCCACTTCTCGACTCCTTCCATGAACTTTTCACCTTTCCCTTAATATGATATGATAGGTTACTTATAACGCACTTAATACCCAGTGGTTTCTAAGCGCGGACCCAGGGATCGAACCTGTGTTGCTCTGTGCCGTCTTGCTTCCAAGGCAAGCATGTTGCCCTTGAGCTATCCTCCCGAGATGCATGCACTTGCACGTTCTCAATGTCATTGGGACTAGTAAGATTGTTGTTTTTGTTCTCCCATGTTCCCCTCCCTTGCCGTGTCGCGCTCTGAAACACTTGTGTGCGAGCACGATATGAATAAAATATCAATATCAATGTGATGCCATCCTAAACTGTGTTGCAACAGTGGGATGGGAAGTGTTATGGCTGCGACTTGTAGTCCTCAAATTGTAAAAACAAGGGAAACTAAGCTGCGAGAGTGCAGCACTACACAGGACTCAGGATGTTGATCCCACGACTATCTTGTCCCCCCTATAGCTCCGGGTGAGCAGTCTTTAGAGAATTGCTTGCTTTTGCCCACCAACACTTCAGTAAAAGCTCTACAGTACGCCCTGTCCTAGAAAAACAAAATAACTGCATAAATAAAAATATGTTCTGTAAAAACAGTAGGAAATACATGAAAATAATAAACAAGTAACAAGAATGGTGCACAAATTCACCAGTGTGCCACTCTTATTGCCTGCACCAAAATAAATGTGAGCAAATAAGCTCACACACAAAATAAATCAGGGAATAAAGTGAACGCTCAATAATCCAGGTAAAATAATATACTGTACTATTAATTGCTTCTTGAAGCTAGGCCTGCACTCAATACATTCTATAATACTACAAATAATAATTATAATAACAAGAACAACTGAACTAATTAAAAATCACATAAGTGGAGCAACTTGAAACCTGGGACCAGGGTGATTTTGGGGCCACCCATTTCATAAGTGCTTTGCCCAGTTGAGTTTTAAACCCTGTTTTCCAGTCTATCACAGGCGCCATGGAGGTTTCAAACCCCACAAACTAGGAAGTCGCTGTTTGCTGCGAAGGGCCTCTGCACAGTTAAAGGACTTCTTTATAACTCTGGAGAAATTGCTTGACTCGAGTGTCAAAGCCACGCCCTTATACCCAGAAGTAAAAAAAAACAGAGGCAAGCGTGTGCTTCCGCGCATGCGCTTCACGGAATGCGGTCAACCAGCGCCCGTATGAGCGTAGTGACGTATGGCCCGGGTTTGACGCTTTTAAGTTCTTTGTTTATTTAGCTGTGCACTACCCACAGTTGTATTGGGTTTGTTCTTTGATTGTTATAGTGCTCTGCTAGAAGTGTACCGTCTGTTGGGGGGCGGTCCTGAGCCCCCCCCGCTGCGGTCCCGTAAGCCTCAGCCCCGAAAGGAGACACTGACACAGCCTTTTGGTTCGGGCGTCCCGGTCGCTCTGCTCGCGGCCGGGAACGCCCCTTTATTTATACATTAGGCGGCGGCGTGCTACGTCACGCCGCCGCGTAAGCCCGTCACTGCGGGCAACGCCACACTCCTCCTTTTTCGGGAGGAACCACAAAACAATCCTTTTAATGATCATTATGTTTCGACACACAACTATGCTATAAAACTCCACTGCACACCCAACGCCCCTTTATTGTCAACCACCCGGATCCCTGCTTCACAATTTACACGCTAAGTGTCCAAGAACATACTCTTTGAGGTAAGCAGGTTTCCCTCGCCCAGCCCTCTGGGGTTACCTCCTGCCTACCTCCGGCCCGTGGTGTCCCTCAGCTGTGGCTCCCCGGATTGGGGAGTCTGGGACCTCGTCCCAGAAGTCTCCGGCGTCGGGGTCCTCTGGTGGGTCAGGTTCCGGTGGAGTGTCAGTCCGGGGATCACCCAGTTTCTTGAAAAAACTCACATTCCGGGTGACGGCAGACCGCCCATCCGAGGCCGTCACCATGGACCCCTTGACAGCCACCACATCCAAAGGCTCGGGTTCATAGGGGAGCGAGAGCTTCCAGTGGGGGTGTCGGTTGCGGACCAGAACTTCGTCTCCCGGCTCCAGCCGTTGAGGCCGGAGACCCCGTCGTAGGTTTTCCTGGTCAATCCTTATTCTCCTCTCCGTCGCAATCCGCTGATCGTCAATCACTCCCGGTTCCTTCTCCCCAACCTCAGGGAGCAGACCTCGGGGACATCTTTTGAACAGCGCTTCCGCGGGAGCCACTCCAGTTGACGCATGCGGGGTAGTTCGATACACCCGCAGGAATTGGTACAGGGCCCGTTGGAGGGGTTGACCCTGTCCCTGGGCGATCCGGAATGTCTTATTAAGAGTCCGCATGAGTCTCTCTGCGTCGCCATTGGCTCGGGGCCACAGCGGGGACACCTTCCTGTGCTGCACCCCGCAGCTCTCCATTAGCTCAGAGAACCGCTCACTTTGAAAAGGAGCCCCATTGTCTGAGCACAGGGTGTGGGGAAACCCGTGGGCTGCAAAGATCTTCTACACCGCCACCACCACATGCTCAAACGCCACAGATTCGACGAACTCCACCTCTGGATATCTAGAGTATTCGTCGACAATGGCCAGGAAGTGGGTGCCCACCGACGTCGATCCAAAATCCGCGTGGACGGCCTCCCAGGGCCGGGTACCTCGAGGCATCACTTCTATTTCGGGCTCCCGTTGCAGAGGAGAGGCTGCCTGGCACCACACGCATGCCGCTACAAAGTCATCAACCTTCCTTTCTAGTTCGGGAAACCAGACCTTCAGCCGGAGTCGCGCCTTGGTCTTTGCCGCGCCTTGGTGTCCATGATGTGCCAGCGTGATTACCTCCCTCACTTTTGTCAGGGGGACGACAATCCGGTCACCGCGGAGCAGAAGGCCCGACTCCGAAAACGACAACTCATCCTTGACCTTCCACAGCTGCTCAAGCGTTGTTTTGGCCTCATGTGTCCGCCCGGCCACCGCCTCAAGGACGGACTTCCAGGAGCCGTGTTGCATCGAGTGCCTTAATACTTGAAAGCACTCATCCTGGGCCGCCGCGGCCTCCAGCTCCTCCAGCGGCATCGCGTTTGGTGTGGCCGCCTCCACCACCATCTGCACATGGCTATCAGCCTCCTCCTCACAGGCATCGTGCCCCTCTCCCCCGCGCATCCCCGGGTGGCGGGACAGGTAGTCTGCCGCATTATTGGCCCCAAGCCGGTACACCAGGGTGACAGAATATTCAAGGAGGGCAAGCATCCATCTCTCAATCCTTGCCGGCGGCTTTGACGAAGACCCCACCAGAATCGGGAGCAGCAGCCTGTGATCGGTTACCACCGTCACCGGACGACCCAGGACATAGAGTCAAAATGTCTGCAGCCCCACAGCAGCGCCAGGGCCTCCCGCTCGATCTGGGAGTACCTCTGCTCAGTTTCTGACAGTGCTTTACTGGCATATGCCACTGGTCGAACTCCCCCGTTGCTGTCCACCTGAGTCAGCACGGCCCCCAGGCCAAAAGGACTGGCGTCAACAACGATCTCCGACTCCAGGGCTGGGTCGAAGAACGCCATGGTGTCTTCCGTTGTGAGGGCTGCTTTAATGTCCTCGAAAGCGGCCTGCTCAAGTGGGCCCCAGTGCCACGCTGACTCCTTCTTTGTCAGTGCCCGGAGTGGTTCCGACCTGGAGGCGAGGTTTTGGATGAAACGTCCACAGTAGGTCACCATCCCCAGAAAACTCCTCACATCTGACACTGACTCTGGGGGCTGTGCCGACTTGATGTCCTGGACCTTTCTTGGATCAGGCGATACCCCTCCTTCCTTAAACACGAACCCAAAGAATAGGATGGAAGTACGCATGAACTCGCATTTTTCCTTATGCAGGGTAAGGCCCAGAGATTGGAGTCGTTCCAGTGTCTTACCCAGCCTCCTCATGTGAGCAACTTCCGTTTTAGCAAACACCAGGATGTCATCACTGATGTTGAGGACGTCCTCGAGATCTGCCAGGGCTCCCCTGATGATATTCTGGAACACCTCCGCTGCAGATGACACTCCAAAACTCAACCTTTTGTACCGGTACAACCCCCGGTGGGTGGTAAACGTCGTTATGTACCTGGACTCCGGGTGAAGAAAGACCTGGTGGTAACCAGCTCGGAGGTCCAGTTTCGAGAAGAACCTCGCCCCCTGCACTTCCGCAATTATGTCGTCGATCGTGGGGGTGAGATGCCGCTCCCTCTTTATTGCCTTGTTGGGGAGCCTCATGTCGACACAGATGCGGACCGAATCAGGCTGCTTCGGCTTTCTGGCCACCACGATCGGAGACACCCAGGGGGTTGGGCCCTCCACCTTTTCGATAATGTCTAGGTTTACCAAACTGTCCAACTCCTTGTCCACTTGCTCTCTCAGATGAAACGGTACCCTGCGATGTTTCAGGGCGATCGGTTGGACCGACTCATCAATGTGAAGCCTAACCGGTTCGCCGGTCATCTTCCCGATCCCACTGAAGAGTGCTGCGTACTTGTCCAGGAGATCATTGATGTCTTCCAAGTATACTGAATAGGCAAAGCTGATGATCCCCAGGGCCTCGGCGGCCGCACAGCTGAGCAGGGTGTTGTCACTCACCGGGGTAACATAGAAGCAAGCCTTAATCTGTGCGCCGTCATGCTCCACACGGGCTACAAAGGCACCATCCAGTGGTATCGGTTCCAGCCCTCCAAACGCAAAGATGCGAGCTTTCGGTGCGTCCAGACCCGGGAGGGGATCAAGCTTGTCATAATGTCCTCTGGCCATTACATTCACGGAGGCCCCCGTATCCACGAGCACCGGGACTGGGGAGTGGTTGACCTCCACCACACATCTGGGCTGTCTCTGGCTCTTCCTTTTCAGAACCTCCACACTCGAGACGAAGAAGATGTTCTCCTCGTCCTCCTCCTTGGCACCCTCCACCTGGGGATCCACCTCTCCCTGATCCACCTGGGCCACATTTGGCGGCGGGTTCTGGCGTGGAGTCCATGTCCTTGGCTGGCCTCTCGGCACCATCACGGGCAGGGCTGCACGGCATACCCTCGAAAAGTGGTCGGCCAGTCCACATCTGCCACAGGTTTTTCCAACCGCCGGACACTCTGTCGGGTGAGGGAGGTCGTATCCACACTTCTGGCACGACTCCGCGGCTCTGCCTGCCCTGTCACGGGGTCCTCCCCCAGGACGTCTCATGCCTCTGCCGCCTCGCCACACAGCACACACCTCCTCCGACCGCACTGACCGGGACCCTGCCTCCATCTTGTTGGCCAGAGCCTCTGCCACCTCATGGCACCGGCCGAGCTACAGTATGCGGGGCAGAGTGATGCCTGGCTCTCTGAGGACCTGCCTTCTGAGTTTGCCGGATGAGCATGCCTGGATAAGCATCGTGCGCATCATGTCTTCTGCGTCCGTCCATGCACATCCAAGGGAGAGCCGGCGCAAACGGCCATAAAAGGTGTCCAGTGTCTCATCGTCCTTCTGTTTGGCCGACAGCATGACAAATCTCTCATAGTCCACATTAGCAAGGGGGAGGAAATGTGCAAGGAGCGCCGCCTTAGCCGCATCATAGGAGGCATTAGCAGGTGTGAGGGATTCAAATATCTCCTGGACCACCGGTCCTGCGGAATACAGCATGGTGGCCACTCTGCTGTCATCATCCGTCACCTGAGAGGCTCTGAAATACATGTCCAGGCGACTCACCCACCTTCTCCACCGGGGGCCCGTGCTCGACGGTGGCCCTGATGCATCAAACTCGGGAATGGGCTGCCGAGCAGCGTGGGCCGTAGGAGCTCTCGCCTGAGCCATGATGGGGATTCCAGGTTGGGCCGCTGGCAGCACTGCGGGAGGTCCTGGCAGGGGCAACTGTGGAGCCGGTGGCGGCTGTTGCAATGTACTCACTGGAGGCTGCCCAAGCAGTTGAGGAGTTGGCGCAGCCCCTGCCCCGTCATCCGAGTCTCCAGAGTCACTCATAGGTCTGAGCGCACAGGCACCCCCACCAGTTACCCTGGGGGCCGCAACTCAGCCTCGCTTCACCACCCACAGTATGAATGCCTTCAACAGTCACATCCGATGTCAAGTACACACCTGGGACTGGCACCAGCTCCCAAGACCACTACCACAGCATACAGGTGTGAATGGCTCCCAATCCTAGCCTTCCACGATGATGAAGAGGACGAAGAAGAAGCCAGAGCGACTTGATGATGAAAGGGACGAAGAAGATTGCAGTCTCCATCCACTGGCATACACCAATATCTTGATAGTTCCAAAAATTAAGCCATAAGCATGGAGTAGGCTAAGCAGGTCCAGCCATATTAACCCTTCTCCTGGCTTTCACACGACGTAGTTACACCAAAACTACATAAAAATCCACAATCCAACCATGGGTGTGCAGATCAAGCTGCCTGCAAGCAGAATTGCCAAAAATTAGGCCCGGATTCACTTCCCCTTTTCAACCGGAGCTCGGAGAACATCCGCGGCCTGTCACACAAAATGGCCGTCGGCCGCGTGTACGAGCCGCAGCCACGGCGTAACACGGAGCATCCAGGCGCTCCGTGTATGCAGAAAAAAATTCGGAAGCCCGGGCATCCGCACTCGCTCGTCGCCACTGTTGGGGGGCGGTCCTGAGCCCCCCCCCGCTGCGGTCCCGTAAGCCCCAGCCCCGAAAGGAGACACTGACACAGCCTTTCGGTTCGGGCTTCCCGGTCGCTCTGCTCGCGGCCGGGAACGCCCCTTTATTTATACATTAGGTGGTGGCGTGCTACGTCACGCCGCCGCGTAAGCCCGTCACTGCGGGCAACGCCACACCGTCCATGGCGTGCCCATAAAGCACGTCTGTGTGATGCGTTACACACATAAAGTGTTAAATCAGGAAGAAACAGCAAAGTTCATGAGTTGAGCCACAGAAAGGTAACCTCATCTGATTGAAACGGATTGTACCATGTCTAGTTTGGGTTAGCTGTAGTGAACGGCACGGTTCACCAATAGCCTGACGCCACGTGTGTCGCGGCAAGAGTTACACGTGAAGCGTACGAAAAGTGTATAATAGGTGCGTAATAGGTGGTAAAAGTAACTGAGTCAAAGAAACACGAAGTGAAACTGTGTAAAATGATCAGAAGTATGGCTGATCAAGGCCTTGATTCACATAAGGTGTTACATGGGTGACGAATATGCCTTCCGAAAGTCATTAAACATCCCAAGTCACTTGGTATGTCCTGTAAACAAATGACTGAGTTCTGTCCAAAAATATCTCTATCGCCGTTAAATAGTAAAAGTACTGCTGCAAAAGAGCTAGTAGGAGAGCTTTCCTAAGATCTGGGTTGTGTTAGTTCTAAACCTTTGGATGACGTGATTTGTGGTGAGGAAATGCTAGCCTCTGGATATAGTGCAAGCACCGTAAATATGTCCCGGGAGGATTGCTCAGCGGCAACGTGCTCGCCTTGGAAACAAGACGACAGAAAGCAACACAGGTTCGATCTCTGGGTCCGCGCTTAGAAACCTCTGGGTATTAAGTGCGTTCTAAATACCAACTCAGACATATTCCTGTAACAGCACCTCAATGCCCCCGGGCTGTGTGAGCGCTTTAAAAATGCAAATATAAAAATAAATAAATATAACGTAAGCGACACCAATGTGCTTGTACCGCTGAGCTTGCCATTAGATCTTGAGCATAGTGGCTTGGTTGAGAGTGAAAATGTGGATGAGAAGAATGGTGCCTTGGATGTATGTGTGTGCTGTATTCCCAACATCAGTGGCAGGAAAATCATTAAATACACAAGCAATGGTTCACAACAGTGTAGACAGTGGTCAGCCAGTATTAGCAAGCGTTGACCTTCCTTACAGTGCACTGGAGGAGTACGGAGTGGAGGATCTCGGAAATAATATGATGGTGTCTTTTAGTGAGACATCTTCCACTCCGAGAAGACAGGATAATGAAGGAGTAAAGCCGTAATCGATCCCAGCGAGAGTACGCATATAAGTATCAGTGATAATAGCATGACATCAAGTGTGAAGTTTTATAATCTCTTAACTGAACTAGTGGCTGAGTGTGAGCGCCTTGAATTAAAATTAAATATACAATCTTTTCTTATACTTAAAAGTCGGAATGATGGCCGTAGATCAGTATGTGAGCGTGGCAGTAGTATGTCATTACAAAATGAGGCCCTCCAAGACATAACAGTGTCACATGGGAAAGCTAAGAAGTCGCTCCGGTATACGGCGAAGCACAGTAAGAGCACACAAATGAATACGAGAAACCCCTCCTTGGTTAAGAAACCAACTACACCAGTGAATCCTGCATTTACGTATAGTAATAAAACTAAATTGCGTAAATATGCAGAGTGAGAAAAACGATATCTCAAAACCTAAGATAGCCCAGAGTGAGCTTTGCCCGACTCCTGAGCTAGAAGAGTCTGTGGTAGAGGTGGCGATAACATCTAATAATAATGACAGCGAAGAGCCAAGTAAAGGGACTTCTTTAGCTATAGTAAAGGATATCCCTGTGGAGAGGTGGCGATAGCATCTAATAATAACGGCGAAGAGCCAAGTAAAGGGTCTTCTTTAGCTATAGTAAAGGATATCCCTGTGGAGAGGTGGCGATAACATCTAATAATAATGACAGCGAAGAGCCAAATAAAGGGTCTTCTTTAGCTATAGTAAAGGATATCCCTGTGGAGAGGTGGCGATAGCATCTAATAATAATGACAGCGAAGAGCCAAATAAAGGGTCTTCTTTAGCTATAGTAAAGGATATCCCTGTGGAGAGGTGGCGATAGCATCTAATAATAATGACAGCGAAGAGCCAAGTAAAGGGACTTCTTTAGCTATAGTAAAGGATATCCCTGTGGTAGAGGTGGCGATAGCATCTAATAATAATGACAGCGAAGAGCCAAGTAAAGGGTCTTCTTTAGCTATAGTAAAGGATATCCCTGTGGTAGAGGTGGCGATAGCATCTAATAATAACGGCGAAGAGCCAAGTAAAGGGTCTTCTTTAGCTATAGTAAAGGATATCCCTGTGATGGAGGTGGCGATAGCATCTAATAATAACGGCGAAGAGCCAAGTAAAGGGTCTTCTTTAGCTATAGTAAAGGATATCCCTGTGATGGAGGTGGCGATAGCATCTAATAATAACGGCGAAGAGCCAAGTAAAGGGTCTTCTTTAGCTATAGTAAAGGATATCCCTGTGGTAGAGGTGGCGATAGCATCTAATAATAACGGCGAAGAGCCAAGTAAAGGGTCTTCTTTAGCTATAGTAAAGGATATCCCTGTGGTAGAGGTGGCGATAGCATCTAATAATAACAGCGAAGAGCCAAGTAAAGGGACTTCTTTAGCTATAGTAAAGGATATCCCTGTGGAGAGGTGGCGATAGCATCTAATAATAACGGCGAAGAGCCAAGTAAAGGGTCTTCTTTAGATATTGTAAAGGATATCCCTGTGATGGAGGTGGCGATAGCATCTAATAATAACAGCGAAGAGCCAAGTAAAGGGACTTCTTTAGATATTGTAAATGATATCCCTGTGGAGAGGTGGCGATAGCATCTAATAATAACAGCGAAGAGCCAAGTAAAGGGTCTTCTGTAGCTATAGTAAAGGATATCCCTGTGGTAGAGGTGGCGATAGCATCTAATAATAACAGCGAAGAGCCAAGTAAAGGGACTTCTTTGCTATAGTAAAGGATATCCCTGTGGAGAGGTGGCAATAGCATCTAATAATAACGGCGAAGAGTCAAGTAAAGGGTCTTCTTTAGCTATAGTAAAGGATATCCCTGTGGAGAGGTGGCGATAGCATCTAATAATAACGGCGAAGAGTCAAGTAAAGGGTCTTCTTTAGCTATAGTAAAGGATATCCCTGTGGAGAGGTGGCGATAGCATCTAATAATAACAGCGAAGAGCCAAGTAAAGGGTCTTCTTTAGCTATAGTAAAGGATATCCCTGTGGAGAGGTGGCGATAGCATCTAATAATAACAGCGAAGAGTCAAGTAAAGGGTCTTCTGTAGCTATAGTAAAGGATATCCCTGTGGTAGAGGTGGCGATAGCATCTAATAATAACAGCGAAGAGCCAAGTAAAGGGACTTCTTTGCTATAGTAAAGGATATCCCTGTGGTAGAGGTGGCGATAGCATCTAATAATAACAGCGAAGAGCCAAGTAAAGGGACTTCTTTGCTATAGTAAAGGATATCCCTGTGGTAGAGGTGGCGATAGCATCTAATAATAATGACAGCAAAGAGCCAAGTAAAGGGTCTTCTTTAGCTATAGTAAAGGATATCCCTGTGATGGAGGTGGCGATAGCATCTAATAATAACAGCGAAGAGCCAAGTAAAGGGTCTTCTTTAGCTATAGTAAAGGATATCTCTGTGTAATCAATAGCGTCAACTGCATGGGCTAAGAGTTTGGTTCAATCTGAAGTACACTCTCAGGCACAGACCACCTTGACAGAGATATGGAAGGTTAAAGCCAACAATAGTGATACAAAAGAGGTCCACGGAATTATACCTGTAAGAGCTCCCAGTAAAGAATCTTTGGCTGAAAGGAAATCAGATAAAGATTTGCAATTGCATCTAATTTTTCAAGGCCAAAACGAACCGCCACTGAAAAGATCAGCGGTCTTGAATAATGTAGATTCAATTGTTCCACTAAGGACTATCACTATTCAGGACATCAGTTAGTTGATCAGGTGGAAGTAGTGGGTGAGTTTACCGCAAATGTATGGTTTAACACAGACTCTCTTTTGAACTATGTCTTGAGCTATGAAGCTGATTTATTAAGATTAGGCTATTATTGTTGCATAGTTACAATGCCAACGTCCAAACTGCGTCCGTCTGTGGCATTGCAAACTGCTTACTGAGTAGGAATATACAAGCTGAGTGCCCAAGCAAAACACCCATAGTTAGGGGTGCTAAGAACTCTAAAAACTCAGATTCAGTGGTAATGTTGAGTACTGGAGGTATGAACGCGATACCTCTAGTGATGCAGAGTAATGATTCTGTAGTAACTAAACAAGCGACTACAGAGAATGGATATTGGCAGTGGCTCCCTGCAGCATTTAAGCCACATTTTATGACGGGTAAAAGTTGAGATGATTTATTGTTTACATGGAACACGAGGGGTCATACTCACCTGTTTGCAGAGGAAGGGTTGGTATCTATGTTAGATAGTTGCTTGTTTGTTGCCCTGCAAGAAACTTGGCTTACTGACAATGCTCCATTTGATGGGCGCAGCACAGTACATCAAGCAGCTATCCAAGGAAAAAAAGGGCGACCAAAAGGCGGCCTCCTAATAACAGTGAAACTTCCCTGGGTAGCACAAATGTTGAAAGAATCCACTCTAAATGTTTTGGCAGCTAAGTTGTATTTAAAGGAGGTTATAATTCTCATGAATATTTATGACCCTCCTAATATGGTGAATACAAAAGCGAATTTAAGTGTCGTGAGTTCTATTCTTCATCGTTATAATCATAAATATCCGATATGGATTGCTGGAGACCTAAATGCAAAGATTAGTCCAATGTCGACAAGTGGGATTCGGGACACAGTGAAAGTATCCTGGCCTATCAATACAAGGGAAACTGTGGTACAGTGCTCTGGTAAGCCATGGGTTTATAATGCTCAATGGTAGTAGACCGAGTGACGCATACAAGGCAGGTACAAGAGTGGCGGGTAGATCTGCCTCTGTATTGGACTATGTGTTTGCCAATAATAAAGGCATTGGCTATATCCAAGATATGGGCATAGTACATAGAGAGGAGAGGGATCATCTGCCTCTGTGCAGCCTTCTGATGTTGTCTACTAGAAATCGAGTACCAGACGATTACGACCGAAACGGCCAAATATATGTCAATGAGGGACAGAATCGCATCCAATGGCATGCTAAAAATCTGGAATATGCAAATGTAGCGGTTACGGCTTTATTTCCAAAATTCATAGCTGAAGGCCGATCTGTTGTAACCTATGCTGGGAAAATGTTGGTAACACAATTCTCAGATATGATGGAGGTAATACAAAAACAAGTGACGGATAATCGTGCACATAAGACTGCTATTAAAAGATCAAATAAAGGCGTATCCAATAGTCAATACAAAGATAAGGCAATAAGTATTGCGGAAAAAAGGGTACGTTGTCAAATAGCAGAAGTTGTCTGTTGCACAAGGATTTGGTTTGATACTGACTTGATCACGGCTAGAGTAAAATCCATCGAGAATGGATATCGCCGTTGGTTAAGACAGCACCAGTTGAATTGTGAGATCGAGCGATGGCAAGAGATTGTCTCATTGGCATATTCTAATAATTCATCTAAGATCGGGGATGTAATCCGTAATACTAAACCAAGAGATGTAAGAATGAATTGTATCTCTGAAGAGATGCGGTGTGTCCACATCCAATCAACCTTAGGTCAGACAGAAAACAGTGAAGAAGTATATCCATTACCATCCGAGAAATGGCTATACAAAGCGTCCGTCTTAGATAGAACATCAATCATAGCACAGCTTAGCAACTCTAGAGCAGCAGGGCCCGATGGATCTTGAAATAAACTTCTCAAATTAGAGCCAGATTTCTGGGCCTCTGTGCTGCATAGGCTATATACAGAAATAGGTGTCTTAGACTGTATCCCAAAGTCATGGAATGTGAGTCACATTCTAACTGTGTGTAAAAAGCTTAATGGGCTGACCCTACGAATTTTAGAATGTTGGCTATGCTTGACATACCTTCAAAACTTCTTGCCTGAGTATTATTAATAGAATTAAATGACTGGATACAAAGCAACAACCTTCTGCTGGCTAATCAGATTGGTTTCAGACCAAGATCTAGTGCAACCTACAATCTGATTGTATTAACATCAGTCATTGAATATGCGTGGAAACGTAGACATTTGAATGTATACTGTACTTTAATCGACTTCTCAGCCGCCTTCGATTCGGTTCTTAGGAATCGTTTGTGGACTAAGCTAAACTCATGGAATGTTCCCAAAGGCCTACTTAAAATGCTAATGTTACTCTATTGAGACACTTCGGTGCGGATACGTTTGGATGCTAGAGGGAAATTGTCAGCTATTACACCAACAAGTTGTGGCGTGAAACAGGGTTGCATCGTGGCAGCATCCCTGTTTAACTTATATTTAGCGGACATGGACTATACCTTCTATAACTTGACCACATGTCCAGTGAAACGTAGCACGTTGTCCGTGGGATGGTTACAATATGCGGACAACCTGCTATTGCTAGATTACACAACAGCGGGTCTAAAGAGGTTGCTAGAATCATTGGCTGTTTAAAATAAATGGGTTGAAAATCATCATAGAAAAGAGTAAAATAATGGTCTTCCCTGTACATAAATTCCCTAAAAAAACATGTGTGGTCTGTGAACACGGTAAACCTTGAACAGGTCACCAGTTATACATATCTGGGGATTTTGATAGACAGTAAGTTAAGTTGGGATAGGCAATGGCTATAAAGAAAATCACGATGCCTTATGTCAGCCAATGCAATCAGCGCCTTTCTAGGCAGGAACGTTGGATATTCTACACAGGATGTCTTGTTGATTTATACCGCAAAACTAAGAGCCATGTTGATGCACGCAATAGAGATAAGGGGACATAAATATTTATCTCGCCTAATACAACTTGAGGCAATGATACTTGAAACCTTTGCGTCTTCCCGCCACCATATCAGTGGAATACTTTTACTTAGAATTCAATATGAAATGCATTTGAGCTGACTATATAAGCAGATCAGTAATATGCTCCGACAATTTGACTAAGCTGGATAATGGTAGAAATGTTGTAACACACATGCAAGCATTTTCGAAAATAGATAAATGTACAACAATGGGTACTGTGGGAATCATTAAATCTATGCACAAAAAATAGGTGGAAGGGTTTACACAAACCCCAAGCGTTATTCCCTCTGTTCAGTTCAAGGGTTGGCTCAAAGGAAAATTGGTAGAGCACACTAATGAGTATCATACAGTGGCGCTTGCAACCAAAGCACATAGCGGCTACTGTTACAAATATCATATACATCGAGAGAGAGTGCTCAAATGCATTGAAGCGTATCCAAGTCCCTTGGTATCTTATCTTTTAGGAAATTCAATAATTCAGAGTCATCGGAGACTAAAGGGTCATGTCTAGGCCTAAATCGTGATATGAGACAATGGGCCTCATTACGAGCTTGCCGGTCCGGATACAATGGTACTGGTAGGCTTGCCTGTACCATTGCACCGTCCCTTACGAGTTAACATCAATGCATGGTGTGCAAGAGGGTGATGGGCTCATTTCTATTAACACATTATTGTAGATAAGTGGGTAAAAGAGGGGAGAACTAGGGAGATATAGGGAGGATTTCCACACCACTTTATCACAACTACAAAGAAACATAGCCATGCTTCTGGCTTAATCTGCATTGCCATAATCCCACCAGCCACCGCGTATGGGTCATAACAAGTTTGGCTGTGCTGTAATTAGTGGCAGTATATCTAGTAAGGCTACTTTTTGTCACAAACAGATTTCGGTCCACTTTTACCAAGCCATGAAATTCTTAATTTCGAGGTAAAGTGCAATTACCACCAGCACACAGCTGGAGGTGTGTCCTTCACTTTACCACCAAAAAACAAAGGATTGACCAGGGCGTAATGACCACCTGTGGCAATTCCACCAAAATCCAACGGTGACTACGACCGCCATTAACCAACCCGTTATCTAGCGTCACATGTGGTGATGCTTTCCCAACTGTGCTGTGTCAGGAAGGCACGGTATCAAAGTAAGACAGACACCACAGTTCAAGTGTGTTTATTGAACTTCATCAAGGGTGTGATAAACGCCTATCTAATCCTAAATCTAAGATGGGAGCAAGCTACGACCATCAAATAATAATAATGCAGTTCTAGTGGAGTCTCGTCAAAAAATAAAAAAGGGCCCATACTAATAAACCTATTGCCAATCCTGTTACTGCTAACTTACAAATAGTGTAGGACAATGTTCATGAAAAAGAAAGAAGTGTTCATAAAGTGATAAGTCAGGATGTTCAGGCCATTGGCCTGCCTTTCCCACGTTTTCAGCATGAGACAAGGTGTTTCACTCGAGCATAGCAGTCTTGGGCTTCTTCAGCATGAGGACACCGTTCCTTTTAACAACATCAGGGCCTTCTGTACCCAAGTCTCTTACGTTCAAAGTCTCTTCATTCAGAGGGCCTGATGTACCAAAAACAATGAAAAGGTTCCTTTCCAGATATTCAAGTCGGGTGGTTCGCTCTTCACCCTGGATCCCCCTCAGCCGGTCTCAGATCCCTTTTCTTACCACAATCTTTCATTGGGATCCCCCCCTTCCGGGTTCAGACTCATTTTAGTACGTAGGCATCCCTCAGTCGGGTAACATTTGCAACAGCAATATCTTCTCAGGTAACTCACGGTTCACCCTGGATCCCCCTCTTCTGGGCTCAGACCCCCTTTTATACAATTAGGTTCCTTCGGCGGAGATCAGACGAATCCCAGTTTGTTTTAGCTATCTACGACTTTCGAATGTGCACAGAATTTAGCTTGGCCCATTGCAGGACCACTTTCATTTCACAGTTCAATAATTCTCACATGCTCAGTTGGATACCAAACAGAGACCTTCGAATGAGCACCCAAGTGGCGCCCGACTACTCTGTGTATAGTACCTATTTCGGTTTCACAAAGTTCAATCGTATACTCCTCCACTTATTTCATACAATGTTGATAGTAGCACAGTTCGGTCTGCTATCATTCTCTCTGACTCACCGGCTGTGTTCACTGGTGCTACTTTGTTGTCAGAGCCAAGGACAGTACCAGGGTGGCAATCGCTTCTCCTGCCTTCGCTATCTTTGACACACACTGCATCGTTGATCAGTTGTAATTGCTGGTCTTATGTTTCTTTTCTGTGAGGCCTCGTTATGGTCACAGTTCTTCTCCGAAAAGGTCAAAGCTAGTTCTCTCCTTGCAACCCTCTCTGGTGTTGCCACCTTTCTCCTCGGTTTAAACTGCCATATGGAAATTGCTGCTTCCTTGTGCGTTTTGCCTTGCTCAGAGTGTGCTTTCGTGCTCCGCCTTTTATCTGTGTGGGGAAGTGTGGTGGAAGTCTGGTGTGTGTAATTATAAGTAATTGCCTGACTCTGCCTGTGAGGAATTCGAACATCCGACTGGGAGGGTGGGGGAGGGTGCGCTTGCCTGGGCTTTTTTTGATTTAGTAATAATGAAAATGAATGATGGGAGATCAGCCTCCGAGAAATGTGTGAGGCCATTCTGCGCACATTTCATCTGCTTCCCGCACAAAACGCATAGTCACTTGTACTCCGGGAAGACACAGCCTACAGGCGCCGTCTTCCCCTGTCATATTCAGCTGGAATTTGACAGCCCCGGGTACATGAAAGCATCCCAAGGAGGGGGAGGGCACACCTTCCTCCAGCATGGGCAGCCTAATTTAAATGTCAAAGGCTCCATGGATCTGCTTTCCTTTGTCCTCCAGCTGGTGGCAGTGCATACTAATGAGATAATTGAAGCAAGCCTGAAGGAGATTAGGTGCCTTGCTAGGTTCTGCCAGCAAGCTTCCTAGGTGGGAAGAGCTGGAGAGTCTCTGGATTGCCTGCAATCACTCTCCTAAGCTTTGGGACAACAGCCTTGAAAGGACACAAGCCCTGCGAAGAAGCTAGGAGGAGGGTCACACACGCATCATCCAGCGTTCAGCTTTTAAGGACATTTTCGAGACAGTCGAGTCCTCGAACTGCATCCAGCTGCACCTCTGACTGTTGTCACGACGCAGAGGAGCCATCCGAGCCGCCTCGACCAGGATTCCTGATCCGCCAACCAACACAGAGACAACGATTCTTGGCCCTGAGCCGCCGTGCCGGACAGCCTGCAGACGTCCATCCAGCCTCGATTGCCATACTGCCTGCTGCCTGGTACCCACAGCTGTCTCCTGACACAAACTCTCTCAAGGGCTGCAAAGTGTCCTGGACCCGCCTCAACGCTGTCGAGCACCAACAACTTCTTCAGCACCAGGTACATTCTGGTTCTGTCCCCCTGGTCTTTCTCTGAAGGCCTCTAGAGGCAGTTACAATCCTTTGCCCTTTGGTGCTGGAACCGAGTAACCTTTAACAGTAAGACTGATTACTTTACCTACTACCCTCCTGTCAGTATCCAGAGTGCATCCCTTTCCTTCGTCTGTCCTCTGTATTCTTTACAGGGTGGGTGGTAATTGTAATGTGCTTGAACTGTCTTTTGTAATAATAATAAAGTAGATATTTGTATACAACCTTGACTGGACAGTCCCTTTTATCAATGGGTAATAATTGTATTTTTGCTGTGTTGCAACTAACCAACGATCCACCACCTTGCGGAGATAAGCCTCCAGTTTCGTCAACGTTACCGAAATTTGGACAAGGAGGTATTATAATTCACTTGTATTCCAATCTCTTCAGATCCCTTCTGGTGTACTAGAGCTGTGGGGTTGATTGATGGTTTAGAAACCTGTATTCATCCATGGACGACTGGTGCCCCGGAAGGTGATTCGTCACACTGCCTGACACTTGTTTTGGGACATGTCAGGTATACGGCTTGGGTGTTAGTCTGTTGTCGCTCACGGTGAACTGTCTGTGAGAAAGTGTTTGTGTCGGGAAATGGCAGGGGTTGAGCTTCTAGGTATCCTACGTGGCAGGATGGGGAAAAGGATACCACATCTCACCCTTTGGTAGCCCACTTCTACTCCCTGAAGACCCCTCATCCAGGTAATCCTCCCTCACTGGTCCACCCACAGGAACTGGATCCAATAGCGATGGCCGTGAACTGGCAACTTGGATGACAGATCCCTGGGGACTAGCGGGTGAGACACCTTCAGATTTCTCACAGCATCCTCTCCAATGTTGCATTTTATCTACCTGTAGCTGCATACTTGATGTAACCCCCTGATGTAGCCCCCTGCTCCATGACGTGAGACTTTCCCGAATTGTGCTCCCTCTCCAATGTTGCATTGTATCTACCTGTAGCTGCATACTTGATGTAACCCCCTGCACCATTAGGTGAGGCATTCCGATGGGCTAACATTATGTTAATGCTCATAGAGCCTTGATTCTACGTCCATGGTAACTGTGAAGCTCCATGGTGGGACAAACGTGTGTTGAACTCAGTGAGCGTTGAAAGACACATCCTCGTGATTGTTCTAAAGGCGCATAGCTATAAATGATTATAGAAACCTGAATCCTGAACTGCTGTCACTCAGCTTAATGAATGACACGCACTCGTGTTTCTTCTGTTCACAGCATATTCTACAACACCCTGATATTTAATACAGCCCAAGCCTCACTAGGGTAAGAAATACTAAACAAATCAGTGCAAAATCTTTTCCAGAAAGAATGTTGTGTATGCATATCTGAATATGTCTCGGGAGGATAACTCAAGGGCAACGCGCTCACCTTGGCAGCAAGATGACACAGAGCAACACAGGTCCTAGAAACCTCTGGGTGTTATAAATAAACAATAATATTAGCACACTTATCTTTCAGGTATCCCGGCTCAGTAAGGTTACTCATTAGATAGTGCAATCTATTTACAGAATCTTGCTCTATTTAAGTGCCATTAGGTAAGAAATACCTTGTATTCACACATGGTGATGTGGTGTGAGAACGCACAACATCTGCAGCATTTCTTATTACCTTGAGTGTTTCACAGTGGATTTCATGCGGAGGCTCCCCTGAGTTATGCACTTTTGTTTTACAGGGAGTCTTAAGTATCAGCACTAACATTGAATTCCAGAGCAGCTCCAACTTCAATGCTATACCTTTTTAGGCAGCCTTGAATGCCAGCCCTCCTATTCTCTCTTATTGCACAGGAATGACAAGACTTCTGAACATGAAGTATTCACAGCAGTGTGTATCTTGATTGATCTATCTTTTTGACTAGAAGTGTACACAAGAAGTCAAACCCTAAGAGTAGATATGAGTGATGTCCTGGACCTTGTTATGCCTTCTTACTGACTCACACAACTAGTGAACCTAGGTGTGTCTATACCATTCTGCCTTATTCCATGCCTTACTATTCCCCTCTCCTTCACACGAGTGCTGAACTTAGGTGTGCCTATACAATTCTGTCTTATTCCATGCCTTACTATTCCCCTATCTGTCACACGACTGCTGAACCTAGGTGTGCCTATACCATTCTGCCTTATTCCATGCCTTACTATTCCCCTCTCCGTCACACGACTGCTGAACCTAGGTGTGCCTATACCATTCTGCGTTATTCCATGCCTTACTATTCCCCTCTCCGTCACACGACTGCTGAACGTAGGTGTGCCTATACCATTCTGCCTTATTCCATGCCTTACTATTCCCCTCTCCGTCACAAGACTGCAGAACCTAGGTGTGCCTATACCATTCTGCCTTATTCCATGACTTACTATTCCCCTCTCCGTCACACGTCTGCAGAACCTAGGTGTGCCTATACCATTCTGCCTTATTCCATGCCTTACTATTCCCCTCTCCTTCACACGACTGCTGAACCTAGGTGTGCCTATACCATTCTGCCTTATTCCATGCCTTACTATTCCCCTCTCCTTCACACGACTGCTGAACCTAGGTGTGCCTATACCATTCTGCCTTATTCCATGCCTTAGTATTCCCCTCTCCATCACACGACTGCTGAACCTAGGTGTGCCTATACCATTCTGCCTTATTCCATGCCTTACTATTCCCCTCTCCGTCACACGTCTGCAGAACATAGGTGTGCCTATACCATTCTGCCTTATTCCATGCCTTACTATTCCCCTCTCCTTCACACGTCTGCAGAACCTAGGTGTGCCTATACCATTCTGCCTTATTCCATGCCTTACTATTCCCCTATCTGTCACACGACTGCTGAACCTAGGTGTGCCTATACCATTCTGCCTTATTCCATGCCTTACTATTCCCCTCTCCTTCACACGACTGCTGAACCTAGGTGTGCCTATACCATTCTGCCTTATTCCATGCCTTCCTATTCCCCTCTCCTTCACACGAGTGCTGAACCTAGGTGTGCCTATACCATTCTGCCTTATTCCATGCCTTACTATTCCCCTCTCCTTCACACGACTGCTGAACCTAGGTGTGCCTATACCATTCTGCCTTATTCGATGCCTTACTATTCCCCTCTCCTTCACACGAGTGCTGAACCTAGGTGTGCCTTCTCCGTAATGGATGTCTGTGCTTTGGTGAAATTCAAACCCTGGTGCGTTTGTAACAACCCTTCACCCCCATTGTGAATTACGTTTCTGTGCTTTTGTCAAAATGCAAATCCTGGTGTGTTTATAACAACTCTTCACCCCCATTTTGCATTTAATTTCTGTGCTTTTGTGTATTTAACAACCCTACACCCTCATTCTTGGTGCTCAAGTGTTTCTATTGCTTCTTGTTTTCTCGTTTTTGGCTATAAGGCCGCCTGGTGAGTTCATTGGTGCAGCACAGTCCCTCTAGCTTCTATCCTTATCTCTCCACCACCCCTCTGGCACTCACCATTCCCCCTATCTACTCTAACTGCCATACTATCACCTATCCTCCCTCTATCCCGAAGTCTGGGAAGAAACAAGTTCAAAAATGACATCTTGACCAGCAACCCGGGTCTACCCATTTCAGACACCTATGTCAGTGCAACTTCCAGACATATTATCACTGATATCCTCTTTTCTGTCCCCTCTCCAGATATGTGGACTCCTCACCTGATCTCCACTCTCTCTCCTCACACATCCTCACCCATTAATGGTGGCACTTGATGGGAAGTACTCTTGACAGGCTTCTCATCATACAGGTGTATCATTAATGTCTATCGAATGGCAATATCATGGCTCAGGGTCCTCAACCCAACCTCCTCCTCTTTGACTGGCACCTGGCGTCCCTCATTAACTTTCTTTCCACACCTTCTACTCATTCTTCCCCTCTCTCTGCCCCCCCTCCTCCAACTGGTGTTCCACGCCCTTGTACCATCATCGAAACAACCTTCAAAGGCAGTGACAAAGCTGCATTGAGCCAAGCTTAATGCTCACTCTGCTTTCAAACACTCTGCCGACATCTACTTCCTCCTTGAAGACCTTGACCGAAATATCCTCGCTTTCACTGAGACGTGGTTCAAGGCCAGCCCAGTCACTGCTATTACTCCCTTCTCCCTGATGGCTACAAGATCATCTCCAAGCTCCACCCTAACCGTGCTGGAGTGGGGTTGCCCTGATCCCACCCAGCCATACACCTCCCTCAAGAGCCTGGTCTGCAAGCTGGTCATCTCTCCCAATTCCTCCCTGACCATTGCCACTATCTACAGGTCACCTGGCTCTATCACCCTGATCCTCTCAGAATAGGCTGATCTCTCCTCACATCCACCTCTACACTCCTTCTCCTGGCTGACTTCAACATCCATCTTGACTCATCACTCACAGTGTCTACTCTCTTCCGTGACCTCTGCACCACACTCTCCCTCTCCAGTCTCCTGTCTGGTCCTACCCACTCAGCTGTACACACTTCGATGCCTTGATCCACACTGATCCTTTTCTCTCCCCCACTCACCACCCACTCTCTTGGTCAAACCTCTCCCTCTTCTCCTCCCACCTTGGTCCCCTCTGCCATCTGACCACACCTCCCCCAGCTCCGCAACCTTTGTAACGGCCATCCGCTCCATGAAACGAGTGTCAGCTGCTGCCTTCGCATCTACCTTCATCCCCTTTCTCCCCCACCGCAGACTCTACCTCTGACTCCACTTTCATCAACCTCCATCTTGCATCACTAACTCTCTCGAAACTCTTGCCCCAGTCATGAGGATCCGTCTGAAACATGCCACTAGGCATAATATCTGGTGCGACTGTGAACGTGCATCCCTGAACGGAAGTGGCAGACCTCAGGCTCACCATCCGACAAACTGGCCTGTCGTCCTTCTCAAAAGACAATACCGACTTTCCAGCTGTTCTAAGAAAAGGGCCCACACACAGGCGCGCATTTCTGGTGCTTCCAACAACACAGCAGAACTCTTTAAAATATGAAAGGAACTAGCCAGCGCTTCAGCAGTCTACACCTCTCCTCTTTCCTCTCAGACCCTATGCAATATATTGGCCACTCACTTCACTGCAATACCTCAGGACATCCTGAGCACTCTTTCTTCCTTCTCCCCCTAACATCCTCCCATCCCCTTGCCACCTATGGGCCCCCATCCTCCCTCTGCCTTTCTCTCTCCCTTCTCTCCGACGGGGTCAATAGAGTTGCCCGCTCTATGAAGGTCTCCTCCAAACAGGTCTCCTCCTGCTCCTCCAGTACTATTAATTAAAATTTCATCTTCCTTGCACCTGCACTTGCTGATTTCTGCAATCACTCTCTTGCTACTGGCTCTTTCCCCTCTTCCCTCAAGCACTCTCTTGTGCTCCCCCTTCTGAAAAAACCTTCCACCGACCCCTCGTGTCCGGCTAACTACCACCCCATGTCTATCAGTCCCTTCCTTGGGAAACTCTTGGAGAAGCTGGTCTTCCGCCAACAGGCCCAGCATACTGAGCTTGTTGGTTGCCTACACGACCATCAATCTGGATTCCGAGCATCCAGAGGCATGGAAACTGCTCTCCTGAAAACCTATGAACAACTGCTCACATCTCTTGACTCCAACTCTTCAGCTGTTCTTAGTCTAATTGATTTCTCCTCTGCATTTGATATGGTCAAACACTCCATCCTCATAAAATGGTTCTGCGATACCCTTGGTATCTCGGAGCGGGCACTGGACTGGCTGACCTTCTTCCTCACTGACTGTACCTCGCAGGTTATCCTGGGTTCTTTCTCCTCTCCCAACTCTATCTTCCCCTGCGGTGTCCCACAGGTCTACAATCTTTCTCCCTGGATCTTTAACAACTATCTTGCTGCGTTTGCTCACCTCATTTCCACTTTCTCCCCTTACTTCCAGTGTTATGCAGATGACACACAATTCTTCCTCAAACTTCCCTCTGATCATCTCCTTGCTTCCTCCATCATTCCTGACTGCCTATCTGCTATCCAGTCCTGGTGTGCCTCCAATGATCTCTGCCTCAATGCCAGCAAGACTGAGATCCTTCCCATTGGGACCCCTTCTCCCTCTTTCTACCCTTCACTCTGGCCACCCTCTATGGGTTCTCACCCTTCTTCATCTGAATCCAGAAACCTTGGAGTCATCTTCGACTCTCTCCTCCCTCACATCCAGGACCTTGCCAAGAAGGCCACTCCTCGAGGGAATCCTTCCTTTCCTCACTTTCCCCCAGAAGCTCAATGTCTCTAGAACTCTGGTTCTCTCTAGGCTGGACTACTGCAACAGCCTCTTCCTTAATCTACCCTCTTCTTTTCTACGTCCCCTCCAGCTTATCCAGGATTGGGCTGCAAGACCTGAAGCCCAGGGACCGCATCTCTCCAGCCCTAAAATCACTCCACTGGCTCCCACTTACTGCAAGGATCAAATTCAAATCCCTCTGCATCATCCATAAGGCTGTCTGGGGCCCACGACCACGCTATCTACAACTGGCTCTCACTGAATACTCTCCCTCCAGATTTTTACACTCCTCTGGCACCAACTCTGCGTGTGAAGCTCTTCTCTAAACAGCAAGCTGGTGGCCAATCTCTTCACTCGGCTGGCTCCCTCATCTACAACAGCCTCCCCCTTCCTCCCATTCTTGAGCCGGATCTCCTCAAATTCTAGAAGCTCCTCAAGACATTCCTGTTCACCTCCTCCTTCCCCCTCTCCCTCCCTTTCTAAACCCCACAGTTGCTGAGATTGGTGACCAGAGCCCTTATGTGTCCTTCTGGATCCTGGCCTTCCCCCCTAATCGCCTTCAGCCTCCGCCCTCTCCCAGCACTTGCCTTCTGCCACCCACTGGCCTTTGCTGTCTCACACACAGGCCTGCACTTATTGTATTGGCAGTTGACCACTCTTACCAAGTGATCTCTGCCAGGCACTTAACAGCTGCTTGAAGCTTAATCCCCAGCACTTCCCTCTGTGGAGCCCCTAGCACTTACCCCCATCCTTCGTCCCTTGTCTTCTCTCTGCACTTGCATGTTCTGGATGCTCACAAAGCCTATTAGGACCGCCTCTTTCTTCTCTTCATTGTTATTTTATTTGCCTCTCATTCCCATGTTCCCACCCTGTTGCCCTTTGGGCTCTTGAAACACAATTTACTTGATGTATAAGCGCCTTACAAACAAAATAAATGTAAAAAAATAAGTATATTTGCTATGCTATGTATTTGTAGAACCTGCCCTTAAGATGGACGTCTGAGTCCAAAATGCATTGGATGGTTGTCAGATAGAGCACAATGGACAGCACTTTGAGCCTCATCACGGCCTTGGTGGTATCCCAGCGGTAATACCGATGGGATACCGCCAACGCAAATAGCATTACCGCTACTCGGTCCAGCGCAATTTGCGCCGGATCACGAGGAGCGGTGCAGTGATAAGTTTCCATTCCCATTGGACCCAATGGGGGTTTCATGATGCTATTAGCGCCCAAACCGGGCGACCAGTGGTAAGTGGAGATTTTCACCTCCAGCAAAAAGCTAGAGGTAAAACTCATACTTGTTACCCAACTCGTGATTGGGCCAACCCTTAAATGCGACGGTAATAGCGTTACCGCCATATTTAAGGGCTGAAGCCCAACTCGTGATGAGGCTCTTTGTGTTTATTTTGTTTGTCTTAAAATGATTAATTGTACAGTGTAGTATGCGGTAGTGTTGCCTACACACTAGGCGTCCCCAATTCTAGTGAATTTTTTACTAGACATTATTTGTTAAGACTGCCATTATCCTACTCGCAATCTAGCATCAACTGTGGTGAGGCTTTCCCAACTGTGCACACATCCTAATGTTACATGTTACTCGCATTGCATCTACCTGTACCTGCATACTTGATGTAGCCCCCTGCACCCCATGCGACGAGCTATTGCAATGCTCCATTCTATCTACTTGTACCTGCATAATTGATATAGCCCCCTGCACCATGAGGTGAAACTTCCCAATGCTGCATTTTACCTACTTGTACCTGCATAATTTATGTAGCCCCCTACACCATGAGGTGAGGTATTTCAATGCTGCATTTTACCTACTTGTACCTGCATACTTTATGTAGCCCCATGCACCATGAGGCGAGGAATTCCAATGCTGCATTCTATCTACCTGTACCTGCATATTTCATTTAGCCCCCTGCACCATGCGGTGAGGCATTCCAATGCTGTATTCTGTATACTTGTGCCTGCATACTTGATGTAGACTCCTGCACCATGAAGTGGGGCATTCCAATGCTGCCTTTTACCTACTTGTACAAGAATCATTGATGCAGCCCCCTGCACCATGAGGTGAGGCATTCCAATGCTGCATTTTACCTACCTGTAACTGCATAATTGATATAGCCCCCTGCACCATGAGGCGAGGCATTCCAATGCTGCATTTTACCTACCTGTAACTGCATAATTGATGTAGCCCCCTGCACCATGAGGTGAGGCATGGCAATGCTGCATTTTACCTACCTGTACTTGCATAATTGATGTAGCCCCCTGCACCATGAGTTGAGGCATTCCAATGCTGCATTTTACCTACCTGTACTTGCATAATTGATGTAACCCCCTGCACCATGAAGTGAGGCTTTCCAATGCCGCATTATGGCTACTTGTACCTGCATAATTGATGTAGCCCCCTGCACCATGAGGTGAGGCATTCAATGCTATATTTTACCTACCTGTACCCGCATAATTGATGTAGCCCCCTGCAACATGAGGTCAGGCATTCCAATTTTGCATTTTACTTCCTCGTACCTGCATACTTGATGTAGCCCTCTGCACCTTGAGGTGAGGCATTCCAATGCTGCATTTTACCTCCTTGCACCTGCATGCTTGATGTGGCCCCTGCACCATGAGGTGAGGCATTCCAATGCTGCATTTTACCTCCTCGTACCTGCATACTTGATGTAGCCCCTGCACCATGAGGTGAGGCTTTCCAATGCTGCATTTTACCTCCTTGTACCAGCATACTTGATGTAGCCCCCTGAACCGTGAGCTGAGGCATTATAATGCTACATTTGACCTTCTTGTACCTGCACAATTGATGTAGCCCCTGCACCATGAGGTGAGGCTTTCCAATGCTGCATTTTACCTTCTTGTACCTGCACAATTGATGTAGCCCCTGCACCATGAGGTGAGGCTTTCCAATGCTGCATTTTACCTACCTGTAACTGCATAATTGATATAGCCCCCTGCACCATGAGGCGAGGCATTCCAATGCTGCATTTTACCTCCTTGTACCAGCATACTTGATGTAGCCCCCTGAACCGTGAGCTGAGGCATTATAATGCTACATTTGACCTTCTTGTACCTGCACAATTGATGTAGCCCCTGCACCATGAGGTGAGGCTTTCCAATGCTGCATTTTACCTTCTTGTACCTGCACAATTGATGTAGCCCCTGCACCATGAGGTGAGGCTTTCCAATGCTGCATTTTACCTACCTGTAACTGCATAATTGATATAGCCCCCTGCACCATGAGGCGAGGCATTCCAATGCTGCATTTTACCTACCTGTAACTGCATAATTGATGTAGCCCCCTGCACCATGAGGTGAGGCATGGCAATGCTGCATTTTACCTACCTGTACTTGCATAATTGATGTAGCCCCCTGCACCATGAGTTGAGGCATTCCAATGCTGCATTTTACCTACCTGTACTTGCATAATTGATGTAACCACCTGCACCATGAAGTGAGGCTTTCCAATGCCGCATTATGGCTACTTGTACCTGCATAATTGATGTAGCCCCCTGCACCATGAGGTGAGGCATTCAATGCTATATTTTACCTACCTGTACCCGCATAATTGATGTAGCCCCCTGCAACATGAGGTCAGGCATTCCAATTTTGCATTTTACTTCCTCGTACCTGCATACTTGATGTAGCTCTCTGCACCTTGAGGTGAGGCATTCCAATGCTGCATTTTACCTCCTTGCACCTGCATGCTTGATGTAGCCCCTGCACCATGAGGTGAGGCATTCCAATGCTGCATTTTACCTCCTCGTACCTGCATACTTGATGTAGCACCTGCACCATGAGGTGAGTCTTTCCAATGCTGCATTGTACCTCCTTGTACCAGCATACTTGATGTAGCCCCCTGAACCGTGAGCTGAGGCATTATAATGCTACATTTGACCTTCTTGTACCTGCACAATTGATGTAGCCCCTGCACCATGAGGTGAGGCTTTCCAATGCTGCATTTTACCTTCTTGTACCTGCACAATTGATGTAGCCCCTGCACCATGAGGTGAGGCTTTCCAATGCTGCATTTTACCTTCTTGTACCTGCACAATTGATGCAGCCCCTGCACCATGAGGTGAGGCTTTCCAATGCTGCATTTTACCTTCTTGTACCTGCACAATTGATGCAGCCCTTGCACCATGAGGTGAGGCTTTCCAATGCTGCATTTTACCTACCTGTAACTGCATAATTGATGCAGACCCTGCACCATGAGGTGAGGCTTTCCAATGTTGCATTTTACCTTCTTGTACCTGCACAATTGATGCAGCCCCTGCACCATGAGGTGAGGCTTTCCAATGCTCCATTTTACCTTCTTGTACCTGCACAATTGATGTAGCCACTGCACCATGAGGTGAGGACTTCCCAAAATGTGCTCCCATTCCAATGTTTTCTTCTTTTGCCAGCCCTGCGCTGTGTTGTACCTGTTCACCTTGCACCCAATGTAACCTCCTCTCCCCAGTACTTTGTGTTACTTCACCTACACAATCCGAATGACGCAAGGCCTTGTAGGACCGTTTTTGTATTATGTCCGTTACCCCCCCTTTTGTGTTGATGCGCCCTGAAACACCATTTGCTTTACAGGCGCATTACAAATACCCAATAAATAAAATACAAAATAAATCTGCCAGATCAGATTCAGATAATTGCAAGTTAGGTTGGGGCTGCGTTTATGGAATTGCTGCTTCACTCTTAATGAGGCCCACAGTCCATGTTGTGCAATTTCAGCCATTACCTTCTTGGTGCAGACTTGCATTCAAATTCAAGATTCCATTGGACCCTAGATCACACCACTGAGTGGACCTGCAGGGGGAAGGGGACCCCAATAATTCAGAAGTCAGGTTGCACAGAGTGTTGGCACATCTCCCAATGAGGGGGATCCTTTGGCCTCGTGGGGAAGGGGTCTCCAACCTTTGGCTGTCCAGATGTTTATGACTATGCTGGCTAGGGCTGATGGGAGTTGTAGTCCAAAACATCTTGAAATCCAAGGTTTGCAGACCCTTGCCTTAGGGGCACGGTCTTCGGCCACCAAACGTTACTCACTAGTCCTTAACCCTTTATATGTCTTGTTGCCAGAAGCCTCACAGAACTCTTTGCCTTTTTGGAGGTGGATTGTAATGAGTTCCTCCCTTCATGTAGCTGAGCAGCGGCCATCTTGGATAAAAAAGATACACAAGTACAGGTGTTGCAGTGAAGAGCAGAAGGTCATGCAAAATGGGCATCTGTATTGCAATAAAAACACAACATATAAACAGATCCAATGGAAGAAATGGAAGAGAAGGCAGCATCCTAAAAGAACCCACACCTAAGTGAAAGTATTTCACAAGAAGGAAACGCGTTGCATATTTACAGTGGCAATAAGTAACTGGTCTGTACCTGGTGTGGGAAAGGTCTACAGCACTGTGCAAAAGAAGAGGAAGATGGGAGAGATGTTATCGTTTCTGACCACCTCTCTATGATCGATATTCAAACAATCCCCGCGCCTTTCTGTTGGGTGCCTTGTGACACAGCTGTGCAACAGTCTATGTGACACCCAAGAGTGTCTGCGATGGACACACCCAGATAACCCCATGAGCTATGATCTCTGTGCTTTGATGGCTGCATGACTGCTGAATTATCATGAAGCCTTGCATCGTCGGGTACATGCATCACGGTCAGTCCTTTGCCAGTTAGCACCGATGCATGGTGTGCAAGGAGGGGAAACGTACATTCCTAACGGCACCTTATCTTGGATAAGAGGGAAAAAGGGGTGGGAAATGGAGAGATGGACGGAGGATCCCCACTGCAGTATTACCTACCTAATAACAGCCAGAAAGACAATGCCATGCTGCTGGTAACTCCCCACACCCTCACTACAACACACTTCCCCTGCCTTAGTCCCACCACATGTATGCCAGTTCAGCGATTGCCTTCCTGGAGGCTTCTATCTAAGACTCCACTGGGCCTCAGGTCACACCACCCCTGAGTGGACTGGCAGGGAGACTAGTGGGAAGGGGACCAGGCGGTAGGTGGCACCTAGCGCTGGCACATCGTCTGTTGACAAGGCACCTTTTATTGTAGGGGCAGGGGCTTTGAGATACTTTCTCTTTGCTTCTGCCACCCAAAGGATCCCACAAGTCCTTAGCTCTTTAATTTCCTTGTGGCCAGAAGCCTCAGAGCACTCTTCACTCACTCAGAAGTGGATTTTTAAAAAGTCTTCTTTCCATATTTAAGGGATTCCACCCATCTGTAACACCCTGATGGGAGGCGCTAGCCAATGAGGATGCTCAGAATGTGGGCTGTACTATGTAGTACGAGCCCACGATCTGAGCAGCTTGGGAGGCCAGCATCCCCTTTCCTTCCCTTCCCCGCTCCCCCTTCACTTTAGCACCCATGTAATTTTCTACACGGGTGCTAATGGTGTCTCTTTTTTTTGTAAATAAAAAAAAAAAGAAACTTACCGTGGATGCGCACTGCTGCTTATCCTGAAGTCCATTTTGATGTTGATGACATCAGTCATCAACACTGAAAACAGACTTCCAGGACACCAGTACGAAGCTGCACAGGCAAAGTAAGTTTCTTTTTTAAAATATTAATAATATTTGGTGTTTGGCTGCTACTCCATTGGAATCAACTGTGCCAGTCCTCTTTTTATCACTCCTCCCTGTAGCTCCAGGAAAGGGTTAAAACCCTTGGTGAAAGTGGAGCGTAGCAGGAGTGCGAGAGTGTTTGGCGTTTGGCTGCTACTCCATTGGAATCAACTGTGCCAGTCCTCTTTTTATCACTCCTCTGGCTAGCTCCAGGAAAGGGTTCACACCCTTCTTGAAAGCAGAGCGTAGCGGGAGTGCAAGAGTGTTTGGTGTTTGGCTGCTACTCCAATGGAATCAACTGTGCCAGTGTGCCAGTCCTCTTTTTATCACTCCTCCGGCTAGCTCCAGGAAAGGGTTAAAACCCTTGGTGAAAGTGGAGCGTAGCAGGAGTGCGAGAGTGTTTGGCGTTTGGCTGCTACTCCATTGGAATCAACTGTGCCAGTCCTCTTTTTATCACTCCTCTGGCTAGCTCCAGGAAAGGGTTCACACCCTTCTTGAAAGCAGAGCGTAGCGGGAGTGCAAGAGTGTTTGGTGTTTGGCTGCTACTCCGTTGGAATCAACTGTGCCAGTCCTCTTTTTATCACTCCTCCGGCTAGCTCCAGGAAAGGGTTCACACCCTTCTTGAAAGCAGAGCGTAGCGGGAGTGCAAGAGTGTTTGGTGTTTGGCTGCTACTCCATTGCAATCAACTGTGCCAGTCCTCTTTTTATCACTCCTCTGGCTAGCTCCAGGAAAGGGTTCACACCCTTCTTGAAAGCAGAGCGTAGCGGGAGTGCAAGAGTGTTTGGTGTTTGGCTGCTACTTCGTTGGAATCAACTGTGCCAGTCCTCTTTTTATCACTCCTCCCGCTAGCTTCAGGAAAGGGTTAAAACCCTTGGTGAAAGCAGAGCGTAGCGGGAGTGCAAGAGTGTTTGGTGTTTGGCTGCTACTCCGTTGGAATCAACTGTACCAGTCCTCTTTTTATCACTCCTCCCGCTAGCTTCAGGAAAGGGTTAAAACCCTTGGTGAAAGCAGAGCGTAGCGGGAGTGCAAGAGTGTTTGGTGTTTGGCTGCTACTCCGTTGGAATCAACTGTGCCAGTCCTCTTTTTATCACTCCTCTGGCTAGCTCCAGGAAAGTGTTAACACCCTTCTTGAAAGCAGAGCGTAGAGGGAGTGCGAGAGTATTTGGTGTTTGGCTGCTACTCCGTTGGAATCAACTGTACCAGTCCTTTTTTTATCACTCCCCCGCTAGCTTCAGGAAAGGGTTAAAACCCTTGGTGAAAGCGTAGGGTAGCGGGAGTGCAAGAGTGTTTGGTGTTTGGCTGCTACTCCGTTGGAATCAACTGTACCAGTCCTCTTTTTATCACTCCTCCCGCTAGCTCCAGGAAAGAGTTAAAACCCTTGGTGAAAGCGAAGCGTAGCGGGAGTGCAAGAGTGTTTGGTGTTTGGCTGCTACTCCGTTGGAATCAACTGTACCAGTCCTCTTTTTATCACTCCCCCGCTAGCTTCAGGAAAGGGTTAAAACCCTTGGTGAAAGCGTAGCGTAGCGGGAGTGCAAGAGTGTTTGTTGTTTGGCTGCTACTCCGTTAGAATCAACTGTACCAGTCCTCTTTTTATCACTCCTCCCGCTAGCTCCAGGAAAGAGTTAAAACCCTTGGTGAAAGCGTAGCGTAGCGGGAGTGCAAGAGTGTTTGGTGTTTGGCTGCTACTCCGTTGGAATCAACTGTACCAGTCCTTTTTTTATCACTCCCCCGCTAGCTTCAGGAAAGGGTTAAAACCCTTGGTGAAAGCGTAGGGTAGCGGGAGTGCAAGAGTGGTTGGTGTTTGGCTGCTACTCCTTTGGAATCAACTGTACCAGTCCTCTTTTTATCACTCCTCCCGCTAGCTCCAGGAAAGAGTTAAAACCCTTGGTGAAAGCGTAGGGTAGCGGGAGTGCAAGAGTGGTTGGTGTTTGGCTGCTACTCCGTTGGAATCAACTGTACCAGTCCTCTTTTTATCACTCCCCCGCTAGCTTCAGGAAAGGGTCAAAACCCTTGGTGAAAGCAGAGCGTAGCGGGAGTGCAAAAGTGTTTGGTTTTTTGGCGGAGGGAGGAGGAAAGGAGAAAGTAATGGTGGAATACAAGTTTCCCCCGATACGAAAGATTGCCGTGAGGAGCACCTTACAAGCGGCGACACTATAACGGAAAGCATGTGAGTACGGAGTCGGACGCCATAAAAAGAAACAAAGATGTCCATGCATAAAATTGCTGGAAGGTGGTAGAACAACATATATAACCGGCACAAAAGGCACGACCGTTCATGCGCATGAGAAAAAGAAAAGTGGGCAGCTTATGGTAAACAAGTGAGTAGCACACAAGAAAGTCCACGTGATTTTAATAATTCATACAAAGTTGAGTAATTAATAAGCTGTCTTCTAGCACCGGTTGTACGTTTTAAAAATGAAATTAAAACAGCCAAAACGGAGAGGACTGAAGAGCCAAGTAGTTAGTAAGGGAAAAAGGACCCGTAGTCCATATGGTGCAAATAGGACCTCACGTGAGGGTCCTAAAAGAAAACGGGGTAAGAAAGAATATTGTAAAAAACTGAATAGCTCCGACTCACGTCAACAAAAAATATCATGATTCATCTCAGGAACTGGTACCCAACAGAAAAGGGTACGGATGATCCTATCAAGCAAATAAAACAATTAGAAGACGAGGAAATAAAATGGAATGTGATAGAAACTAATCAAATCAGCCCCGAGCAAATATCGATGAATGAATGTTCTTTCGATAATAACGGATTATTGTTGAAGTTATGTAATTCCATAAGAAGGAAATCACTGGGAATACCCTCAGGTTACTCAGAAAGAGAGAGCCAAATCATGAACCTATCAGCAACTCCAAACTTAGGAAGGTTTAATATTGCAGACACACAACAAAGGAGTAATGAAGGAGAAACAACTATTGAGAGTGACCCTTGAACAAATAATAACATTGGAATGAATGGTGAGATTGCAAATACCCTAAAAAAGCTGACAAATAGAGTGCAAGTATTATTTGACTTGTTCAGCGGGTTGGCTTCAGAACAACAGAGATTGTACTCCCTTGTGACAAAACTGATACTAAACAAAGATGATATAATAAGGCCAACATCGCAATATATGAGGCTAGTACTACCACCACTTAGTTGGGAAACTCTCAATGCGAAAGAAATATGAGAGAAAGAGAAAATCATTACAAAAGAAACCAAAGAGCAAGATGTGTCTAGAAGTAAAGAAGACCAAATAATTGAGCTAGATGACACAAAAAACTAATGAGAAGCACAAGACCCCGTTAATATCGCAGCAAGATCGGAGGAAGATGCAATCGACGCATTATGTGCCGAAATATCAATGATGGAGACAATGTCCTCCTCAGTAATGGTACAAAATTGTCAGCAAAATCAATCAAGGCAACAACAAGAGACTAAAATAACAAAAGCAACCAACGACCAAGACAAGATTCGAAAAAATACAAATGGCAATAATGGTAACACACAAAGAGTAATTTCCAACAGATGCTCAGATGGTACTATGAGGACGGTGTGCCTGAATGGTCCATTGGATAACTGGATACATCCACAAAAAATAAAAACAATCGATCAAGCTACTCAAGGAGTGACACGTAACACAGGAGTAAAAAGTAAGGGGGGAGAAAATAACGAGACAGAATACAGTAATCAAGCCAATAAGAAAAATGACACAGATGGATATAAAATGCTTCTGAAAGAAAATGTAGCTAAAGTTAGGTGGGCCTCTAGAGCTCTCCAGCCCCCCGAGTCGGCTGAACGAGAATACATGATGGGAAAAAAGAGGCAAACATGGAATCAAGGCATAAATAACCAACTGGAGAAATCAAAGAGAGTGGAAGACAACAAATAAGGAGAAGATGAAACATAGCCTTTCAGTAAGGTTGGTTGAACTGAACACCACAGATGAAAGTCCATTTTTAAACCGTTGAGTATTGATACGACTATAGGCGACAATCCCAGGGCTATGTGTGATACAAAGTAAAGATATGGCACAGATTGAGTTACCTGAGCTCGGCAGTGCGACACACTGGGTGATAATTTGTATTACATCATACACAGTAGTATCACTACTGTGGGATAATGCGCAAGAACTGTTAAATGAAGTTCTACAACTCACTGTATGCAAAATGCAAAACAACAATCAAAACCACAATGATAAACAACAAAGAAATACCATAGCCCCAAGTTATCAAGCAGTTACCTGGGGAATAACAGACAGGGTACATTTAGAACGAGATCATCAACTGACACCAAAGTGACCATTGCGAATAGCCAGCTGTAATGCCAGAGGATACAAGCATATGATAAATGTTAGACAGTCACTTGAAAAATTACGATCTTGTGATATATTCATGCTTCAAGAGCTCTGGCTAGACTGTCCATTGTGTATGGAGGGGTATCACGTTTACCAAGAATTAGCCAGCAAGGGGAAAAAAGGTAGACCCTATGGAGGGCTATTGATTGGGGTAAAACATACATTTGGATCAAAACAGATACTAATTGAACCCCAAAACAAAAACCTACTAGCAGTTGAGATAGAACAACATGCCTTAGGAGCCTTTTGGAAATTGTTGTTGGTAAATGTGTCCGCACCTCCAAACATGGACGATCTGGAAGAGCTCAAAGAAGGAATAGAAAGGGTGTTAATAACAACAAATGTAATGTTGGGGACTCAAATGATGATAGTTGGTGGAGATTTCAATGCAAGATGTTATGATAATATGGAATGTGCAGAATATGAAAATGTGAGAAAAATAAGTATTATGAATCAAGGAATAGGGAATAATAAAGGGAATGGCTGGATAACGACTTTAAGACAATGGGGGCTATGGATGATGAATGGTAGGACCCGAGGTGATATTCCGGGAGCATACACATGGAAAGGAAACAACAGTGAGGCGACATCAGACTATGTTTTTTGGAACAATGAGTGCTTAGAAAGGATACAACATTTGGTAATAACTCCAATGCTAAACAGTGATCATGATATGCTAATCTTAGAAATTAACAAAAATATGAAAATTGCCCCAGTGGATGTAAAAACGTACTTGTTAACCATGCAGGAAATGCTATTCGATGGTCTGGAGTTAATTTGGAAAAAATGTAAAAGAAGACAGACGCATTTTTTAAAGATATGAGGGAAATTAGATACCTTACGTTAGACGAGATCGAAAATAGGTTATATGATATAACAAAGAAACTGGGGACAAATAAAATGAAACAACAGATGGTCTGTATGAAAAATGCTTACATATATGATGTGGCAATTAGTGACGCAAAACGAGAAAGTTACAGAAAATAAGGTTAAATGCAAGCATATTTATGGAGCAAAGGAAACTAATTAGAAGTAGTTACCAACGATGGTTACGAAACCGAAAACACTCTGGGGTCGATTCATGGAAATAATGTGCGCCGAAAATTCCCGCGCAGAGGTGCCAAAACGTGTCATCCAACAGCGTGCGCCACGGCCACTGCGAAATCGCACATAGCGCGGCGCACACCACAAAAGTAGGCGGAACAGGGGGCGTAACACTCGGAATGGGGAACAACGCGTGAAAATATGGGCATCACGGGGGAAGTACAGGAGGCAAGTGCGCGGAACGCCCACACGCTCGCCTACAACCCGTATTCATGGAATCGAATAGGGCAAACCAGCGCACGGTCAAAGACGCGCACAGGGCCAAACAAGTACGCCACAAGAAAGCAGGCGGAAGCGCCCCTGCGACTGAAAAAAATGTGCGCCAAAATGTGCGCTTACAAAAACCACCCATATACAGCCATGATGAATGGGCCATACAGTGGCCCTCTAGGACAAATGAGGTGCAAAGGGGCACCGACAAACACGGACACCCGCTGTGTGAAAAATAGCGTGTGTGCGTGTTCCTAGGTGCACGGGAAGTTCCACACACGATTAGCCTGGGTATGTGGACTTCGGGGTGCGAGGGAAGTTCCACACGCGATTAGCCCTGGTACGTGTACTACGGGGTGCGCGGGAAGTTCCACACGTGATTGGCCTGGGTAGGTGGGGGTGCGTGGGAAGTTCCACACGCGATTGGCCTGGGTACGTGTACTTCAGGGTGCGCGGGAAGTTCCACACGCGATTGGCCTGGGTACGTGTACTACGGGGTGCGCGGGAAGTTCCACACGCGATTGGCCTGGGTAGGTGGGGGTGCGCGGGAACTTCCACACGCGATTGGCCTGGGTACGTGTACTTCGGGGTGTGCGGGAAGTTCCACACGCGATTGGCCTGGGTACGTGTATTCCGAAGTGCGCGGAAGATTCACACACGATTTTTGCAGGGTACGTGTATTTCGGTGGTGCCGGGGAATGCTACACGTGATTTGGTCATGTGGGTCCTCCCAGGAGTTCCCTCTACACCCTCCACGGCCCCTGCAGGCAGCCCACACCACAGGGTACTCCCCTGCACCCCTGCTCATGTCCCACAGGCAACCCATCCACCATGGCCATGCCCACCAGCCAACCCACATGTCACCTTGCACTACTGATCACCAACACATGTCTCCCATCACCCCCACCCCCCAGCAGTGCAGGGGCAGCCTCCACAAGGCCCCCACTCATGTCTCCCTGCACCCCCACCTCCCAGCAGTGCAGGGGCAGCCTCCACCAGGCCCCCACCCATGTCTACCACTACCCCCACCCCCCAGCAGCGCAGGGGCAGCCTCCACCAGGCCCCCACTCATGTCTCCCTGCACCCCCACCCCCCAGCAGTGCAGGGGCAGCCTCCACCAGGCCCCCACTCCTGTCTCCCATCACCCCCACCCCCCAGCCACCAGGGGCAGCCTCCACCAGGCCACCACTCATGTCTCCCATCACCCCCACACCCCAGCCACCAGGGGCAGCCTCCACCAGGCCCCCACTCACGCCTCCCTGCACCCCCACCCCCCAGCAGTGCAGGGGCCGCCTCCACCAGGCCCCCACTCATGTCTCCCACCACTCCCACCCCCAGCCACCAGGGGCAGCCTCCACCAGGCCCCCACTCATGTCTCCCATCACCCCCAGCCCCAGCCACCAGGGGCAGCCTCCACCAGGCCCCCACTCATGTCTCCCTGCACCCCCACCCCCCAGCAGTGCAGGGGCAGCCTCCACCAGGCCCCCACCCATGTCTACCACCACCCCAGCCCCCAGCAGTGCAGGGGCAGCCTCCACCAGGCCCCCACTCATGTCTCCCTGCACCCCCACCCCCCAGCAGCGCAGGGGCAGCCTCCACCAGGTCCCCACTCATGTCTCCCATCACCCCCACCCCTCAGCAGTGCAGGGGCAGCCTCCACCAGGCCCCCACTCATGTCTCCCATCACCCCACCCCCAGCCACCAGGGGCAGCCTCCACCAGGCCCCCACTCATGTCTCCCATCACCCCCACCCCCCAGCCACCAGGGGCAGCCTCCACCAGGCCCCCACTCGTGTCTCCCTGTACCCCCACTCCCCAGCAGTGCAGGGGCAGCCTCCACCAGGCCCCCACTCATGTCTCCCACCACCCCCAGCCACCAGGGGCAGCCTCCACCAGGCCTCCACTCATGTCTCCCAGCACCCCCGCCCCCCAGCAGTGCAGGGGCAGCCTCCACCAGGCCCCCACTCATGTCCAACTCATGTCTCCCACCACCCCCACCCCCCAGTCACCAGGGGCAGCCTCCACCAGGCCCTCACTCATGTCTCCCTGCACCCCCACCCCCCAGCAGTGCAGGGGCAGCCTCCACCAGGCCCCCACCCATGTCTACCACCACCCCCACACCCCAGCAGCGCAGGGGCAGCCTCCACCAGGCCCCCACTCATGTCTCCCTGCACCCCCACACCCCAGCAGTGCAGGGGCAGCCTCCACCAGGCCCCCACTCATGTCTCCCACCACCCCCACCCCCCAGCCACTAGGGGCAGCCTCCACCAGGCCCCCACTCATGTCTCCCATCACCCCCACCCCCCAGCAGTGCAGGGGCAGCCTCCACCAGGCCCCCACTCATGTCTCCCATCACCCCCACCCCCCAGCAGTGCAGGGGCAGCCTCCAACAGGCCCCCACTCATGTCCAACTCATGTCTCCCATCACCCCCACCCCCAGCAGTGCAGGGGCAGCCTCCACCAGGCCCCCACTCATGTCTCCCATCACCCCCAACCCCCAGCCACCAGGGGCAGCCTCCACCAGGCCCCCACCCATGTCTCCCTGCACCCCCACCCCCCAGCAGTGCAGGGGCTGCCTCCACCAGGCCCCCACTCATGTCTCCCACCACCCCCACCCCCCAGCCACCAGGGGCAGCCTCCACCAGGTCCCCACTCATGTCTCCCATCACCCCCACCCCCCAGCAGTGCAGGGGCAGCCTCCACCAGGCCCCCACCCATGTCTCCCTGCACCCCCACCCCTCAGCAGTGCAGGGGCAGCCTCCACCAGGCCCCCACTCATGTCTCCCTGCACCCCACCCCCCAGCAGTGCAGGGGCAGCCTCCACCAGGCCCCCACCCATGTCTACCACCACCCCCACCCCCCAGCAGCGCTGGGGCAGCCTCCACCAGGCCCCCACTCATGTCTCCCTGCACCCCCACCCCCCAGCAGTGCAGGGGCAGCCTCTATCAGGCCCCCACCCATGTCTACCACCACCCCCACCCCCCAGCAGCGCAGGGGCAGCCTCCACCAGGCCCCCACTCATGTCTCCCTGCACCCCCACCCCCCAGCAGTGCGATTTGCCTGGGTACATGTTCTTCGGGGTGCGCGGGAAGTTCCACACGCGATTGGCCTCGGTACGTGTACTACGGGGTGCGCAGGAAGTTCCACACGCGATTGGCCTGGGTACGTGTACTTCAGGGTGCGCGTGAACTTCCACACGAGATTGGCCTGGGTACGTGTACTATGGGGTGCGCGGGAAGTTCCACACGCGATTGGCCTGGGTACGTGTACTACGGGGTGCGCGTGAACTTCCACACGCGATTGGCCTGGGTACGTGTACTATGGGGTGCGTGTGAACTTCCACACGCGACTGGGCCTGTGAGAGTGGGGTATATGTATTCCAGGGGTGGGCGGGAATATTTACCCGCGACTGGGCCTGGGAGAGCGTGCTACGTGTATTCCTGGGGTGGGTGGGAAGATTGACACGTTCGCCTACGACGTGCCGAAAAATAAATGGTCCAATCCTGAGACACGTACGCCAGCATGAAGCAGGCGTACGTCGACCCGCGCAGCATAAAAGTGCGCGCAAACAACAAACAAGCTCATACGCCAGGATGAATATACCATTCCTAGCAGCAGTGGCCGTGGGTTACCAAAGGAGGAGGAGGAGGATAGTGAGGGCCCGAATTTTCACTCCCAGAACCACCCTTTTTGGGATGCCTGATGACCAGGTGTATGGGAGGTACAGGTTTCCCCCACACATAATACTGGACCTGGTCAGTGAGTGGGAGGATGACCTCACATCACCCACCCTGTGCTCCCAAGCACTCAGCCCCCTGCAGAAGGTCCTCAATGTACTGCACTTCTTGGCCACAGGATCATTTCAGCGAACAAGTGCCATAGTGGGTGGGGTGTCACAGGCTACGCAGTCACGCTGCCTACACCAGGTCTTGAACATCATCACTGCATGCCCATCAGTCCGTAGGCACATATACCTGCCCAGGACACCTGCAGAAAGGCAGGCTGCCACCCTCGATTTCTACGGTGTGGCACAATTCCCAAAAGTGCTAGGTGCCATTGACTGCACCCTTGTGGCACTACGTCCCCCCAGGGCATCTGAGCACATCAATAGGAACCGCAAGCACTGGCATTCCATCAACGTGCAGGTAGTATGTAATGCTAAGGGAATCATCACCTCAGTATATGCCAACTATCCAGGGTCCACCCACAACAGCTTCATTTACCGAATGTCTACCCTAAGCCGGGACCTAGAAGCTGGGCGGCATGGCGATACATGGCTGCTTGGTGAGTATGAATGCCACTGCACATGCATGCATGTCAGATGCAGAGTTATGTCACTATCCCACTAATGATACCCATCACCTCCTCACCAGGGGACAGTGCCTACCCTCTGAGCACCCACATGATGACGCCAATTCGGAACCCCATCACGCCTCCAGAGGTAATATACAACACAGCCCAAATTGCAACCCGGGGCATAGTGGAGCGTACATTCGGAGTGCTCAAGTCACGCTTTCGCTCCCTTGACCGTTCTGGAGGGCAGCTGTTATATGCGCCCCCAGTAGTGTGCAGGATCATAGTGGCAGCATGTGTCCTGCACAATGTTGCAACACGCCGGGGCCTGGCTGTGGACATGGTGGTGCCCCCACATCCCCAACCACATGCACGGCCGCTGCGCATGGGAGGGGAGAGGGCACGGGGTGAGGCAGCCCGTACGCATCTGGTGGCTAATTACTTCACATAGAAATCACACCCCAGTGGAGTGCACACAGGCCTGGCACACACCATCTGATAAGCAATGATGACTCGACCTGACAATTAAGACGAACAAAGGGACTGTTAACTGTCAGAACCATAGCAGCCTGAGATTGTTCATGTGGAAGTGTCACAATGTGTGCATCCCTATCTACACAAACACCACCAATGCAGTGTCATGAAAAGACACTTCCATGCTGCAGAAATGAATACCCACTTGCAAAATACTACATGAAAACAGTGCCATGTCACCCACTCCCTCCCCGGCACGGCCACACAACACACCATGGCATGTCATGCAATGTGAGAGGAAAGAAATTAATCCCCACAACATGCCCCAAGTGTCAGCAGCTACAGTGTCCCTAATGGAAACATGTCCACACATGAAATGCTCACAGTAATGCAGGACCTACAACCCACATTACCAAATACTTACCAAGAATACCAATCACCTACACAACCTCCAACCTACCTTAAACATGACATTACAGACTTAAAAGTTAGCTAGCCTCACCACCTGATAATGACAGCCCTCCGAACACTTCGAAGTATACAGTGTTAGCGCCACGCAAGAGTATAGGTGCACTGCTTACAACATGGACTCCAGTTCCAAAGTGGACCGCATTGTGAAGACATGAGGAATGGACCTGCAAATATGGAGGATGAGATGGATGCAGAGGCAGAGGCACATATCAATACACCATGCAGTGTACAATACAACAACAATATGCACTATGAATGTATACACAGTATTGACTACAGACTGCCCACACAGCTCATGGGAGTCCAATGTCACCATGTACGTCAATGTCACTTGGGCACAACCTTTGTAAGCCCATGGAAACGGGAAGCAGGAGGGGTGTGTGTGACAAAAACCCAAGCATCTGAACCAAATCCATGACAAGCCTGCATGTGCCCAGCCACAATGCAGCGTATGCCCACGGGAGCCACACAAGGCAACACACTGTCCCAAAAAAAAAAAAAAATCAAAAATGGCCATTAATGGGCCTGGGGGGTGGGGAGGCCACCCAGGAGGTCCGAGGACAGGGTGCACACCAAAACCCACCTGTGTGGATCTTGCGAAAAAAAAAACACCTCCATGGGCTCATGGCCTACACGGCTACCCTATTGTGGGAGTATCACTGCTGTCGCTATCCTCACCCTCTGCAGCTGCATCAGGAGGTGGTGGCACTATGGGAGGCAGCCCACGCAAAGCCCTAGTCTGTTCCTCCATGGCTGCAAGCATGCGGGTGTGGTAGGTCTCGTTCTGGAGGATAAGTGTGCGGAGGTCCCCATGCAACAACTCACGGGATGCCCGGACCTCCGCCCTAGTTGCCTGCATCTCAGCTTAGAGCGTATGGGTGAGACGCTCCAGCTGCTGTTCTGTCCTTCGGTTTGTTGAAGCCTCAAGCTCAACAAGAGTCATCCTGAGGTGAAGGAGTTCCAGCCTCAGGGCTTCCCTGTGGCCCTGGGACTCTATGGAGATGGCTTCCTGCAGAGTCGCCAGTGCCGCCCGCCTGTCCCTGTCGGACGCCAACATGTCCTCCCTGTGTGACTGGCAGATGGAGTCGGTTGCCTGCTGTAGTCGCTCCATCAACCTTTCGGGGGGACAATGAAAGTGGCCACCCTATCCATGGCCTGAGCCATCATCTCTGATGATGCTGCCTGTTGGGTTGCCATACCGTAAATGGATTGCTCCCATGCGGTATTGCCAGGTGGCGTACGGCCACCACATCGGCGGGCACCACACCTGTCTGGGGCAAGGCGAACTGCACCTTGCTGTGCCGGCACTGCCTGAGGCTGCAGGACTGCATTCCCCCTCTGATCTGCTGGCCCAGGAACAGGATCCGTAACCACCAAAGGCGTACCTGCCAACACTGACATCCCCATTGAGGGTTCTAACCCTGGTTCAGGTGGGTCGGACAGAACAGAATCCCTCCAAGGAACACTCACCTGCGACGGCACGTAGGTCTCATCATCCGAATCAACACCTGAATACAGCTCGGGGGAGGTGCAGCCAGAGACACCCCTTGAGAGCATGACCTGCAGCAGTTGTGGGTTCTCACCCACCACCACACCACGTCCCTCACTGGTGGTCGGTCGGCCCTCAGACCCCTCCTGGGTCTGCACCATCTCCACAACCCCAGCAGTATCAAGTGCGTCTTCCCCTGCAAAGACATAAAAGAAAACAAATGGAAACAGGCATTAGCACTATGGCACACAATTAGGGCTGAGAGGCTATAGAAACAGTACTTGATTGACACATGTCCCACATGACTAAAACACTCCCATGCATGCACCGTCACTGCGTGTGATGGAGAGGCAGATGGCACACATTGATGACACCAAGATGGAAGATGAACACATTTGCTGCAGGCTGCCTTGCAGTGGCATCACACATTGGCCAGTGATTGGCAGGTCAAATACACATGCCATCACACAGATGGCATGTACCCTAGCCATGAAGTAAAGAGGGAGAGGAGGTCCCCAATTGTTCATTCAGTCCAGTTTGCTCATATAATTGATTATTTTCATTGTAATGGTTCAAATGTTTAACCTGCAGCTGCCAGTCAAAAATGGTCCTATAGCACAGGGACATGTCTAAACTAATCATGTCCACGGAACTGAGCCAGTCCACTGTACCATAGCCATGTCAGACATGTGACAATAGGACTGAGAAATCCCGAGTAGAAGTGGTGGTATGCAAACAATCTGCCTGAATAAACAGAGGTAAATAATCAACAGTGTTGTGGCAAGATGACACTCCAAGGGAAACTGGCGTGGTGTTGGGCTGGATGTCTAATGTTGGCCGAAGGGATGCTGCTATACCCAAATGCTGGTGCCAAGAATGTATAGGAAGAGGCACATGGGTGAGCCGAACCACTCAGGCACACACACCCTCCCCTGGCACCCAAACAGAAGCCCTCCCACACACACCATGCACATGGATGACACACACATGCATGTGCACTCACCGGACAATGCCTCGTATTCTGCCATTTCTCCCACGCCTTGGAACTGTTCCTCCGTGACGTAGGTCCCAGCAACCTGCTCATGTGGAGTGAGTTCTATGTCGTCTGCTGGAGACCCACCTCCAGTCACTAGAGTTGCAGCATGTCTTGAGGCCAGTTTATTCTTTTCCCTGCGCTTCAGGTCATTCCAGCGCTTGTAGCATTCATTAGCTGTGCACCTCACGATTCCAAGGGCACTTATGATGTCCGCAATGGTCTGCCAGTGTGCCTGACGTTGTGCAGGTGTGGTCTTGGATCCTGCGACAATCACCATTTCGCGGTCATGTGCGGACACATACTCTACAAGTGCATTCAGTTCGACCTCATTGAAGCTGGGCTTCCTTGATGGGCCGGACTGTGTAGCCGTGTCTGGGGCATCAGCCTCTACTGGACGAGCACTCTTCCTCTTCCGCTTGGAAGGTGGTGGGGATCCTGAGTGTCCTACGCCGCTCTGGACACTAGGGGCAGGAGCGTGGGATTGCACACTCAGCATGGGAGTTGGTGCAGGCATTACCTCAAGTGTGATGGTGTCAGGGGGAATGTCAGCATGATGGACTTGGACTGACACTGTCCTGGATGGGTGTGTGAGAGGTGGGGTGGATGGAGCCGCAGCTGCCCCTGCAGCCTCCCCAGCCTGCCTACGCGGGGCAGCAGATGACCTAGCTGCCCCTGATCCACGTGGCCTGATGACACCAACGTTCACAGGCGCACGTGGCCTAGACCTGCTGACCTGAAAGTCAGCCATGGAGTCGCCCTGTGCCAGGTCTGGTTCCACAGTGGGCTGGTCCAACAAGGGCTGAGCATGGATGGTGTCAGCCACGGTAACCTCAACCAGGGTGGGGGCATGGGTGTCCCTGACTGCTCCTCCACACATGGGGGGCTAGGGGCACCCTGCAAGTCATGGCCACGTCCCCTACTGGATCCACCACGGCCACCACTTGGGGCTTGGCCACCTTTGCCACCCTTACGGCTTGGTCGCCTCCCAGCCATGGCACTGATGTTATTGTGCATATGGGAGTCGATGTGAACTATTGTCCTGGGCAATTGGGGGTCAGAGGGGTTGGGTACCAGATGGTAATCGTACCCTAGTGCTCTAGCAAGGCTGTATGTCACCCCTGGGGAAAGATGACGGGTCACGCAACGCACAGGCACCCCAAAAAAGCAAAGTAAGGTGCACGCAACCCCTCCTAGACCACGTGCGTGGAAAAATAAACCTGCACTACGCTGTGGCACCCAGGAACACAAGAATGAACGTATGCGTGTCACACGCAGCCTAGAATGACCTCTGAAGGGGTACGCGACACACGGGGCAAGCACAGATGTTAAATACGTGCGCGACTCACCGTCTGCCAGGAACAAAAGCGTGAAAAATATGCACGTGTGCGCGTTGGCAACACCCCCGCCAAAAGAAGAATTGTACGCTGTCTGAGGATACAGGACAACAGTAGAAGGGAAAGCTGTTTGAAGAAACTGGCCCATGAGAAAGTGGAAAATTGAAAAAGATGTCAGAGGTAACAGGGAGTACGAACTCGAAACGCTGTGAAGTAAATCGCATGTGAACCGACAAGAAGTACAGATTTCACCCACTCGCTCTCCACGAAAAGCACGTACAATGAAATGGCGTTCTACACGTACCTTTTATACACATGTCACAGACCCGCATACGCGATGAGGCCATTTCCACCAATTACGCGCTTTGACACTAGGACGTGTATCTCTTCATTTTTACACGCGCCATTTTCTATGGCCATGCGCTTGACGTCACAGCTGCGCATGGTGGCCTTTGGGCCAATGAAATTGCATATGCGAGCACACGTGGTAAAACTGCACATCCGAGTGTCATCGCGTGTAATCGGAGGGAAGTGAGCGCACACGCGATTGGCCTGGGTACGTGTATTTCTGGGGTGCGCAGGAAGTTCCACACGCGATTGGTGGAAATCCACGTGTGCTCTGTCATCACGTGTAATGAGGGAAACACCCGCGCGCCTCACATCACAGACACGCTCACGCGCTAAGGGCCTTTGGTCCAATGAAATCGCATATGCGTGCTGACGTGCATACGCGCTAAGGGCCTTTCCTCGATTCACACGCAGACGTGCAGGATTGTCATGTGCCAAATCACTCCGTATCAAGCTGGCCACGCGTAAGCACACGGAAGACCACGCTCCTGCCCACGAGGCCGAATTACTGCCCCCCAGAGCCCCGAGCACGCTCCCGCCTGCCATCTGCTGCTGCCTGACTGCCTGCTGCCCACGTGCCCTGCCATTTGCTGCCTGCACATCAGCCAGGGGTGCTGTTGCTGTGACCACCCCTGCTGGAACCGAAGACTCCCGACTGGGATTCCATCGCTCCACAGCCCAGCCCCAGGACCCAGTTGCCCACCCACTCCTGCCTCTGGGGTTGTCATGTCGGGCACTGCAACATCTGGCACCACTGACAACCCCCAGCCAGAGAGGCAGAGGGGCACCAGCTTCAGTGCCAGGGAAGTTGGTGTCCTGGTGGAGCAAGTCCTGGGGCAGTATGATGCCCTCTACGGAAGTGTGCGCGCCGACAAGGAAGGATGGACTCGGATCTGGACCGACATCGTGACTGCCATCAACGCGGAGGGGGTGGCAGTCCACGACTTCCAACATGTCAAGAAGTGCTGGGAGGACTTCAGGTCCAGGACCCTGAACAAGGCCCGGCGCCTCTTGAAGGCAGCGGATGCTAAGGGGCGCCGGGGCCACTTGTCGGAAGATCAGATGAGGGTCCTGGAACGCATATCCCCAGTGCTCCACGTCCAGGTCCTTGAGAGGCAGACCCGTCTGGAGTCGAGCGGTAAGTGTACATGTATCATGATTGTAAGCTGTGCATGTGGTGATGTGCCAGTAGTGTGCCGGTTGCACATCTGTTTGTATGAGGCCGAGTATGGGTGGGGGTGTACAGGACCATGAGGCTAACACATGCGAGGGCTGTCATGTGTGAGACATGGATGGTGCTTGTGTGTGTAGGCTTGCATGCCAAATGCAGTTGCGTGGGCACACATGTTTGGATGAATGTGTATGGAAGTGGGCATGTTTGTGATGTCACGCATGTATGTTGTTTTCAGCTGCATGTGTCAGCACTGTGTACATGTGCATGTGTGTGCATTTGACAAGGGTGCAACAGTGAGGCAACATGGATGCATGTGACAGCGGGATGTGGAAGCCTGATTGGCAGATGTGACATGGATGCCCATCGGAACACTGCGACAGTTGTACACATGCATGCAAGTGTGGTGGTGGCGTGCATGTGTAGTGCACTGCCTGTGTTGCATGTGATGTCTGGCTCACCTTTGCCTGCTCATGCTGTTGTATGTGTATGGATGGTGCTGGCAGTTGCGATGTGGCTGTGGTATGGCTCATGTGTGCAAGTTGAAATGACATGTGTGTTGCCGATTGTGATGCCATGTCTGAGGTTTGCCAATGCCACTCATGTGCAACTGTCATGTGTGTCTGTGTCCATTGTACAGTGCCCTGATGCCTGTGTTTTATTTCTCCCTGTCTGCAGCGTCAACTGATGAAGAGGGCGGAGAAGGTGCTGAGGAGCACAGTGGCGGGGATCGCACCGCCAGCCGGAGACGCAAGGCCCGGCTCCCCTCCCAAGTTGTGATCTCGTCGGGGAGTGAGGAGTCCGGTGCCGCGTCCCAGGCCACAGCTGCCGGGGGGAGGTCCAAGAGGCGGAGGTCGGAGTTGGACTCCTCGGCAGCAGAAGGGGCAGCTGGGACCCCACAGGGCCCAATGGGGGAAGATGGCACGGAGTCATCCAGGTTGGTGGGGGGTTTGGTGGAGGAGGAGGCCGTGCAAGCAACAGAGACGGGGTCTGGAGGTGGGGATCCCACTGGTGCTAGTGGTGCAGTGCAGGGCCAGGGACAGGAGGCAGCACAGGCCGCCGCGGAGGTGCCTGTGTGCAATCCTGTCCCTGATCCTGTCCCTGCATCATCTTGCACCAGCAGGGATGCCTACGTCCAGACCCGTTTTCAGGCAGGGGATGAGCTCACGACAACTGGCCTTCCTCTGCCTGCGAACGTGGCTATCCGGGTCCGGGTTGAGCCTGTCCTGACTGGTGTGGCGTTGCGTCAACGGGCCATGCGAGGTGACCTGCAATCTTTTCATGAGGAGACTGCACGTCATCTCGAATGGCTCGTTGACCGCGTCGGCCTACTGGGACAGGTCAACCAGGCCGGATTCCTCTGTTTGATGGGGCTTGCTACGACCCCCTCCTCAACTGAACCCCCTATGCGCCAGTCGTCCTCCGTTCCATCTTCCCACCAATCAGTCACCTGGTTGCCCTGTGGAGCTGCCTCTGACAGTGCGGCCAGGCTGGTGGAGGAGGCATCCCTGCCACAGTCGGGAGTCGGACGTCCAGCGGAGGTGGCCACATCAATGACTGCACCCCAGCCAGCGGAGGATGTGCAGGCAGCAGGAGGCAGTGCACGGGCAGAGCCGCAGCAGCAGCAACGTGGTGGGAGCCATGATGGCTCGGGGCCTTCCACATCGGAGGGGCAGGCATCGGCCGGAGGGCAGGAGGACCCAGGACGGGAAGTGTCTTTCATGTGGCAGCGATTGGGCCACACCATAGATGTGGAGCGGCAGCGGGCGGAAGAGGGACGGCTCACGATGGTCAGGGCGGAGAACTCCATGCGGAGGGCCCTGAGGCATGCCGAGTGCCTCGAGGCAATCCGCAGGGAGTTTGGGGGGAACATGTGGACGGCCCTGCGGACCCTCGGGGCCATAGAGGAGGAGCGCCTCTGGGACATTGAGCAGGAGTTCGATGATGCCCTGGCCCGGAACATCCCAAAGTGAGCCGTCGGACTAGCCCGCTGCCCTTGTAAATAGTTATATAGTTAGTGTTAGGTTTCCTTGGTTTAGCATTTTTTTTGGACCTTTTGGACAACGGGCCACATTTTTGTATATAGTTATTTTTTTTAGGTAGTGTTATTAGATAGGTTTCATTTCTTCGGTTGGGATCATGGACCCTGGATTGTTTATCTGTACATAGTTAATTTTTGGATTTTCAATTTTTATTATGATTTCCCCATGGAGCAATGGTTTTCGGGTGTTTGGCATTTGGAGGCTGACCATAAGGGCCAGGGATCTAGATTGTGGGGGCCTGGTGAAGGCTGCCCCTGCACTGCTGGGGGGTGGGGGTGGTGGGAGACATGGGTGGGGGCCTGGTGGGGGCTGCCCCTGGTGGCTGGGTGGTGGAGGTGATAGGGGACATGAGTGGGGGCCTGGTGGAGGCTGCCCCTGGTGGCTGGGGGGTGGGGGTGGTGGGAGACATGAGTGGGGGCCTGGTGGAGGCTGCCCCTGCACTGCTGGGGTGGGGGTGGTGGTAGACATGGGTGGGGGCCTGGTGGGGGCTGCCCCTGGTGGCTGGGGCGTGGGGGTGGTGGGAGACATGAGTGGGGGCCTGGTGGAGGCTGCCCCTGCACTGCTGGGGGGTGGGGGTGCAGGGAGACATGAGTGGGGGCCTGGTGGAGGCTGCGCCTGGTGGCTGGGGGGTGGGGGTGATAGGGGACATGAGTGGGGGCCTGGTGGAGGCTGCCCCTGCACTGCTGGGGGGTGGGGGTGGTGGTAGACATGGGTGGGGGCCTGGTGGGGGCTGCCCCTGGTGGCTGGGGGGTGGAGGTGATAGGGGACATGAGTGGGGGCCTGGTGGAGGCTGCCCCTGGTGGCTGGGGGGTGGGAGACATAAGTGGGGGCCTGGTGGAGGCTGCCCCTGGTGGCTGGGGGGTGGTGGTAGACATGGGTGGGGGTCTGGTGGGGGATGCCCTTGGTGGCTGGGGGTGATAGGGGACATGAGTGGGGGCCTGGTGGAGGCTACCCCTGGTGGCTGGGGGGTGGGGGTGGTGGGAGACATGGGTGGGGCCTTGGTGGAGGCTGCCCCTGCACTGCTGGGGGGTGGGGGTGCAGGGAGACATGAGTGGGGGCCTGGTGGAGGCTGCCCCTGGTGGCTGGGGGGTGGGGTGATAGGGGACATGAGTGGGGGCCTGGTGGAGGCTGCCCCTGGTGGCTGGGGGGTGGGGGTGGTGGGAGACATGAGTGGGGGCCTGGTGGAGGCTGCCCCTGCACTGCTGGGGGCTGGGGGTGGTGGGAGACATGAGTGGGGGCCTGGTGGAGGCTGCCCCTGCACTGCTGGGGGATGGGGGTGCAGGGAGACATGAGTGGGGGCCTGGCGGGGGCTGCCCTTGGTGGCTGGGGGGTGGGGGTGATAGGGGACATGGGTGGGGGCTGCCCCTGGTGGCTGGGGACTGGGGGTGGTGGGAGACATGAGTGGGGGCCTGGTGGAGGCTGCCCTTGCACTGTTGGGGGATGGGGGTGCAGGGAGACATGAGTGGGGGCCTGGTAGAGGCTGCCCCTGGTGGCTGGGGGGTGGGGGTGATAGGGGACATGAGTGGGGGCCTGGTGGAGGCTGCCCCTGCACTGCTGGGGGGTGGAGGTGGTGGTAGACATGGGTGGGGGCTGCCCCTGGTGGCTGGGGGGTGGGGGTGATAGGAGACATGAGTGGGGGCCTGGTGGAGGCTGCCCCTGGCGGCTGGGGGGTGGGGGGAGACATGAGTGGGGGCCTGGTGGAGGCTGCCCCTGCACTGCTGGGGGTGGGGGTGGTGGTAGACATGGGTGGGGGCCTGGTGGGGGCTGCCCCTGGTGGCTGGGGCGTGGGGGTGGTGGGAGACATGAGTGGGGGCCTGGTGGAGGCTGCCCCTGCACTGCTGGGGGCTGGGGGTGCAGGGAGACATGAGTGGGGGCCTGGTGGGGGCTGCGCCTGATGGCTGGGGGGTGGGGGTGATAGGGGACATGAGTGGGGGCCTGGTGGAGGCTGCCCCTGCACTGCTGGGGGGTGGGGGTGGTGGTAGACATGGGTGGGGGCCTGGTGGGGGCTGCCCCTGGTGGCTGGGGGGTGGAGGTGATAGGGGACATGAGTGGGGGCCTGGTGGAGGCTGCCCCTGGTGGCTGGGGGGTGGGAGACATAAGTGGGGGCCTGGTGGAGGCTGCCCCTGGTGGCTGGGGGGTGGGGGTGGTGGTAGACATGGGTGGGGGCCTGGTGGCGGCTGCCCTTGGTGGCTGGGGGGTGGGGGTGATAGGGGACATGAGTGGGGGCCTGGTGGAGGCTGCCCCTGGTGGCTGGGGGGTGGGGGTGGTGGGAGACATGGGTGGGGCCTTGGTGGAGGCTGCCCCTGCACTGCTGGGGGGTGGGGGTGCAGGGAGACATGAGTGGGGGCCTGGTGGAGGCTGCCCCTGGTGGCTGGGGGGTGGGGGTGATAGGGGACATGAGTGGGGCCTGGTGGAGGCTGCCCCTGGTGGCTGGGGGGTGGGGGTGGTGGGAGACATGAGTGGGGGCCTGGTGGAGGCTGCCCCTGCACTGCTGGGGGATGGGGGTGGTGGTAGACATGGGTGGGGGCCTGGTGGAGGCTGCCCCTGGTGGCTGGGGGGTGGGGGTGATAGGGGACATGAGTGGGGGCCTGGTGGAGGCTCCCCCTGCACTGCTGGGGGGTGGGGGTGGTGGGTGACATGAGTGGGGGCCTGGTTGAGGCTGCCCCTGCACTGCTGGGGGGTGGGGGTGATAGGGGACATGAGTGGGTGGCCTTGTGGAGGCTGCCCCTGGTGGCTGGGGGGTGGGGGTGATGGAGGACATGAGTGGGGGCCTGGTGGAGGCTGCCCCTGCACTGCTGGGGGGTGGGGGTGGTGGGAGACATGAGTGGGGTCCTGGTGGGGGCTGCCCCTGCACTGCTGGGGGTCGGGGTAATAGGGGACATGAGTGGGGGCCTGGTGGAGGCTGCCCCTGGTGGCTGGGGGTGGGGGTGGTGGGAGACATGAGTGGGGGCCTGGTGGAGGCTGCCCCGGCACTGCTGGGGGGTGGGGGTGGTGGTAGACATGGGTGGGGGCCTGGTGGAGGCTGCCCCTGCACTGCTGGGGGGTGGGGGTAATAGGGGACATGAGTGGGGGCCTGGTGGAGGCTGCCCCTGGTGGCTGGGGGGTGGGGGTGGTGGGAGACATGAGTGGGGGCCTGGTGGGGGCTGCCCCTGCACTGCTGGGGGGTGGGGGTGATAGGGGACATGAGTGGGGGCCTGGTGGAGGCTGCCCCTGCACTGCTGGGGGGTGGGGGTGGTGGTAGACATGGGTGGGGGCCTCATGGGGGCTGCCCCTGGTGGCTGTGGGGTGGGGGTGATAAGGGACATGAGTGGGGGCCTGGTGGAGGCTGCCCCTGGTGGCTGGGGGGTGGGGGTGGTGGGAGACATGAGTGGGGGCCTGGTGGAGGCTGCCCCTGGTGGCTGGGGGTGGGGGTGGTGGTAGACATGAGTGGGGTTCTGGTGGGGGCTGCCCCTGCACTGCTGGGGGGTCGGGGTAATAGGGGACATGAGTGGGGGCCTGGTGGAGGCTGCCCCTGGTGGCTGGGGGGTGGGGGTGGCGGGAGACATGAGTGGGGGTCTGGTGGAGGCTGCCCCTGCACTGCTGGGGGGTGGGGGTGGTGGTAGACATGGGTGGGGGCCTGGTGGAGGCTGCCCCTGCACTGCTGGGGGGTGGGGGTAATAGGGGACATGAGTGGGGGCCTGGTGGAGGCTGCCCCTGGTGGCTGGGGGGTGCGGGTGGTGGGAGACATGAGTGGGGGCCTGGTGGGGGCTGCCCCTGCACTTCTGGGGGGTGGGGGTGATAGGGGACATGAGTGGGGGCCTGGTGGAGGCTGCCCCTGCACTGCTGGGGGGTGGGGGTGGTGGGGGCTGTCCCTGGTGGCTGGGGGGTGGGGGTGATAGGAGACATGAGTGGGGGCCTGGTGGAGGCTGTCCCTGGTGGCTGGGGGGTGGGGGTGGTGGGAGGCATGAGTGGGGACCTGGTGGAGGCTGCCCCTGGTGGTTGGGGGGTGGGGGTGGTGGTAGACATGGCTGGGGGCCTGGTGGGGGCTGCCCCTGGGGGGTGGGGGTGATAGCGGACATGAGTGGGGGCCTGGTGGAGGCTGCCCCTGGTGGCTGGGGGGTGGTGGGAGACATGGGTGGGGGCCTGGTGGAGGCTGCTCCTGCACTGCTGGGGGGTGGGGGTGCAGGGAGACTTGAGTGGGGGCCTGGTGGAGGCTGCCCCTGCACTGCTGGGGGGTGGGGGTGCAGGGAGACATGAGTGGGGGCCTGGTGGAGGCTGCCCCTGGTGGCTGGGGGGTGGAGGTGATAGGGGACATGAGTGGGGGCCTGGTGGAGGCTGCCCCTGCACTGCTGGGGGGTGGGGGTGGTGGGAGACATGGGTGGGGGCTGACCCTGGTGGCTGGGGGGTGGGGGTGATAGGGGACATGAGTGGGGGCCTGGTGGAGGCTGCCCCTGGTGGCTGGGGGTGGTGGGAGACATGAATGGGGGCCTGGTGGAGGCTGCCCCTGCACTGCTGGGGGGTGGGGGTGGTGGTAGACATGGGTGGGGGCCTGGTGGGGGCAGCCCCTGGTAGCTGGGGGGTGGGGGTGGTGGGAGACATGAGTGGGGGCCTGGTGGAGGCTGCCCCTGCACTGCTGGGGGATGGGGGTGCAGGGAGACATGAGTGGGGGCCTGGTGGAGGCTGCCCCTGGTGGGTGGGGGGTGGGGGTGGTGGGAGACATGGGTGGGGGCCTGGTGGAGGTTGCCCCTGGTGGCTGGGGGTGCAGGGGGACATGCGTTGGTGGGCAGTAGTGCAAGGTGACATGTGGGTTGGCTGGTGGGCATGGCCATGGTGGATGGGGTGCCTGCAGGACATGTGCAGTGTAGGCCCCTGTGGTGTGGGCCACCTGCAGGGGCCGTGGAGGGTGTAGAGGGAACACCTGGGAGGACCCACACATGCAATTCATGTGTGGTGCTCCCCGCCGCACCCCTGTAATACACGTACCCTGCTGGAATCGCGTGTGATACTTCCCGCGCACCCCTGAAATACATGGCCCCTGCTGATTTTGCGTGTGATACTTCCCGCGCACCCCTGAAATACACATACCCTGCTGCTTTTGCGTGTGATACTTCCCGCGCACCCCTGTAATACACGTACCCTGATGGAATCGCGTGTGATACTTCCCGGGTACCCCTGAAATACACGTACCCTGCTGCTTTTGCGTGTGATACTTCCCGTGCACCCCTGTAATACACGTACCCTGCTGGAATTGCATGTGATACTTCCCGCGCACCCCTGAAATACACGTACCCTGCTGCGTTTGCGTGTGATACTTCCCGCGCACCCCTTTAATACACGTACCCTGATGGAATCGCGTGTGATACTTCCTGCGCACCCCTGAAATACACGTACCCTGCTGCTTTTGCGTGTGATACTTCCCGTGCACCCCTGTAATACACATACCCTGCTGGAATCGCGTGTGATACTTCCCGTGCACCCCTGTAATACACGTACCCTGCTGATTTTGCGTGTGATACTTCCCGCGCACCCCTGATGCACACGTACACAGGACAATCACGTGTGGAACTTCCCGCGAACCACTGAAATACACGTTCCCCGCTTGGCGTTTGCTGTCTGCCAGCCCTGTGAACTGGTCCAGGGTTAGCGCAGCCCTTTGCGATTATTTGGGGATTTTGAAGGCTTTTCCTTGCGCGAGGGCGTTCTTGGGGGCGTAACTGGCGCTGCTGCAGGGTTGCTGCGCCACACTGCACCACGGCTGGTTTTGGATGCGAAAATCCATGAATACGCTGTGCGCAGGAATCGATTTTAGCACACACGCGGCTGGCGCAGACATTCGCACGGGCACGCTGTGCGCCAGTCGCGTGCGCCACTTTTGTGCGAATTTCTATGAATTACCCTGTCTATCCTCAATCAAAACTGGCAATCCGTGATTAAAACACTTGAGCATATGGGCTAAAATGTCTAAAGCCAATGGGGAGACGAGTAGATTAACGGTGAACCCAGTGATTAAACACTTAAGCATATAGGCTAAAATGTCTAAAGCCAATGGGGAGACGAGTAGATTAACGGTGAACCCTATTCAAGGAAACAAATGGGTGACCTTTCTGCAACAGAAACAAGATAAAAAGATGTAGAATAAGTTAAAACATAGTAACGAGGAATGGCCTATGACGTTCACAGCTGATAATATGAAGGCTGCGAACAACAAGTTGAAAGAATCTAGAACACCTAGGCCTAACGGCCTAGCAAACACTATATTTAAACAGAATCCAGAAGAATGGGCAGTGTTATTGAACATATTGTTTAATAAAGTATGCAACAAATACCAAAGACATGGTTACAGGGAATAAAACTCCCAGTCTACAAAAAAGGAGCATGTGGGCTACCAGAAAATTATAGATTACTATCTATGCTCGATGTGTCAGGTAAATTATTTTCAAATTTTGTCTGCCAAAGACTACAAGATTGGGCCAAGGAAAAAAACATATTGCATGTTACACAAACAGGATTTAGACAAGGAGCATGCACTACTCATAACCTAAGAGTATTAGATTAAATTATCGACGAAACACGACAAGCAGTAGGAAGATCTCTATATGTCATATTCATTGACTTTGCTGCCGCATTTGATAGCCTAGATCGTAAAAAAACTGTGGGGTAAACTAAGAAAATGGGGCTGTCCGAACTGGTTCGTAATGATTCTGGAACGGCTACACCAAGAACTCAAGCACGGGTACGACTAGACACAGATGGTAGTACTACAGTTTCCATTGACATATATTGTGGAGTGCGACAAGGGTGTCCTTTGGCGGCACAACTCTACAATTTGTATATGGCAGATCTACCATAACGGTTGGTAACCCAGCATGGTTGCTGTCCTAAACGAGGAGGGTTACCCATACCCTACCCAATTTACGCAGATGACCTAGTGGTAATGAACTATACATACCTTGGAATTAAGAACATGTTCGGATCCCTAATTACATATGCAAAACAGAACAAATTGAAAATAAACATGGGGAAAACCAAAATAATGGTTTTCTCCACAAAAACAGTTTCCCACCCCGACCTGGTTATGGAATTAGGTAAGATGGAATATGTGAATACCTATCCGTACCTTGGTTTAAATGTGAGCAATGATAATGCATATAAAAACATAATTGAAAATAAGAAAATAAAACCAAAAAGAATAACAGAGCAAATTGTAAAATTTGCAAGAGATATGGCTGGGTTTACAATTGAAGGCATCAAAATACTGTATAAACAATGTTTTAGCCCAATGATTTTGTATGGGTTGGAAGCACTCGCTATGAAAAATGTATCATGGCTAGATGTATTGGAAGGTTGTTTTTGGAAAAGGATTCTTAAATTGAATCCGTCTACACCAATCCAATACATACGTCTTGAATTAGGAGTAATATCATTGTAAAGTAGAGCGTGGAAAAAAAGTGGAACACTGCACTATTCATTCCTCCCCACAATGTAAGCTGCTCTGTCTATTAGATAACAGAACCAGTAAGAATGACAGTTATGAAAGATTCATTTAATTTTTTTTAACACAATTGATTGGCACCCGCTGTACCACAAAAAGACATCATATGAAAAGTTGAAGCGGATATTTGAAAAAGAATTGAAGCTTGGGACTGGAATTGTAACTACGACACCTTGAACGGCTACAATACTATTAACATGTGTCTAATATAGTGCATGAGTATCTGCAATCAGAAACATACTTAACAAGATGCCCAAGTCCGGCAGTTAGATATTTGTGACTAAGGCTGAGAACTAACCAGTTACCCTTACTAACATTGATGGGGGCGCAACTAAAAATACCACGAGAAAAAAGAATATGTACAATCTGTAAAAAACAAAACAATTTGGAAACACCACAACATGTTCTTCATAATGTCCTGATCTAGGAACTGAATATGTGTCAAAATTAGGCCATCTAGTAAATGACTATGATAACATTAGAAGTGATGCGTTTTGGGCACATTGCCTGAATACAGAGTCACAGGCCGTACACATAAGCCTGTACCAATTGTGGTAGTGTATAAAAAAAAGCTTGAGGGTGAAAAGTTAGATATATAACAAGAGGGTTAAACAGATTGCCTAGAAAAATTAGTAATGAGAGGATATTGAATATACATACAGAGTAAAAGTGAGTAATTTGTGAAATACATTTTTAATAGTTTGAAAATGTATAAAATGTAAGGTCTTAAGGATTTAAGGTTTAGATCATTTTATTATAGTGCAACCAATGATGTATTTGACTTAGCTCGATGACGAATTTTGAAGAAATATGCAATAATTAAACTAAATTGCATGATTAATCTAATATTTAAGACAAAATGTAAAAAGTGCTTTTTTAAGAGATTTTGACATGTGTTTTAACAAGTGTAATTTGCTGTTGTAATTTAGTAAAGTTTTTTTAAAAACTAAACAAATAAATATATAATATATTAATAAAAAGACACCATTAGCACCTGTGTAGGGAACTACACGGGTGCTAATGGCAATATTAAACTTGGCAGCAGGCTGACCCTCCTGGTAATGGCACTACTGCCCTCGTTAAGGGACCCTAACTGTGCTCGGGCCCTTAATTTGGGCAGCTAGCCATTACTGACAGGGTCGACCCACCCACCTTGTTTGATATCGCCTCAGTATTTTAATAAAAATCTGGGTTCACATATCCCCTCTAAAATAGTAGTAGTTGCAGAACAATTATGTTTTGAGAATACCTTTGAATGCAAAGAGCCTGATTCACAGAAGCATTTTATAATGATGCAATCCCATTGGAAAATGCTCTGGGAATCAGGCCCTAAAAGTATTTTCCAAACGCCTTTGTCCAGGGTGCGTGTTGTCTTCCTAGCTCCAGGCAAACAGGCAATCCTTAAGCGTTGCATTGGTATCTCTGCGCAAGCGATCAAGGACAACGCCTGGGAGTGGAGCAGGGGAGACCAGAATGCAGATTCAAAAAGGGCTGTCCACAGAGGTATCCTGAAACTATAGTATACATTACATTCTAAGATAAGTAAGGTGTTGATGCTGGTTAAAGTTAAGTTATTTGTGATCCTGTGTACTGCTCACCCTTCACTGCTGGCCAAGGGCTGTGGATCGCCACACTGTCAAGGTCTGCTGTCTCCAGGCAACTGCGTCCAAGTCTCCTGCTTTTTATGATCCTGCTTCTGTCCTGTGGTTTTGGCAGCTCCATGTGGAATTCAGTGGCATTCATTCCTCTCATTGCCCTCTCCAGGTTTCTTTTCTTGGATGTTCTTCTGAAGCACCTTGGCACACTGAGAGTGCATTCCGCTTCTTTCTCACTTATTTCTCATCAGTACTATATCCCGGATGAGACCCCATTTGCACAACTAGGCCTCCCACACTTTGCTATCCCTGAACCCCAGCAGGGTGGATTTCCTGAGCTGTTCCTCAGCCTGGGCTCTGAAAGAGCAGGCTGGGGCTAGGCCCCATAGGGCTGTTGTATACTGGGCCTCATTATGAGTCTGGCGGTGCGGGTAAATTGCTGTGGCAATACCGTATACCACTGCATTACCGCACCACCCAAGTATGAGTCTGGAAGTAAATTTATCAACACATACCTAGTAAGGCCATATTAGTGAGCGATCAGGCACACACTCATGCTCATACAACACAAAAATAGAAGAACCCCATTTATATATTATTTGCTTTTAAAAATGAATGTAAAATACATTTCCCTGCAGAAAAACGGCATTGTCTTTCCCTAGAGCGCAATGGTGTCCTGCCTATCTAAGAAAGGGGACAGAATGGAGAAACTGAACCTACCTTATTCACTGTTGTATTTATTTCCAAAACTCCCAGGTGTGTACATCACCAGTACTCTATGTGCAAACAAACCACAACCAACCTTATCAAACTGTTAAAAAAAACTGCAAATGCTTGGGAGTTCAAACAGGTGGGAAGTTAGTCAATTATATTACTCCCCCTCATCTGTGGGATCAAATCTCCCTGAAAATTGGGGAAACTAAAAACAGTATTGTTCAGTGAGCCAGGAGACCCTCTAGGTTTAAATGGTATCTCTCAGGTTCACTATTTAGAAAGAAATCCTTTCACCACAGGTGGAATGATATTATTAGATGCTGGTAGCAGATACAAACAATTAACTTTTAAATTGAGTCATGACGGAATATGTGATGAACCATTCTGTGAAGATTGAGCGGAAATAGCAGTCACAGGGCGAAAACTGCTTAGTAAGTCTTTGGGAGGGCACAAAATAACAAAGAATTATGTGACCACTTAGGGATACTAAAGAGTGTATCTTTGTTGTGTTTCCCTTACACACTAATGCCACTAATGAGATATGTATCTCTACTGAAAGAAAACAGAAGGAGATTTGGAGGAACATCATTTTTATTTTGTGCATGACCACAAATTGGGGCAATATGATACACCAATATCCCTGTTTTTTGAAAACGTGGCATGGAAGTTCCAGCATTTGAAATATATTGGTCCTGTAGAAAGCGGTAATAACAAGGCGATGATCCACTGAAACCGGTCGACCTTGGAGTCTAAATACTCAACTTGAGTGATACCATTTAATCATGAAGGTTCTCCTGAATAATACTATGTTTCTAGGTGCCCTAATTGTCAGGGAGATTTTATCCTACAGAAGAGGGGGAGTAATACAATTCAATAACTTCACATTTATTTTAGCTCCGCAGCAGACGCAGGAGTTTTTTAACGGTTGATAAGGTTGGCTACGTTTCTTTGCACAATGACTACTGGTGATGTACACCCCTTGGAGATTTGGAAATAAATACAACGACAAACAAGGTAGAGTTAGTTTCTCTGTTCTGTGCCATTTCGTGTGTAAATGGCTGCACACCACCACTCTCTAGGGAAAGGTAATGCAGGCAGGGAAATTAGTGTTTCTGCAGAGAAATGCAGCCAATGATGGTCCATAAGAATTGTATTTTTTTTAAAATAAAAAATAAAGAGTTTGCCTATTTTTGTGTTAACTGGAGGTAAATCTGACACCTTTCCACCAAATTTCAGTGTAATTACGGCTGTCGGTTTACTACCACAGTAATTCCACCAAAACTCCATGGACTCCAATTAAATGGGGACTAACACCACCACAGTCACTACTGCTGGACCAAGTGTCAGTAACAGTATTACAGTTCGGTGGTATCTCAGTGGATTTACAGCCGAGATGCCACTGAACTCGTAATAAGCCCCAGTGTTCCATCGTCTCTCTATCTTCCTGCATCCTCTTTCCAAAGTTGTTTGTCTAGGGCCTTCAGGCGCTTTTCATATGCATTAAGCCCTTGTGCCTCTCTATGGCTTAGGGGACCAGCTGTCCTCAGGCAGTGTATCTGTACGCCTGTGTTACCTTTCTTTTCTATAGTTTCTGCCCTGTGCCTTGTATCCAATTCAACAACGTCCTGCTGGGAATGAGAGAAGAATAAGGGCTGTGACCCTGGCAGGCTGGAGAAGGGAATCAGTGTCTCTCTACCTGTGAATTCTGAGACTGGAGGAAATGCAAGTGGAGACTGGAGTCAATTCAAGTGGTGAGTGGAGCCAATGCAAGTGGAGAAAGAAGTCAATGCAAGCAGAGACTTGAGTCAACGCAAGCGGAGACTGGAGTCAACGCAAGTGGAGACTGGAGTCAATGCAAGCAGAGAGTGGAGTCAATGCAAGCAGAGAGTGGCATCAAAACAAGCAGAGAGTGGAGTCAGCGCAATCAGAGAGTGGAGTCAGCGCACGTGGAGAGTGCAGTCAACGCAAGCGGAGAGTGGAGTCAACGCAAGCAGAGACTGGAGTCAAATCAAACTGAGACTTGAGTCCATGCAATTGGAGACTGGAGTCAATGCAAGTGGAGACTGAAGTCAATGCAAGTGGAGACTGGAGTCAATGCAGGAGTCAATGCAAGTGGAGACTGAAGTCAATGCAGGTGGAGACTGGAGTCAGTGCAAGTGGAGACTGGAGTCAATGAAGGTAGAGACTGGAGTCAATGCAAGGAGAGAGTGGAGTCAATTCAAGCAGAGAGTGGAGTCAATTCAAGCAGAGAGTGGAGTAAATGCAAGCAGAGAGTGGAGTCAGCGCAAGCGGAGAGTGGAGTCAGTGCAAGCGGAGAGTGGAGTCAAAGCAAGTAGAGAGTGGAGTCAGCGCAAGCGAAGACTGGAGTCAAAGCAAACTGAGACTTGAGTCCATGCAAGCAGAGACTGGAGTCAACGCAAGCAGAGAGTGGAGTCAATGCAAGCAGAGGCTGGGGTCAATTCAAGCAGAGAGTGGAGTCAGCATTAGTGGAGAGTGTAGTCAGCACAAGCTGAGAGTGAAGTCAACGCAAGCAGAGACTGGAGTTAAAGCAAACTGAGACATGAGTCCATGCAATCGGAGACTGGAGTCAATGCAAGTGGAGACTGGAGTCAATGCAAGTGGAGACTGGAGTCAATGCAAGAAGAGAGTGGAGTCAATGCGAGCAGAGAGTGGAGTCAGCGCAAGTGGAGAGTGGAGTCAACGCAAGCAGAGACTGGAGTCAAAGCAAACTGAGACTTGAGTCCATGCAATCGGAGACTGGAGTCAATGCAAGTGGAGACTGGAGTCAATGCAAGTGGAGACAGAAGTCAACGCAGGTGGAGACTGGAGTCAGTGCAAGTGGAGACTGGAGTCAATGAAGGTGGAGACTGGAGTCAATTCAAGCAGAGAGTGGAGTCAATTCAAGCAGAGAGTGGAGTCAATTCAAGCAGGGAGTGGAGTCAGCGCAACCGGAGAGTGGAGTCAAAGCAAACTGAGACTTGAGTCCATGCAAGCGGAGACTGCAGTCAACGTAAGTGGAGACTGGAGTCAATGCAAGCAGAGAGTGGAGTCAATGCAAGCAGAGAGTGGAGTCAGCACAAGCGGAGAGTGTAGTCAGCGCAAGCGGAGAGTGGAGTCAACACAAGCAGAGACTGGAGTCAAAGCAAACTGAGACTTGAGTCCATGCAATCGGAGACTGGAATCAATGCAAGTGGAGACTGGAGTCAATGCATGTGGGGACTGGAGTCAATGCAGGAGTCAATGCAAGTGGATACTGGAGTCAATGCAAGTGGAGACTGGAGTCAGTGCAAGTGGAGACTGGAGTCAGTGCAAGTGGAGACTGGAGTCAATGCAGGTGGAGACTGGAGTCAATGCAAGCGGAGAATGCAGTAAATGCAGGCAGAGGTTGGAGTCAATCCAGGCAGAGACTGGAGTCAATGCAGGTGGAGAATGGAGTAAATGCAGGTGGAGAGTGGAGTAAATGGAAGTGGAGACTGGAGTCAATGCAAGTGGCGAATGGAGTCAATGCAAGTGGAGACTGGAGTCAATGCAAGAGGAGAGTGGAGTCAGTGGAAGTGGCGACTGGAGTCAATGCAGGTGGAGACTGGAGTCAATGCAGTAAATGCAGGTAGAGAATGGAGGCAATGCAAGTGGAGAATGGAGCCAACGCAAGCGGAGAGTGGAGCCAACGCAAGCGGAGAGGGGAGTCAATGCATGTGGAGAATGGAGTCAATGCAAGTGGGGACTGGAGTCAACGCAATCGGAGAATGGAACCAATGAGAGTGGGTAATGGAGTCAACACATTAGCCAGCTCAGGAGTCAATGCAAGTGGAGAATGGAGCCAACGCAAGTGGAGAATGGAGCCAATGAGAGTGGGTAATGGAGTCAACGCAAGCGGAGAGTGGAGTCAATGCAAGCGGAGACTGGAGTCAATGCAAGTGGAGACTGGAGTCAATGCAGGAGTCAATGCATGTGGAGACTGGAGTCAATGCAGGTGGAGACTGGAGTCAATGCAAGTAGAGACTGGAGTCAATGCAGGTAGAGATTGGAGTCAATGCAAGTGAGAATGGAGTAAATGCAGGCGGAGAGTGGAGTCACCCATGTGGAGACTGGAGTCAATGCAAGCGGAGACTGGAGTCAAAGCAAACTGAGACATGAGTCCATGCAATCGGAGACTGGAGTCAATGCAAGTGGAGACTGGAGTCAATGCAAGTGGAGACTAGAGTCAATGCAAGAAGAGAGTGGAGTCAATGCGAGCAGAGAGTGGAGTCAGCGCAAGTGGAGAGTGGAGTCAACGCAAGCAGAGACTGGAGTCAAAGCAAACTGAGACTTGAGTCCATGCAATCAGAGACTGGAGTCAATGCAAGTGGAGACTGGAGTCAATGCAAGTGGAGACAGAAGTCAACGCAGGTGGAGACTGGAGTCAGTGCAAGTGGAGACTGGAGTCAATGAAGGTGGAGACTGGAGTCAATGCAAGCAGAGAGTGGAGTCAATTCAAGCAGAGAGTGGAGTCAATTCAAGCAGAGAGTGGAGTCAACGCAAGCGGAGACTGGAGTCAACGCAAGTGGAGACTGGAGTCAATCCAAGCAGAGAGTGGAGTCAATGCAAGCAGAGAGTGGCATCAAAACAAGCAGAGAGTGGAGTCAGCGCAATCAGAGAGTGGAGTCAGCGCACGTGGAGAGTGCAGTCAACGCAAGCGGAGAGTGGAGTCAACGCAAGCAGAGACTGGAGTCAAATCAAACTGAGACTTGAGTCCATGCAATTGGAGACTGGAGTCAATGCAAGTGGAGACTGAAGTCAATGCAAGTGGAGACTGGAGTCAATGCAGGAGTCAATGCAAGTGGAGACTGAAGTCAATGCAGGTGGAGACTGGAGTCAGTGCAAGTGGAGACTGGAGTCAATGAAGGTGGAGACTGGAGTCAATGCAAGGAGAGAGTGGAGTCAATGCAAGGAGAGAGTGGAGTCAATTCAAGCAGAGAGTGGAGTCAATTCAAGCAGAGAGTGGAGTAAATGCAAGCAGAGAGTGGAGTCAGCGCAAGCGGAGAGTGGAGTCAGTGCAAGCGGAGAGTGGAGTCAAAGCAAGTAGAGAGTGGAGTCAGCGCAAGCGAAGAGTGGAGTCAGCGCAAGCAGAGACTGGAGTCAAAGCAAACTGAGACTTGAGTCCATGCAAGCAGAGACTGGAGTCAATGCAAGTGGAGACTGGAGTCAATGCAGTAAATGCAGGTAGAGAATGGAGGCAATGCAAGTGGAGAATGGAGCCAGCGCAAGCGAAGAGTGGAGTCAATGCATGTGGAGAGGGGAGTCAATGCATGTGGAGAATGGAGTCAATGCAAGTGGGGACTGGAGTCAACGCAAGCAGAGAGTGGAGTCAATGCAAGCAGAGAGTGGAGTCAGCACAAGCGGAGAGTGTAGTCAGCGCAAGCGGAGAGTGGAGTCAACACAAGCAGAGACTGGAGTCAAAGCAAACTGAGACTTGAGTCCATGCAATCGGAGACTGGAATCAATGCAAGTGGAGACTGGAGTCAATGCATGTGGGGACTGGAGTCAATGCAGGAGTCAATGCAAGTGGATACTGGATTCAATGCAAGTGGAAACTGGAGTCAGTGCAAGTGGAGACTGGAGTCAATGCAGGTGGAGACTGGAGTCAATGCAAGCGGAGAATGCAGTAAATGCAGGCAGAGGTTGGAGTCAATCCAGGCAGAGACTGGAGTCAATGCAGGTGGAGAATGGAGTAAATGCAGGTGGAGAGTGGAGTAAATGGAAGTGGAGAATGGAGTCAATGCAAGTGGAGAATAGAGTAAATGCAGGCAGAGAGTGGAGTCAACGCAAGTGGAGACTGGAGTCAATGCAAGTGGCGAATGGAGTAAATGCAAGTGGAGACTGGAGTCAATGCAAGAGGAGAGTGGAGTCAGTGGAAGTGGCGACTGGAGTCAATGCAGGTGGAGACTGGAGTCAATGCAGTAAATGCAGGTAGAGAATGGAGGCAATGCAAGTGGAGAATGGAGCCAACGCAAGCGGAGAGTGGAGTCAATGCATGTGGAGAGGGGAGTCAATGCATGTGGAGAATGGAGTCAATGCAAGTGGGGACTGGAGTCAACGCAATCGGAGAATGGAACCAATGAGAGTGGGTAATGGAATCAACACATTAGCCAGCTCAGGAGTCAATGCAAGTGGAGAATGGAGCCAACGCAAGTGGAGAATGGAGCCAATGAGAGTGGGTAATGGAGTCAACGCAAGCGGAGAGTGGAGTCAATGCAAGCGGAGACTGGAGTCAATGCAAGTGGAGACTGGAGTCAATGCAGGAGTCAATGCAAGTGGAGACTGGAGTCAATGCAGGTGGAGACTGGAGTCAATGCAAGTAGAGACTGGAGTCAATGCAGGTAGAGATTGGAGTCAATGCAAGTGAGAATGGAGTAAATGCAGGCGGAGAGTGGAGTCACCCATGTGGAGACTGGAGTCAATGCAAGCGGAGACTGGAGTCAATGCAAGCGGAGAGTGGAGTCAGTGGAAGTGGAGAGTGGAGTCAATGCAGGTGGAGACTGGAGTCAATGCAAGTGGAGAATGGAGTAAATGCAAGTGGAGAGTGCAGTCAATGGAAGTGGCAAATGGAGTAAATGCAAGTGGAGAGTAGAGTCAATGCAAGTGGAGAGGAGAGTCAATGCAAGTGGAGAGTGAAGTCAGTGGAAGTGGAGACTGGAGTCAATGCAAGTGGAGACTGGAGTCAATGCAAGTGGAGACTGGAGTCAATGCAAGTGGAGTCAATGCAAGTGGATTTTGGAGTCAATGCGGTAGGGGACTGGATCAATGCAAGAGGAGATCACAGTCAATGCCGCAATTGACTCTGCTCCGTGATGGCCACAATAACTTGGAACAACCTTCCTTTGCATCTTCGTGCCAGCAATGACTATCTGATCTTTTGCCGTGATCTTAAGACCCATCTGTTTTAGTACTTTTAGTCCTTTTGTTGCTGCACTCTTCTGCCTAGCCCAGCGCCAAGATACCTCCGGGTGAATGTGCACTTTAGAAATGTATTTAACATAAGATAACTATGCAAGTGGAGAATGGAAACAATGCTGGTGGAGAATGGAGTCAATGCAAGTGGAGCATGGAGTAAAAAAAGGTGGACAGTGGAGTCAATGCAAGTGGAGAGAGGAGTGAATGCAAGTGGAGAGCGGAGTCAATGCAAGTGGAGAGTTGAGTCAATGCAAGTGGAGAGTTGAGTCAATGTAGGTGGAGAATGGAGTCAATGCATGTGGAGAGTTGAGTCAATGCAAGTGAAGAGTTGAGTCAATGTAGGTGGAGAATGGAGTCAATGCAAGTGGAGAGTTGAGTCAATGCAAGTGAAGAGTTGAGTCAATGTAGGTGGAGAATGGAGTCAATGCAAGTGGAGAGTTGAGTCAATGCAAGTGAAGAGTTGAGTCAATGTAGGTGGAGAATGGAGTCAATGCAAGTGGAGACTGGAGTCAATGCAAGTGAAGAGTTGAGTCAATGTAGGTGGAGAATGGAGTCAATGCAAGTGGAGAGTTGAGTCAATGTAGGTGGAGAGTTGGTGAATGTAGGTGGAGACTGGAGTCAATGCAAGTGGCGTCAATGCAGGTGGAGACTGGAGTCAATGCAGGTGGAGACTGGAGTCAATGCAGATGGAGAGTGGATTCAAAGAAAGTGGAGCCTGGAGTCAATGGAGGTGGAGAGTGGAGTCATTGCAGGTGGACAGTGGAGTCATTGCAGGTGGAGAGTGGAGTCAATGCAGGTGGAGACTGGAGTCAATGCAGGTGGAGAGTGGAGTCAAAGATAGTGGAGCATGGAGTCAATGCAGGTGGAGAGTGGAGTCAATGCAGGTGGAGACTGGAGTCAATGCAGGCAGAGGCTGGAGTCAAGCCAGGTGGAGAATTGAGTCAATGCAAGTGGCAAATGGAGTAAATGAAAGGGGAGACTGGAGTCAATGCAAGCGCAGAGTGGAGTCCGTGGAAGTGGCGACTGGAGTCAATGCAGGTGGAGACTGGAGTCAATACAAGTGGAGAATGGATTAAATGCAGGCAGAGAATGGAGCCAATGCAAGTCGAGAATGGAGCCAATGCAAGCGGAGACTGGAGTCAATGCAAGTGGCGAATGGAGTAAATGCAAGTGGAGAGTGGAGTCAATGCAAGTGGAGAGGGGAGTCAATGCAAGTGGAGAATGGAGTCAATGCAAGTGGAGACTATAGTCAACGCAAGCGGATACTGGAGTCAATGCAAGCGGAGACTGGAGTCAATGCAAGTGGAGACTGGAGTCAATGCAGGTGGAGAATGAAGTGAAAGAAAGTGGAGCCTGGAGTCAATGCAGGTGGAGAGTGGAGTCAATGTAGGTGGAGACTGGAGTCAATGCAAGCGGAGAGTGGAGTCAACACAAGCGGAGACTGGAGTTAATGCAAGCGGAGACTGGAGTTAATGCAAGCGGAGACTGGAGTCAACGCAAGTGGAGACTGGAATCAATGCAAGTGGAGACTGGAGTCAATGCAGGTGGAGACTGGAGTCAATGTAAGTGTAGACTGGAGTCAATGCAAGTGGAGAATGGAGTAAATGCAGGCGAAGACTAGAGTCAATGCAGGCTGAGACTGGAGTCAATGCAGGCGGAGAATGGAGTAAATGCAGGAAGAGAGTGGAATAAATGTAAGTGGAGAATGGAGTCAATGCAAGTGGAGAATGGAGTAAATGCAGGCAGAGAGTGGAGTCAACGCAAGTGGAGACTGGAGTCAATGCAAGCGGAGAGTGGAGTCAGTGGAAGTTGAGAGTGGAGTCAATGCAGGTGGAGACTGGAGTCAATACAAGTGGAGAATGCAGTAAATGCAGGCGGAGAGTGGAGTCAATGCAAGTGGAGAGGGGAGTCAATGCAAGTGGAGAGTGAAGTCAGCGGAAGTGGATGGAGACTGGAGTCAATGCAAGTGGAGACTGGAGTCAATGCAAGTGGAGACTGGAGTCAATGCAAGCGGAGAGTGGAGTCAATGCAAGCGGAGAGTGGAGTCAGTGGAAGTGGAGAGTGGAGTCAATGCAGGTGGAGTCTGGAGTCAATACAAGTGGAGAATGGAGTAAATGCAGGCGGAGAGTGGAGTCAATGCAAGTGGAGAATGGAGTAAATGCAGGAAGAGAGTGGAATAGATGTAAGTGGAGAGTGAAGTCAGTGGAAGTGGAGACTGGAGTCAATGCAAGTGGAGAGTGGAGTCAACGCAAGTGGAGACTGGAGTCAATGCAAGTGGAGAATGAAGTCAATGCAAGTGGAGAGTGGAGTCAATGCAGGTGGAGACTGGAGTCAATACAAGTGGAGAATGCAGTAAATGCAGGCGGAGAGTGGAGTCAATGCAAGTGGAGAGGGGAGTCAATGCAAGTGGAGAGTGAAGTCAGCGGAAGTGGATGGAGACTGGAGTCAATGCAAGTGGAGACTGGAGTCAATGCAAGTGGAGACTGGAGTCAATGCAAGCGGAGAGTGGAGTCAATGCAAGCGGAGAGTGGAGTCAGTGGAAGTGGAGAGTGGAGTCAATGCAGGTGGAGTCTGGAGTCAATACAAGTGGAGAATGGAGTAAATGCAGGCGGAGAGTGGAGTCAATGCAAGTGGAGAATGGAGTAAATGCAAGTGGAGAGGGGAGTCAATGCAAGTGGAGAGTGAAGTCAGTGGAAGTGGAGACTGGAGTCAATGCAAGTGGAGACTGGAGTCAATGCAAGTGGAGACTGGAGTCAATGCAAGTGGAGAATGAAGTCAATGCAAGTGGAGAATGGAGTAAATGCAAGTGGAGTGTGGAGTCAATGGAAGTGGAGACTGGAGTCAATACAAATGGAGAGTGGAGTCAATGCAAGTGGAGCCTGGAGTCAATGTGGGAGGGGAATGGATCAATGGAAGAGGAGATCAAAGTCAATGCCGCAATTGACTCTGCTCCGTGATGGTCGCAATAACTTGGAACAGCCTTCCTTTGCATCTTCGTGCCATCGATAACTATCTGATCTTTCGCTGTGATCCTACGACCCATCTGTTTCACTCCTTTTGTTGCTGCACTCTTCTGCCTATCCCAGCGCCAAGATACCTCCGGGTGAACATGCACTTTAGAAATGTATTTAACATAACATAACTATGCAAGTGGAGACGGGAACCAATGCTGGTGGAGAATGGAGTCATTGCAAGTGGAGCCTGGAGTCAATGAAGGTGGAGAGTGGAGTCAATGCAAGTGGGGCCAGGAGTCAATGTAGGTGGACAATGGAGTCAATGCAAGTGGAGAGTTGAGTCAATGCAAGTGGAGATTTGAGTCAATGTAGGTGGAGAATGGAGTCAATGCAAGTGGAGAGTTGAGTCAATGCAAGTGGAGAGTTGAGTCGATGTAGTTGGAGAGTTGAGTCAATGTAGGTGGAGACTGGAGTCAATGCAAGTGGAGAGTGGAGTTAATGCAGGTGGAGACTGGAGTCATTGCAGGTGGAGAGTGGAGTCAATGCAGGTGGAGACTGGAGTCAATGCAGGTGGAGAGTGGAGTCAAAGAAAGTTGTAACGCTCACCTGATTCCCGTAGAGGCGCCGGTCTTGACTGGGCGTATACCGTATCTTCAAAGGTGATGTGTAACACACGGCTGGCTCTTCGGGCTGGACCTCTGTGCACTGTATGTCTGACTCGAAGGGTAAGATGTCTGCAGATAGAAAATATGGGATTAATGAACTGGGTTATTGAATGTCTCTCTCTTCTTCCCTTTCTCTTCTCCTGTAGAACCCCAAAGGTTAACGCTCTCACCTTAGGTAAGTGAACGCCGTGCTCTCCATCTGCCTCGGGGCAGGGTGCTGTAACCAGTTTCTTCACTGGATAAGGGGAGCAGGCCTCTTGACTTCAGAGGACTGCTGTCCGTCGTTTACTGCACGAACGGTAAGTTTCGAGTAATTCTAATGTCTTTAAAAGTCTTTAGTAATGATGTCTCTTGTTTTGCAGGGTTCCGGCGATGGCGGATGACGGGCTGAAGTGAGTTGAAGATGGAGCCCGTGTGATGAATAGAAGCGCCTGGAAGCACGTAAGTAAGCGCTTGTTGCCTGCTTCACGATGCGCTCTAACTGTCTTTTTATTTTGCAGGTACAAGTTCGGAGCGGCTGCAGGGTGCCGGAATACCCACTGGGTTAGATGTGGAAAGGAGTAATGGCACGTGAGTATTAAAGTTCCCCAATGTCTTTAAACGCACCTTGTTTTGTCTTTCAGATGCGGGATGCAGCGCCGAAGGCCTCCGGAGCGTGCGAAGAGTTGGTAAGCTTTTGTCTTTCAGATGCCGGAATGCAGTGCGAAGACCTCCGGAGCGCACGAAGAGTAGGTAAGCCTTTGTCTTTCAGATGCCGGAATGCAGCGCGAGGCGTTGGTGACAGCCGATGGACCAGGTAAGTGAAGCGCTGTCACTGAAGACCATAATGCTAACCTGTTCTTCCTTGTCTTTATAGGTGTTGCTGAAGACTGGATTCAGGATGGTAAGCCTTTTTCCTTAGGCCCAGGATCAGATGCAGAAGACACGATGAGCGTTCTGCTGCAGAGGATGCAGAATAACGCAAAGCAAGATTCATCCATCGGGTGTGGTTTAAATAGCCTCCTGTAGTGCTTAGGTGTCTCCTTCCACAGCCACGCCTAGGTAAGAAAAGAGTTCCTGCTTTCCAGAAGAGTTCCAGTGTTCTGAACCTAGGGAGTGGCTCCTGCCCCACCCAACAGGAAAAGTAGTTTCAAACAGAAGAGGATCAGAGGCTCAACTGGCAGGCAAGTAAGCAGCATGGTCTGCTGCAGGTAAGTCCACCCAAGCATTATGAGCCCGGCGCTTCCAGCGCTGGGACTGGGCATATTTATGAGCCTGGTGCCACTGGCGCCAGGACTGGGTCCAAAAGGTCCCAATTGGGACTGGTTGGCCCTCGGAACCTGGGTTATGGATCTGCTTCCAAGGGAGTTGGGAAAACCCTGACCTTTTGGAAGCAGAGATCATGACAAAAGTGGAGCCTGGAGTCAATGCAGGTGGAGAGTGGAGTCAATGCAGGTGGAGACTGGAGTCAATGCAGGTGGAGAGTGGAGTCAAAGAAAGTGGAGCCTGGAGTCAATGCAGGTGGAGAGTGGAGTCAATGAAGGTATAGAGAGTGGAGTCAGTGGAGGTGGAGAGGGGAGTCAATGCAGGTGGTGTTAGGCAGAATCATATACAGTACCCTTTGGGAACACCACACACAATTAAGACTACAAGTGACAGTACAAATTCACCTTTGGTACAAGCCTGTACTACACAGTAAATTGGCGGCGATGGCTGAGCAGCCAGACTTATCTCAAGAGTAAAGTGAGCAGTATCAGACGTTACACAAAGGACAGCAATTACTATGGTTCAAACAAACACTGACTCAAGGTTTCTGAGTAAAAGAATATACATGTATTTACACATCAGTTGTAAAACAATTCAAGTACAGCAGTAGAAAAATCACACTCTTAATATACTACACAACACCTGCTGAAATTCTGGACAAGTTAAGCTCAAAATGAAGTGTGAGCAATATGGCACTCCAGCAATTTAAAAGGGAGGGAAAAACAAGGTTGTACAAAATTAAGCAGCACCAACAAGTAAGTAGACAGGGCAATCTAGAAAAGTCTTGCTACAATGAGTATTAAAATCAATAGACCTGGGCCAATGTTAATGGTTCAGAGTAGTTTGCGGTTAAGTCTTTGCCAAAAGTTCGAAATGAGGTTGGTCGGAAGAAAAGTTACTTAAAAGAGTAGAGAAGGACAAGCCCTCGGAGTGGCGAAAGATTTCATACACTTTCACCTTGGTCGGCCAAAACGAAACACGGGGTTAGAACAGTACCTTAAATGAAGAAGAAGCTGAGCTGAGGCAGAAGGTCCTCCACTGGAGACTGAAGTGACTGTCAGACTGACACGAAGTAGGAAGGCTGGAGGGTCCTGCACTGCCCAGGGAAGAAACCAGCAGCAGAGCAAAGCAACGAATAAAATGTGCGCTCCGTAAAAACCCAAACAGGGTCCGAGCCTCCTGGCTATCTGGTTCACTGCAGTGATGTACCACAAATTCGACCAGGGGAGGGAGGCCTTGCTTGGTGTTTGGTGAACTGGTTGGTCCCACCAGCTCAAGGAAAGAAGATTCCTTGCAGATCTTCTCTGTCGTCGAAGTTTGGAGATTCGGAACCACAGGAGGGCTTCACCGGGAGGTTCAGTCATGGTAGTGGTCCTCTTCCTTCAGCTTTTCTTCGGTTCTCTCGATCCAGTGGCGACTCTGCCTTCCTAGTCCCAGAGACCTGATTTTTATGCCGTTTTCCCCCATTCACACAGCGTGGCTGTCAATCACACAGCAGGGTGGCTGTCCTGGCGGACAGTCACCACAGCCAATCATACAGAGTGTGTCTTGAGTCTTCAAGGAGACCCTGTTCAGGGAGTCTCAAACCCCTCCCTCACATCCTGTCCCTTCAGACATTCAGGCGCCTAAGGAGGGCTTCTGTGCAGAGGCCCGCCAAAGGACAGCGAACAAAGGAACCAAACCTTGTTTGGCGCACAGAGTAAAACACGAGAAAGACCTTTACAAAAAGAAATGGTGAATAAACCCAGCCGGATCCAAATAAAAGTAAATGGGGTCTAGCGGATTTAAGTTCGAGGCTACTAACTTAGCCTTTAACAGTACCAAGGCTATTTAAATAAACAGTGGTAGGAAAAATATGATAGATACCACTGCCACCAGCCAAATCTTAAAGAAAGTGGAACAAAATAATGTTCCATGAGAGACAGATAAAAAGAGATAACTATTAACCCTTTCCAGTAATCTCTGTAAGATAGTTTGTACTGGGTCTGTGAATATAAAAAGACTAATAAAGTCAAAAGCAACTTTACATGTTCTGGGAGACAGTAGTCAGTCCCAGAAAATGGAGTTTTAAGTGGGAAATCGAAAAAGATAACCCTGTGTCACTGCACTAAAGGTGCTGTGTTACACACAGTAAAAGGATGATGCCTATGGAGTAGGTGAGGCTCCACAGTGTATGAAAACAAAAATGTTAAACACACAGCAAAACACATGTAAGAGTGGGAAAAAAGGCTCACCCCCTTACCAGGTGAAAAAAATAAATCCTAGGGACTCAGTAGGTGAGGGAAATCAGCCATTCTGGAGAATTCTCCCTTACAGGTGGGCAGTTGAGTCAATGCAAGTAGAGACTGGAGTCACCATTAGTGGAGATGCACTGGATGGCACCTCCTGGATGGAAGTCTTATATTAGTCACTCATTCAGTCTGAAATCATCCCCATGGCTACAGTGTCCTCTAGGTGCTTAGAGGTGCTTGCTGCCATTACTGTCTGTCCTACCAATCCATTCACCTTTTCCCACTCACATGCAAGGATGCCCACCCCAATACCTCGTTCTACTGTTCATGGTTTCACGCCTTTTACTTTCATGCCCCAAGATCGCCCTCCATGTTAACCATGTGTGTGCCAAAGTGTTTTCTCTTTTTGATTCCCAATCATGCAGCTCTGGCTGTCCCCCTCCCCTCCTCTGCCTTTCTCCCTCTCTTGTATTTCTGAGTTTGCCTGATGCTCGACCAGCAACAGGAGACTGGCCTCTGTCCTCTTATATTCTCTCATTAGCCAGACCATTCAACAGGAGACTGGCCTATGTCCTCTTATCTTCTCTCTTTGGCCAGCCCAGCAACAGGAGACTGGCCTATGCACTCTTATCTTCTCTCTTTGGCCAGCCCATCAACAGGATACTGGCCTCTGCAATCTTATCTTCTCCCATTAGTCAGCCCAGCAACAGAAGACTGGTCTTTGTCCTCTTATCTTCTCACATTAGCTAGCCCAGCAACAGGAGACTGTTCTCTGTCCTCTTATCTTCTCGCATTAGCCAGCTCAGCAACAGGAGACTGTTTCTGTCCTCTTATCTTCTCTCATTAGCCAGCCCAGCAACAGGGGACTGGCGTTTGTCCTCTTATCTTCTCACATTAGCTAGCCCAGCAACAGGAGACTATTCTCTGTCCTCTTATCTTCTCGCATTAGCCAGCTCAGCAACAGGAGACTGTTTCTGTCCTCTTATCTTCTCTCATTAGCCAGCCCAGCAACAGGAGACTGGCCTTTGTCCTCTTATCTTCTCACATTAGCTAGCCCAGCAACAGGAGACTGTTCTCTGTCCTCTTATCTTCTCGCATTAGCCAGCCCAGCAACAGGAGACTGTTTCTGTCCTCTTATCTCTCTCATTAGCCAGCCCAGCAACAGGAGACTGGCCTTTGTCCTCTTATCTTCTCACATTAGCTAGCCCAGCAACAGGAGAATGTTCTCTGTCCTCTTATCTTCTAGCATTAGCCAGCCCAGCAACAGGAGACTGTTTCTGTCCGCTTATCTTCTCTCATTAGCCAGCCCAGCAACAGGAGACTGGCCTTTGTCCTCTTATCTTCTCACATTAGCTAGCCCAGCAACAGGAGACTGTTCTCTGTCCTCTTACCTTCTTGCATTATCCAGCCCAGCAACAGGAGACTGTTTCTGTCCTCTTATCTCTCTCATTAGCCAGCCCAGCAACAAAGATACTGGCCTCTCTCCTCTTATCTTCTCTCATTAGCCAGCCCAGCAACAGGAGACGGGCCGCTGTCCTCTTATCTTCTCTCATTAGCCAGCCCAGCAACAAGTATACTGGCCTCTGTCCTCATATCTTCTATAATCAGTCAGTCCAGCAACAGGAGACTGACCTCTGCCCTCTTATCTTCTCTCATTAGCCAGCCTAGCAACAAGGATACTGGCCTCTGTCCTCATATATGCTCTAATTAGTCAGCCCAGCAAAAGGAGACTGCCCTCTGCCCTCTTATCTTCTCTCATTAGCCAGCCCAGCAACAAGGATACTGGCCTCTCTCCTCTTATCTTCTTTAATTAGTTAGCCCAGCAACAGGAGACTGACCTCTGCCCTCTCATCTTCTCTCATTAGCCAGCCAGCAACAGGAAACTGGCCTCTGCCCTCTTATCTTCTCTCATTAGCCAGCCCAGCAGCAAGGAGATTGGCCTCTCTCCTCTTATCTTCTCTCATTAGCCAGCCCAGCAACAGGAGACAGGCTTTGTCCACTTATCTTCACTCATTAGCCAGCCCAGCAACGAGGATACTAGCCTCTGTTCTCTTATCTACTCTCATTAGCCAGCCCAGCAACAAGGATAGTGGCCTCTCTCCTCTTATTTTCTCTCATTAGCCAGCCCAGCAACAGGAGACTGGCTTTGTCCACTTATCTTCTCTCATTAGCCAGCTCTGGAGGTGAACTCACACACAGGTAAGGAGCCCTCTGTGTTCTGCAATGCCTTCCTCCTTCCTTATGTGGTGTGTGCTGCACATGAACATATATGAATGGCTTGACTGGGCAATGGGGGCAGAGCTTCTATGTGACCATCAAAGAACTTCATCTGGATTAAGTGCCAAATGTGGTCCCCTTATTGTCAAAGCGCTGAGAAGCATGTATTTCATGTTCAATGTTGGCCTTGCGCTGAGAAAAGCATATATGTTTTGTTTCTTTGCGCATGACCACAATGAAACAATATATGTTAATAATCACTTCTAAGAATGTGTTGAGGCTCACACGGGGACGTGAAGCCTGCCTGCGCGATGGGGGTGGGCACCGTACCTCCGCTGCAGGTGCTTTTCTCAGGTACCTTACATACTGGCTGCAGGGTGTGTGCATTTGAGAGTGTTCTTGGATAGCAAGAATTCCAGGCTGCAGCTCGTATGTGCAGACACATGTTGGCGTTATCGGGGCCTTTGAGGTTGCACATGAGGGCGTCACCTGCACATGTCGGGGCTATAACCTTAGCTCACTGTGGCTATACCAGTCAAATAAAGGAATGTTAGAAAATGTGAGGCTGCAATTGATATATGACTGCAAAAACCTACTGGCTTTGCCAATGCTTGCTATAAAGGGGCCCTACAGTACGGAGGGGCAGACATTCATAAAATGTGCTTTCTTTCAAAGAATCTTTACTATAGAGAGTAGCCAAATGGAACTCACCATTTATTTCCGGTGTGCTCACGTCTGCAAAGATAGAGGTCAGAGTTAAATCAGGAAATTAGAGGTGCCAAAAAGCGTGCACTACAATAACTATCTGGAAAGCTGCATGTTGTAGCCGTACAGCAAGGGGTGTCCCGCCAAACTCCTCTGCTTTCCTCAAATGAGAAGGAAGACCAAACGAGGCAGAGACTTCTTCTATCTTGGGCTTAAGATGCTACAGAACCCAACATCCGCAAGATCAGGAATGGACTGTGGAGTAACTTTGCTGAAAATGTTGGGGGGGGCATGACGTCTGAGGAAAACGTGCCCCAGCCAAATGAATGGTGACAAAATGGTGTGTCATGAAAGTTGGGGGGGACAAACACCCCCGCTCCCCCCTAAAATTACGCCCATGAGCACCGGACTCTACCGGAACTGGCCTCCCTGCACGCGTTCATACTCCTCATTTTCTTGCTGTGTGCCACCCTGCTCATGTCAGGGACGTTGACAGGGTAGGGTCTGAGCGGGCAAGGCCCACCAGGGTTGAACTGGCCTATAGGGCAAATGGCCCATGGCCAGACCAAAAACGCAAGATGCTTGTGTGGGCCAGTTTTTTGGATCACAGTGGGCACTTTTTTGGCCAATGTGGGCCAGTTCAATGAGCTCCTCCACTATGTGGCTAATCGTTTTGACCAGTGTTGCTGAATAAATATTCTTTAAAATGCACAATTTGTATCACATTTTATCAAAAAACATCCCCTTGGGTACTACTAAAACAGTCTGTCACAAAAGGATTGAATTCCCATTTTCATCAGTGGGTCACTTTTTTATTGTTGCCCGAGACAATTTTATGGCCCTGTCTGACCATGAGACCCACCCAAAATCTGTAAATGCCCATTCAGCAGCGCTGTGTGGGAATTTACAGATGTTAATGTCATTGCAATGGGCCCAACTTCATTAGCTTCAGGTCCCACTTGTTCAACAATCCGGGCTACTCCTCTGCTCTGAGACAACTCCTAGAAAGCTACAATTCACGAGTATGAAAATAAAACAAAAATGTGCTTCAGTTAGTATCCTTTCCACTCTGTGAACTAAGGACGTGACCTGGACGGGTGTCCTTATTGCTGCTGTCTAGTCTTGACTGAAACGCCTTAGGGCCTCATTACACGGAAGGCGGTAACCACGGCGCTATTAGCGCCATGGTTGCCGCCGGTAATTTACCGATTCTGCCCCATTCCAAGGTTGGCAGCGCAGTAATTCCCCATTCACCATTGGCCCGTTCCCATTCCCATTTGAGCCGGTAATTACCTCCAAGGTCCTTTTGCGGGTCCCGTCCTTAACGGCTGGTAAAACCAGCCGTTAAGGTAGGGACCCGCGAAGGGACCTCGTAGTAAGACGATAAGGGATTACCGGTACCCTTACCGGTACCGGTAATCCCTTACCGCCATCCGTGTAATGAGGCCCTTACTCTCCGCCGACTATTTGATATCCCTGTTCTTTCTCCTGGACCCTCCAAGGAATCGATATTCACCCTATACTACTAACATTTGTCATAAAGTGGTTCAATCGCCTGTCCTCTCACTTTATACCAGCGAGTGGTTTCTAAGCACGGGATTGGGATTCGAACCTGTGCTGTGCTGCGTTGTCTTGCTTCCAACACAAACGCATTGCCACTGAGCTATCCTGTTGGGATGATGGAGAAGTAGAAGGAGGAGGTGGGAATAAAAGAGAAGATAGTTTGTAAGGATAAGGTGGGAAAGATCTTGGACGCTCGGCACAGAGCAAGAGGGATGCGAGGAAGAGACAGAACCCAGAGCAGAGGTTGGAGGAAAACAATTGTGACAGCAGAAGGAGTAGGAAGTGGTACAAGGAGTAACAGAAAGAATGTAGGAGGTTGGGAACGAGGGGAGGAGAGTAGGAGGGTGAGAAAAGTACACTAATAAAATTGGAGGAAGATGGAGAAAGATTGGTGCTGCAAAAAGAGGAGGAGAAGAAGAAAATGAAGATGATCACGAAGGAAGGAAAAGGAGAGGCATGATGAAAGAGAGAACAGATGAGGAGAAACAACCAGAGTAGAGCAAGGAAGTCAAGAGAGGAAAAGATGAGGACGGAGCAAGGAGAGGCTGAAAGTCAAGACGGGTGTTATCAAGGAGGAAGGTGAAGAGGAAAGGACCTTGAAGGGAAGGGATAACAGCCTCAGAGGGCAGGAGAAGGGGGTGGCAAAGTCAACAGACACCCAAATGGTAGAGCGTACCCAACTGACACCTCTTGCCTTGTAGAGACCATGGCGCTATTAGCACCATGGTTGGTGCCGGTATCGTAACGAGTCTGCCAATGTTCAATGGGGAATTACCACCCCATTCCAAGGTTGGCGGGGCAGTAATTCCCCATTGAACATTGGCCCTTCCCCATTCCCCTTTTTGCCCCATAGGGCTCAATGGGACTGGGGAAGGCGCTAAGTACGGTACCGCAAATTGCGGTACCATACTTAGCACCAAGGTCCCTTTGCGGGTCCCTACTTTAACGGCTGGTCTAGACCAGCCGTTCAGGTCGGGTCCCACAAAGGGACCTCGTGGTAAGGCGCTAATGGGTTAACGGCACCGCAGCCTTTTTACGGCGCTGTTAACCCATTAGCGCCACGGTCGTAATGAGGCCCCATGTCTGGGCCTCTGCCATGCCATCTCCAGGCCTAAGGAGGTGGGGCACAACCATCTAAAAGCTTGGAATGCAGGGCACCCTTGGCCCATAACTACTGGAATGAGCCTTCATGAAGAACAGTCAAGCCAAGACAAGAACGGAGAGCTCGGGCACTTAGAAACAAAACTGTGAGTGACCTTTACTTGTCCTCCAGATAGGAGAACCCGAGGGAACAGAGGGGTGGAGTATAGTACTGAAGAAAGCTGGAATTACTAATTTGTTCTTTTTTTGAATGTTCAACAAACGTAGTTTCAGTTTGCCCTCAGCCCTTGGTAAAATGCAATACAATTTCCGGGTGTTCATTCGTCTGTTGGCCCCTTGGCTGGGGCAGTCCGCCCTTTCCTCCCACACATGCACCCCCTCACTACATGTCTTTCCAAGTGCCCCTTAATATTCAGCGCGCCCATTGTATCCACACTACTGTGCCTTATCACTGTACCTCTTTGCTGGATAGTGCTCTGTTGCCTCACAGGTTATCACTAAATATAGCCAAATACATACATACATACATATATACATATACAAACTGTGTGAGTTCATGAACAGCAGAGACAGTGCTTAAGAACATAGGCACTGTGAAATGAGAGAGGCGTCGAGGCACTTTCTTGCATGGTCCTGGACTTGAGTGCTACTCCCGTAAGCGTTGCCTTTCTATTCAAGCGTTCTGGGGCCAGGCCCTACAGAGTGTCGATGCACTGCTATGAACTTTCTTGCAAGGAATGATTACTATTTATCGATGAAATAAAACTTACCATATGAATCCGGTTTCTTTTCTTCTGCAAAACAGAGTGGACAGCGAAATTAGGACATTAGATTGCAGAGTCCATATGTTGCAGTAAGTGTCACTAGACTACATGAAGCAGGAGGACTGAAGTCTCATGTCGATATGTTTAAAAGCTCAACCATAGAAAGACTCTCTCATTATAACAGCAGGAGAGAGAAATCCAAATAACAACTGTTTATCTCAGTCTAGAGGGGATGTAAAACGTGCAAACCTGGCTGGGAACTGTCAGAGCGTTGCATTAAGAGGACGCCCCCGGGTGGCTACAAGTAGTGCACAGGGGCTACGGGGAGCAGGGGGGAAGGGGAGCTGGGATGGGTTGCAAGAGCGGGGGGCAGTATGCTCCCTCATAAAAAGGGGCAGTAGGGTTTGGTAAAGAAAGCTTCCTCACTATTCTCGGCCTCACGGCATCACTGCAGCTCTTCAACAGAGAGCTGTATCCAGTATTCCACATATACACCAGGGCCCTTGAATTGCCACAATCCTCCTGAATTCAACACCTGCAACAAATGTACTCCATCGAGATCTTCCTCTTGCAGACTGGAGACATGAACTGCATCAATAGTGTACAAAGAGCATGGCAGGCGCAACAAACTCCCTGTCAGGAATTCAGCTCAACATACTTGGCGGAAATGGAGAATGAGTCATTCAAGATACCAGCAATGGAACTCAAGATGGCGGCTTATCAGCGCTATTGCCACAAGACGATTACCGTTCTAGTTTTTTCCAACATGGCGACCGCGTCTGCCCATTCTATATCTTCCTCTCTATGGTTGGGCAAGACGCGTCGCTTCTGTTCGCTGCACCTCGCTGTTAGCGCTGGTGCTTTTCCCAGCGTTCTGCTTTACAGCCCTTTGAGACTTCTCTAAGCCTCTTTTCCTCTTTTCTGCGCCCTGCGCACTCTTGCTGAGTTCCGGCTCGACTTATCCTACCTTTTCTTACCTTTCTTTATTTCCCTATTACTCGTCTTGCTTTCCTGCCCCGTGCACTCGTGTGCGGTTTCTTTTCACTACGCTGCTTCTTACCTCGTTTCTTTTCCTCTTCCCTTTAATTCATATTCTACAGCATTGAGCACGACCGGGCTTCATTCCAAGTCGCTGCTCGACTCCTCCTCACCGAGCGGATTCCTGGATCCATTCCTTCCTCAACCTGCAGTACTTACCATTCTTCCACAACTACTTTGGAGACACCATCCTCTAAGAGACAGAATTGGGTTTTCTTCCCCACGAGGGTTTCCCAAGGGTGCTGCCCCCGGGGTGCACTGAGTCCAGTTTTCTGGCCTCTGAACACTTTGGGGGAATTACCTATTTACTTCAGAGCCAATTCTACACCTCTGCTGTTTCCGGACATTCGTGAGTACCTAATTGTTACAGAAAGCGACGCCCAAAAAGAACCAAAAAATGGAACAGCAGATGCACCAAGTAATGGCAGCCATGCAGAGTCTCAATACTGAAGTACAGACGTTAAGAAACGAAAATGCTACGTTGAGACAAATGGTTGCAAACAGGTCAGAGATCCCTCCAGGATCCTTACCCATGGGAAAATATGATGGCAACAATAAAAAACTAAAAGAATTCTTGGACTCTTGTTTGGTGCAAATTACTTTGAAAGCCTCGTTCTTTTCCAAACGATAGAGCTAAAGTAAGTTTTTTGATATCTAATCTCGCCGGCAGTGCCCTGGCCTGGGCTACACCACTAGTCACCACCAACAATCAGCTAATGGATTCCTACGCAGGATTTACCAACAGTCTTCAAGCCATGTTTGGTAGAAAATAATTAGTGGTGTCAGCACAAGAAAATCTATTGGATCTGAAGCAAGGGAACACTAATATCCTTACTTTCATCACACAGTTTAAACAATTAGCCAATGAGACGGAATGGGCTGATGATGCCCTCCTGACCATATTCCGCCAGAATCTATGTGAAGAACTTAAAGATGAAGTCTCTAGAGTTCCTAGACCTCACAATTTTGCGGAAATGATTACATTAGTGCTCCAGTTGGATTACCGCATACAAGAAAGAAATCTAGAAAGAAAGAAAGGGAAATTACATCCACCGCTAGTATCTTACAAGTCGGATATTCCTAGGACCAGTAAGAACAAAGAATTCGGGGAACCTATGCAATTGGGTATAACTCGTGGACCGTTAACACCGGAAGAAAGACAAAGAAGAAGAACATTAGGATTATGCATGTATTGTGGTTCCGATAAACATGTTCTAAAAGACTGCCACCTGACTACTCCTAGACGTCAGGGAAACGACAACTCCCACCCATGAAGGGAACCATGAGTGGGTCTTTGGTACAAAGTTCCCAGGAACCAGCCTCAACTCACCATAAGATGGTGGTAATCAATGTGTCTCTACAATTCCTAGACAAGCACATCCAACAAATACCCGCCTTAGTAGATTGTGGTGCAGCAGGATTGTTTATGGATTCTGAATGGGCATTTAGAAACAACATACCCCGGGTGGCTAAAACCCTGAGTCTGCCAGTGGAAGGAGTAGATGGAAACCCTTTATCATCAGGACCAATTAAAGAAAACACAACTTTTCTCACCATGAACATTTCTACACATGAAGAAGAGTTATCATTCGATTTGATAAAGGCCGCCCATTATCCACTTATACTAGGTCTTGCGTGGCTTGTTAAACATAACCCATTCATCAATTGGACGGCAGGAACATTGTTTTTGGGCTCAGAACACTGCTTGCATTCCTGCCTACCCAAAGGAGTGGTGGGCTTGTAGACTACTGCTACATCCCCGGACAAAAACCCGGTATTGTCTACCATATCCAACCTGAATCTACTGCCGGAATGTTACCACAAGTACAGCTCTGTTTTCTCAAATGATGAATACAAGGAATTACCACCCCACAGTAAGGACGATTGTTCTATCGAATTACTACCAGATGCGCAAGTACCCTTTGGTCGCATGTACACTCTTTCTATTCCCGAGAAGGTTGCCTTAAAGGAATACCTACAAACCAACTTGCGCCATGGTCTCATCACAGAGTCTAAAAGTTCAGCAGGTGCTTCACTTTTCTTTATCCCCAAAAAAGATTGCAAAGAGCTCCGTCCTTGCATCGATTATAGAGGCCTAAACAAAGTTACATACAAGGATCGATACCCACTGCCCCTTATCCAAGATATTCTGGAAGCTGTACAAGGCTCAACTATCTTTACAAAACTCGACCTTAGAGGGGCATATCATCTGATCAGAATCAAAAGAGGAGATGAATGGAAAACAGCTTTCCGCACACCTTTCGGACATTACGAATACCGTGTGATGCCTTTTGGGCTAGCAAATGCCCCTTCAGTCTTTCAACGTTTTTTAGATCACATATTTGCTGACTTACTCCTTCATACTCTAATCGTATACTTGGATGACATCCTCATTTTTTCTAACAATCTACAAGAACATATGATCCATGTCTCTGAAGTTCTAGAACGTCTTCATCAAAATCGATTGTTTGCCAAAATTGAAAAATGTTCTTTCCATCTACCCAGTATCCCCTATTTGGGTTTCATTCTATCTGCAGAAGGAGCTGCCATGGATCCAAGGAAGGTAGAAGCTATCTACAAATGGAATCCTCCTCAGAACGTAAAGGAGGTACAGCGGTTCTTAGGATTCACTAATTTCTACCGAAAGTTTATTCCAAATTCTTCTAGAATCATCAAACCCTTCACTCTTCTTCTTAAAAAAGGAAAATCTTTTGAGTGGAATTCAACCGCTCAAAAAGCCTTTGAAGGTCTCAAAATAGCCTTCTCTACAGCACCGATTCTACGGTTACCAGATCAGACAAAACCCTTTATATTGGAAACCAATGCTTCGGATTCAGCCATAGGAGGAGTACTCAAGCAAGTTTCGAAAGAAGGAATTGAACATCCGGTTGCCTACATGTCAAAATCCCTGACAGAATCTGAACGCAATTATACCGTACTTGAAAAAGAACTCTTAGCTATAAAAAGGAGTTGCCAGGAATGGAGACACCTCCTTTTATGGGCTCAGCATCCTGTTCAAATTCGTACAGATCACAGGAACTTGATAGTGTTACAAAACATGGAGTGCCAAAACAGTCAACAAGCTCGGTGGGCTTATTTCTTTTCATCCTATGAATTAGTCCTTACTTACATACCAGGAACCAATAATCAAATCGCTGATGCTCTTTCCAGAAGTTCACACAATACTTTATCATTTCTCCCGGAAAAGATGTGGTCACACGCAACTTTTCTATACTATGTATCCTCTTATTTTCAAACTATACGAAAACAATGCCAAGAGCTGAATCAGAAAGAAATCAGTGATCATGAACTGAGAATGGAAGACGGACTTTACTTTCGAGCTAACCAACTATACATACCTGAAGGTATACCAAGAAAGAAGGTATTACATATGTGTCATGACCATAAAGTCGCAGGACATAGAGGAATCAAAACCACCCTGATACTCATCAATAGACACTTTTGGTGGCCTGGAGTAACACAAGACGTCAAGGATTATGTTTCCTCTTGCTCCATCTGCCAACAATCTAAGGTTCCTAGACATCTGCCTACAGGACGGTTGGTACAACCTAAGCTTCCCACTCGACCATGGGAGTGCATATCTACAGACTTTATTGTAGATTTACCACCTTCTTCAAACAATACAACCAGCATGGTGACCACCATCATGGTGACTATAGATACTTTGACCAAACTAGCACATTTCATTCCCATGAGCCGATTACCTTCAGCAGCTCAGATGGCATCCTGTTTTTCACAAACTATCTTCCGTCTCCATGGACTTCCAAAACACATCATATCTGACAGAGGTTCACAATATGTTTCCTCCTTCTGGAAAATACTATGAAAAACCATAGGTATACAAAGAAACCTCACCTCTGGGTATCACCCACAATCGAATGGGCAAACAGAGAGATTAAATCAATCCTTAGAGCAGTATATGCGTTGTTTTGTGTCAGCAGCTCAAGACAACTGGAGCCTTCTTCTACCATATGCAGAATTTGCATATAACAATTCCTTTCACACAGCCATCAAAATGACACCTTTTTTATGCACATATGGATTCCATCCATCCAGTTTCCCTACCGTAACTCCTCAATCCACCAAAATCCCAGCGGTAGATGAATTAGTCTCCGACATCCAGAAAGGACATGCTACAGCCCTTGCTACCCTTTCTGAAACCAGAGACCGGGTAAAATAACAAGCTGACAAGAAACGCTCACAGGAACCCACCTACAAAACTAAGGATTTAGTATGGCTCTCCTCTAAATACCTTAATAAACATTTGGTACCATCGAAACTATCCCCCAAGTATTTTGGGCCATTTCCCATTATTGAGGCCATCGGGAAGGTAGCATATAAAATCTGTCTCCCTCCATCCTGGCACCGGATTCATAATGTCTTCGTGTCTCTCAACTCAAGACACAGATACCGGATAGGTTCAATAGGGGCTTCAATCATACTCCCCCTCCACTTTTCTGTGCCCTGCACACTCTTGCTGAGTTCCGCCTCGACTTATTCTACCTTTTCTTACCTTTCTTTATTTCCCTATTACTCGTCTTGCTTTCCTGCCCCGTGCACTCGTGTGCGGTTTCTTTTCACTACGCTGCTTCTTACCTCGTTTCTTTTCCTCTTCCCTTTAATTCATATTCTACAGCATTGAGCACGACCGGGCTTCATTCCAAGTCGCTGCTCCACTCCTCCTCACCGAGCGGATTCCTGGATCCGTTCCTTCCTCAGCCTGCAGTACTTACCATTCTTCCACAACTACTTTGGAGACACCACCCTCTAAGAGACAGAATTGGGTTTTCTTCCCCACGAGGGTTTCCCAAGGGTGCTTCCCCCGGGGTGCACTGAGTCCAGTTTTCTGGCCTCTGAACACTTTGGGGGAATTACCTATTTACTTCAGAGCCAATTCTACACCTCTGCTGTTTCCGGACATTCGTGAGTACCTAATTGTTACACTCCCCCTAGCCTTAATGGCCTGGAACCTGCCGTACAGTACACTTCTGCAAAGGAGTGCACGCTCACCCTCACCATGAGGATTGCCCCAATCATTTTAGCCACTCAATAATGCTATTGCAACCAGCCTGTAAATCTCTAGGTTATCAGCAGCATCGCAACCCCAGCACCTGAAAGCAAGAAGATGATCGCCATCTGAGCTCTTGAGAAAGACCTTGAGCTGTGCAAGAATATGCTGAGCCAAGCTTAAGAAGGAGCCACTCTGCAATCAAGGAACTCCCTGAACCCAAACAAACATGAGAGCACCTCAGCAATGGGTAATGCTCTGAACCTAAGAAAAGGGGAAATGTTCTGAACCTTAGAAAAGGAGAGAGCAACTCAGCAATAGAAGGACACTGAGAACCTAAGCAAAGAAGAGAAAACCTCAATCATGGAAGAGCACCTGGAACCTAAGCAAAAGACAGAGCAGCTCAGCAGTGAAAGAGCACCTGGAACATAAGCAAAGGGGAGAGCGCCTCAGCAATGGAAGAGCACCTGTTACCTAAGCAAACGGGAGAGCAGCTCAGCAATGGAAGAGCACCTGTAACCTAAGCAAAGGAGAGAGCAGCTCAGCAATGTAAGAGCACCCAGAAGCTAAGCAAAGGAGAGAGTACCTCAGCAATGGAAGAGCACACAGAACTGAAGCAAAGGAGAGAGCAGCTCAGCAATATAAGAGCACCCAGAAGTTAAGCAAAAGAGAGAGCATCTCAGGAATGGAAGAGCACTTGGAACCTAAGCAAAAGAGAGATCAGATCAGCAATGGAAGAGCACCAGGAACCTAAGCAAAGGAGAGAGCACCTCAACACGGGGGAATGATCTGAACCCAAACAAAGGGTAAATGTTCTGAGCCTTAGGAAAGGAGAGAGCAGCTCATCAATAGAAGGGCAACCAGAACCTAAGCAAAAGAGAGAGCAGCTCCAGTGAAAGAGCAACTGCAACCTAAGCAAACGAGAGAGCACCTCAGCAATGGAAGAGCACCGGAACCTAAGCAAAGGAGAGAGCAGGTCAGCAATGGAAGAGCACCCGGAACCTAAGCAAAGGAGAGAGCAACTCAGCATTGGAAGAGCACCGGAACCTAAGCAAAGGAGAGAGCAGGTCAGCAATGGAGGAGCACCTGGAACCTAAGCAAAGGAGAGAGCAGCTCAGCATTGGAAGAGCACCGGAACCTAAGCAAAGGAGAGAGCAGGTCAGCAATGGAAGAGCACCCGGAACCTAAGCAAAGGAGAGAGCAGCTCAGCATTGGAAGAGCACCGGAACCTAAGCAAAGAAGAAAGCACCTCAGCAATGGAAGAGCACTTAGAACCTAAACAAAAGAGAGATCAGATCAGCAATGGAAGAGCACCCAGAACCTATGCAAAGGAGAGAGCAGCTCAGCAATGTAAGAGCACCCAGAACCTAAGCAAAGGAGAGAGCACCTCAGCAATAGAAGAACACCTGGAACCTAAGCAAAAGAGAGAGCAACTCAGCAGTGAAAGAGCACCCAGGACCTAAGCAAAGGAGAGAGCAGCTCAGCAGTGAAAGAGCACTCAGAACCCAAGCAAAGGAGAGAGCACCTCAGCAATAGAAGAACACCTGGAACCTAAGCAAAGGAGAGAGCAACTCAGCAATAGAAGGACACTGAGAACCTAAGCAAAGAAGAGAAAACCTCAATCATGGAAGAGCACCTGGAACCTAAGCAAAAGACAGAGCAGCTCAGCAGTGAAAGAGCACCTGGAACATAAGCAAAGGGGAGAGCGCCTCAGCAATGGAAGAGCACCTGTTACCTAAGCAAACGGGAGAGCAGCTCAGCAATGGAAGAGCACCTGTAACCTAAGCAAAGGAGAGAGCAGCTCAGCAATGTAAGAGCACCCAGAAGCTAAGCAAAGGAGAGAGTACCTCAGCAATGGAAGAGCACACAGAACTGAAGCAAAGGAGAGAGCAGCTCAGCAATATAAGAGCACCCAGAAGTTAAGCAAAAGAGAGAGCATCTCAGGAATGGAAGAGCACTTGGAACCTAAGCAAAAGAGTGATCAGATCAGCAATGGAAGAGCACCAGGAACCTAAGCAAAGGAGAGAGCACCTCAACACGGGGGAATGATCTGAACCCAAGCAAAGGGTAAATGTTCTGAGCCTTAGGAAAGGAGAGAGCAGCTCATCAATAGAAGGGCAACCAGAACCTAAGCAAAAGAGAGAGCAGCTCCAGTGAAAGAGCAACTGCAACCTAAGCAAACGAGAGAGCACCTCAGCAATGGAAGAGCACCGGAACCTAAGCAAAGGAGAGAGCAGGTCAGCAATGGAAGAGCACCCGGAACCTAAGCAAAGGAGAGAGCAGCTCAGCATTGGAAGAGCACCGGAACCTAAGCAAAGGAGAGAGCAGGTCAGCAATGGAGGAGCACCTGGAACCTAAGCAAAGGAGAGAGCAGCTCAGCATTGGAAGAGCACCGGAACCTAAGCAAAGGAGAGAGCAGGTCAGCAATGGAAGAGCACCCGGAACCTAAGCAAAGGAGAGAGCAGCTCAGCATTGGAAGAGCACCGGAACCTAAGCAAAGAAGAAAGCACCTCAGCAATGGAAGAGCACTTAGAACCTAAACAAAAGAGAGATCAGATCAGCAATGGAAGAGCACCCAGAACCTATGCAAAGGAGAGAGCAGCTCAGCAATGTAAGAGCACCCAGAACCTAAGCAAAGGCGAGAGCAGGTCAGCAATGGAAGAACACCCAGAACCTAAGCAAAAGAGAGAGCAACTCAGCAGTGAAAGAGCACCCAGGACCTAAGCAAAGGAGAGAGCAGCTCAGCAGTGAAAGAGCACCCAGGACCTAAGCAATGGAAGAGCATTCGGAACCTAAACAAAAGAGAGATCAGATCAGCAATGGAAGAGCACCCAGAACCTAAGCAAAGGAGAGAGCACCTCAGCAATGTAAGAGCACCCAGAACCTAAGAAAAGGAGAGAGCACCTCAGCAATGGAAGAGCACTGAGAACCTAAGCAAAGGAGAGAGCAGCTCAGCAATGGAAGAGCACTTGGAACATAAACAAAAGAGAGATCTGATCAGCAATGGAAGAGCACCCAGAACCTAAGAAAAGGAGAGAGCATCTCAGCAATGGAAGAGCACTCAGAACCTAAGCAAAGGAGAGAGCACCTCAGCAATGTAAGAGCACCCAGAACCTAAGAAAAGGAGAGAGCACCTCAGCAATGGAAGAGCACTGAGAACCTAAGCAAAGGAGAGAGCAGCTCAGCAGCGGAAGAGCACTTGGAACCTAACCAAAGGAGAGATCACCTCAGCAATGGAAGAGCATTCGGAAACTAAGCAAAGCAGGTAGCAGATCAGCAATAGAAGAGCACCCAGAACCTAAGCAAAAGATGGAGCAGCTCAGCAGTAAAAGAGCACCCGGAACCTAAGCAAAGGAGAGAGCACCTCAACATGGGGAATGATCTGGACCCACGCAAAGGGGACATGTTCTGAACCTTAGAAAAGGAGAGAGCAGCTCAGCAATAAAAGGGCACTGAGAAGCTAACCAAAGGAGAGAGCACCTCAGCAATAGAAGACCACCCAGAACCTAAGCAAAGGAGAGAACACCTCAGCAATGGAAGAGCAACTGCAACCTGAGCAAAGGAGAGAGTACCTCAGCAATGGAAGAGCACCTGGAACCTAAGCAAACGAGAGAGCAGCTCAGCAATGTAAGAGCACCCAGAACATAAGCAAAGGAGCGAGCAGCTCAGCAATTGAAGAGCACTCAGAACCTAACCAAAAGAGAGATCACCTCAGCAATGGAAGAGCATTCGGAACCTAAGCAAAGCAGATAGCAGATCAGCAATAGAAGAGCACCCAGAACCCAAGCAAAGGAGAGAGCAGCTCAGCAATGGGGAGACACTCTGAATACAAGCAAATGAGAGAGCACCCCAGTAATGGTAGGGCACTCTGAATACAAGCAAAGGCGACAGTACCCAAGCAATGGGGGACACTCTGAATACAGACAAAGGTGAGAGCACCCCAGTAATGGGGGCACACTCTGAATACAAGCAAAGGCGAGAGTACTTCAGTGATAAACGAACACCCTGAACTCAAGCAAAGGAGTTTGAACTTGAGCAATGGAAGAGCACCCGGATCCCAAGCAAAAGAGAAAGTACCTCAGTATTTTAAGATCACCTGGAACCTTTGCAAATGCAAGAACATTTCAGAAATAGAAGAGCACCCGGAACCCAAGCAAAGGAGAGAGCAGCACAGCAATGGGCGAGCACCTGGAACCCAAGCAAAGGAGAGAGCAGCACAGCAATGGGCGAGCACCCGGAACCCAAGCAAAGGAGAGAGCAGCACAGCAATGGGCGAGCACCTGGAACCCAAGCAAAGGAGAGAGCAGCACAGCAATGGGCGAGCACCCGGAACCCAAGCAAAGGAGAGAGCAGCACAGCAATGGGCGAGCACGATGAACTCAGTTTCAACAAAAAGCGCAGCAGAAACAGACATTTTAGCACATCTATAGCGCGTATCCGGAAGTGCCCAGCAAGTGTTCTACTGTTTGGCTGTTCGGTGGTGTGTCGGGGAGACAGGGGCCCTTTGAATATTGCCATGAGATTGCTGGTATCTGTTCATTATTTAAGCCACACTGTCATATTGTGAGTTTGAGCCTTTGTGCTCTGAATGCAACAATCTGCACAGTGCTTTAATTCTTTGATAGCACGTGTCTTGATATTCTTCAATCATACAGCATTGCTAGTTTAACTACCTGCAAGACACTCTACTCACCAGCACTGCTTATAATTGTACAACACTCTTTGGCTCACTTTATTGTTTGCTTACTTGCTGGCCAAAACTTCTTTCTTGACTTGTATTTATCCTTCTATCATGGTGGGGAGTTTTTGTAGCGACACATTTTTGAATGAGAGACGTTTGAATGCCAGCCTTAATACATCTGTGCCTATCCAATTTCACAGTTCATATGAGGAGGAGGGTGAGGATTTAACTCAACCTCCTCTTATGGGCTATTCCATGCACGTAGAATGTGTCATAGATTCTGAAACCGCTCCTTTAGTTTGCAGTCCCTAGCCGTGGAACCAAACGATAGTCTGGACCCAGCTGCTAGGGCAAAGTTACTGCATTTAGGAGACAAAGATCCCATTTGTCACAGGCAATTCAGCTATAATACGCCGTCTGCTCGCAACTTTGGATCAACGTCTACCGCTTTTGTGAGGAACGACTAACCTATTTCGCAATATAGTGGTGTACATGGAACCTTTTTTTCTGATGTCTCCATTCTGTCTCCGATGGTACAGAATGAATGGAGTAAGAGAAGCCGGGTATCAGTGGGTCGTTCTTCTATTTCTGTTCTTCCTTCTGAGGTGGAGGAAATTCATCTCCATAACATAGATGGTGGTGTTGTAGAAACTCATATTCCTATTCAGTGGTCTCCCAGTGTTGCAAAATTACATTATGATTCTACAAGCTCTCCTACTGTTTCGCATCACAACCCTCCCCCAAACATTGACTTTGGCAATAAGGTACTTGACCACTCAGTGTCTCCCCTTCCAACTCATGATCAAACCAACTCTGTTAATTCTGTTAGTAATCAAATGGTCGTACATACGACTCAGGAGGGGCTAGTCGATTTGCCAGTGATCTCACGGATTCTGAACGTCCTCAATAAAGGGCATGAAAAGACAAATGGTGACATCGATTATCTGAAACTGCTTATTCGCGATCTCACCGCAAAATTGTGTAAACTGGAGGGTTTTATGTATGCACAGTTAAACTTCCAAGCTCAAAAACTGGTCACACTTGACTCAATAATTTCAAAAGTCCAAGTGCCGTTCCAAGCAAACCACAATACAACTTCTACCCAAACATCTGACATTGGGGTACTTGGCACAACTGTTCCATAAACCTATGCTCAAGCTGTCTCTGTTTGATCTCAGGTCCAATTCCTCCAATCGAACTTGCCATCTGCTCCAGTTCTTGAAGCAATTCAACTTAATTAATTAAAGTTGGACGATATGTTTAGATTTCTTACTACCGAAAGGTTCAGCCGGTGGGGCCTCGGAAGCAATACTGATCCCAATGTTGTTGCTGAACTGAATAACATTGAAGAAATATCTGTTGAACAAAACAGCCCCTCGCATCTTATTGAGGCCATTGAGCAGCTCAATAAAGCTCAATTGGCAAGTGCTTATGCAGAAGAAATTCCTGCAGTGACTCATCCTTTGAAATCTGATACTAGATTATACTCACGTAAACTCAAGTGTGCACACACGAGTGCTGAAATGAGATAACAATGCAAAGAACAAAAGCAACGCTCCCACAAAATCTTAAAATAAAAAAATCTAAAAATCTTCCTGATGTAAAATTGTGTGACACACTTTCGGTCAATAATGTATTATCGCATCCTTCCAGCGACGATCCAATCATCAATCTGGAACAATTAAATGACGAATCAAAATTGGTACTAAACATGATCAGACATGAAGATGAATTTTAAACAAAAAAATCAAAAAAAGGCTAAAATACTGAAGCTATGATCAATAATGCTGTCAAGCTCGCTCACACTCCTACTTCTTCAAACATAAACATCACAATATTTAGTAACAAGACCCCTTCGTTGCTTAACACATCTGTGTCATCATCTGATAAGACAATTGGTATGGACAAGCCCATTCAAAGTCATCTCCAGCAATTTTATCCGATTACATGCAGAAAAAAATATTTGGGGCTGCCAACATAGCCCAACTAAACGGTGTGCCATTGCATAAATCATCAAGGGATATTGCATCTGCGCAACCAGTTTGTTTCGATTCTCTAATAGACAACTCCCAATCCGTACTCCCAGATGTCATAGAGTGGTTACGTCTAATAACTCCTTACATGATAGGGACTGCAGAGTACCCTGCCCTTCGCACAATTCCCGGGGAAATTGCTTAAATCAAGGGGCAGATCCATCTCGATCAGTGTTACCATTGAGAGTATCCCTGGAAGGGAGCACTGACGAGTCTGACAGTTTAACCGACTTGCCTAACATACTAGGAGGTACAAGTGATCCAGCTAAGAACGGACAGCAAAGAATAAATCGGTCATTCCTGTTTAGCACATCTAAATATTGTCCACAATTGAGGACCCTGATATCCGATGATATAGAGTGGATTCGTCTCTCTAATCATAATAATCACCGGATTATCTGTGGCACTTAATCTTCAAACATCATGCTCCTAATTTGGTCTCAAAGAGACGACTTCAAAGAGCAAGGTATCTCGCTTCGTCTTTTTCACTCAATAGAGGAGGCCAATGATTTCCTTGAGGCACCCTTGCGAGTGTGGCCAAACCTGTGTCCTCTGTCAATTCCAACTCTGAGACTTCTACTCCAAACAGCAACATGATACCCCAATTGACAGCCTTGATGGGAACGCCGCAAATCTCGCTTGGCTAGCTCCTTTGCTTGCAACTATATCTGAAATTGCAAAAACGACAAAGCAAATGTAGCCCTGCCCTCTTTACAATCATCTCTTGGAATAGTTGCAGTTACTTGAATTTGAAATCCTAGCTTGATCCTTTCCAGTATTAATATCTACCTGCTCTGTTTCTCATTCAGGAAACCATGTGTACTTGTCCTTTTGGCGTGGATGGATTCACCACATTTTCCTTTCATGCAACTGTAGGGTCATTGGGTAGACCCTCGGGATGTCTCGCAATTTCGCTGAATAATAGTAACTACGCAAAAGCCAAGCTAATTTATTCCCAAAATGACATTTTAGCAGTCGAGTAAAATCAGTCGAGTTCTCCAACACTGATCTTTTTGATCATATGTATTTATTTTAATCCCTCAAAAAATACCCTTTTTGAATTTTTTGACTCATTAGATCTGGTTCTAAAAGCCACTTTATTACTAATCCTAAGTATTACATTTAATTTGGTGTTGATTTCAATGCTTCATGTAATGGACTGCTTCCAAATGCGTTTAGTTCTTGTGGTGCTGGGTCAATTCGAACTTCAACACGTAGAGGGGAATTATTGGTCCAATATTTTTATCATTGGAATACTCACTTGGTAAAATTCCATGAAGGCCCGTCTACTTTCACATGGAGTAGGGGTGTTGCCTCTTCTTGTATTGATTTTTTTGTATCAGCAAACCTTCTTGTGAATCTGGTGTGGATTGGCTCCACGTCCTATAGAGCTCATCTCCCCATTAATCTTGTTCTTATGGCACAAATGTCCCCGCTTGTCTGCAGATGCAACATGGCTCGCAGGGACGTCATTTGGGGGTCGCCAGAGGTCGCAAGAGCGACCGCTGGCGATTGGCCAGCGACCCCTGTCAATCTCTTGCGACCTCTGGCCATTGACCAATCAGAGGAGGAGGGGGCGTGGCCACAGCGTGCTGCGACGCTTGTGTTGGCCTCCATTTTTATTATTTCACGACGCGTGTGGTGCTTTCTCGTCTTGCTGCTGCCAGCTGAGGCTGTGTTGTGTCCAAACAGTCCAGCTGCATCCTCCACCCACGTTGATCCACCCCCGCTGAAGGAGGATGCCAGGCCAGTGACTGACTGACGAGGTGAGTGACTGAGTCGAGACTCGAGTCGAGCCGAGCGTGAGCCGAGGTCGCCGCCGACGGCAGGCAGGCCTCAGGCCGCAGCTCACCAAATTCATTTTACTGACGACGTGTAATTGTGCCGGCGGCGGCCCGCAAGCTGCCGCCGGCATATATTTGCAATGTAGTAAAATGAATTCGGGTGCCGACGGCAGAGGCTCAGGCCGCGCAGCCCAGCACCAAATTCATTTTACTGACGACGTGCAAATATGTGCCGGCGGCGGCCTGCAAGCTGCCGCCGGCATATATTTGCAATGTAGTAAAATGAATTCGGGTGCCGACGGCAGGCCTCAGCCTGAGGCCTGCCGTCGGCACCCGAATTCATTTTTACTACATTGCAAATATATGCCGGCGGCAGCTTGCAGGCCGCCGCCCACACCACGATTTCAATTGCCTAAAAATGTATGCACATGAATCCAGAGCCACCCCTCGGCTCGATGTAACACGTTTGGTTTGCCTGAAAGCCTGGATGGGTCAGGGCTCAGTCACATGAAACATATCACATGTCCCTCTAGTGCTGTCTAATCCACACTACTCTCTTCGGGAAAGGCGGTGGCAGAGCCCTCCATCCATTCACGCGACAGGTGACAGACGCGAAGACGGGCAACACTGGCTGTTTACACAGCTGGGAGAGTGCGATATGTCTCAGGAAAGTGGACCGGTACAGCATACACAGCTTCTAGTCCTCGGGGTGTCTCCCGCGCAGATTAATTGCACACCTGCAAAGTAACCACATCTCCTAAACACTGTTTGGAACACCACCCTGCCATTAAAAACGAAAACGCTTTCATTTGAGGTTAGCGTGTGTTTAAATTTGGATGGGCTGCATTGCATTAGAGGGAACACGTTGTCTATTGGCTGCAGGGGCCCGCAAAAGGGCTACTGTGTTAGGGGGAGCGAGACGCCTATTTAGAAAAGTCAGCATAGATGCAAATGGTCCATCACACGCACGAGTGTAACATCCTGATATTGGACCCACCGTTTCCCACCTGACTACATACACTGTGGGGACCTGGGAACATCCCATTCGCCCTGCGCTTCGGTTCACTTATTCACCGAGGCTGCAAACTTGAAGTGCTTGAAAGCAGCTTAACGCCAGTACTAGGCGCCATGTCACCTCTGCACGTTCATTCAGGAAATCAAGGGACAGGTATAAGGTTCTGGGCCATGAATTCGAATTGTGTTTCACTGAGAATGGGTTTTGTTGGCTCTTTATTTCTTTTTCTTTTGTTTTTTTGAAAATGGGAGTGTTGACACCCTTGGACCCGTCCTCCCACCATCCAGTTCTACGCCCCCTCTCCTTTCATCCTCTATGTTTTCACTTTCTATGCCCTTTCTCGTCCAAATGCCCCTGATGGGGGGCTAGTTTGAAGGATGGGATGTGCGCTGATCACGTGCCACCGGAGGTTCGGACTTCTTTGAAGTATGGGATAGGCGCTAACTGACCACAGGCCGCCTTCAGTGGGGGATTTGAGGAAAGCACGGATTCCCTACTCTCTGGGGTTGGCATTCTTTAAAAGATGTCAGCACTGGGCACTTGCCGCCTGAGGTGAGTGTTCAGTGGAAGCGCGTTGTAAACCACGTCTAGTTTCCACAGGTAACGCTGGGAATTCTGGAACTATTCATATAATGACAGCTGTTGGCTGCTGTGCTCTAACCGTCTTTAAACACAGCTGGGAGTAAGCGCCCTGGGCACCACAGGTGGCCACCCTGCAGGTTGCCCCTCACTCCTGTCATGGCCTTAAGATGTCTCTCACCCCGCGGTGGCCCCTCGTCCCCCTGGTCCACTTCTCACCCGGGGCGACTCTCCCTGCCAGGCACTCCCCACTTCTCGGGGCATCTCTCGTTCTCTGGGGTGCCATTGCAGTTTCATGGCCCCTCTATGATCTGACCCATGTTGTAGTGGTGGGTGGGAGACCGCGGTAGCTCAGGGGGCGCCACTCACCTGCCATCAGCAGCAGCAGTGGCATCGCCCGGGGCTCCATGGGGCGGGTGTGAGAGTGGACGACGCCGCTGCCGCACCCCTGTTCTCCTGGGCTGCGGGTAGGAAGGGCTCCCTGGACGCCGGCTGCGCGGCCAGCCCTCCTCAGGAACGGGCGCGGTTCCTGCACTCCCCAGCCCCCTCTCCGCCGACGAGCAGCGAGTCCGGGCTGCGGGCGGGTTACTTCTGCTGGTGACTCTGAGGCGTGGTGCCCTGACACTCCAGTAGCGCCTGCCCAGCCTCAGGGAGGGGCTGTTCTCATCATGCCAGCGGCACGGGGGTCGGTAACACTGCAGCCATTCACACGACTGTTTCCAACTTTAGACTCCTCCGTCTGAGCCAGGTACATACAGTAAGTGCGAAACTCCCAAGGAGCGCGGCCGCCGGCACATATTTGCACGTCACTAAATGAATCACTTTGTTACTGTTGTAACTGCCCAATCTTTTCAGCCACCCAACCGATAAGGTCGAGTTTGTCATAAAAATGATTTTTGAGGCAGTCATATCTCTGCCTCCCTTTATGCACTTTGCATTGACCCGTCAAAGGAATGTTTAATAACAAGCAGAAACTGGGATGCGCGCCCAATCTGTCCCCACGAGATGGGCTGTGTTTCGTCCATCTCAACACAAAAGCAGGCTGCGCGCCAAAACCAACAGGGAGTTAAATGCATACAAGAGTCTCCAGGCGAGAAGCGGCATGCCCCAGGCCTCACCTTTGTAGGGTGGCTAATGTATTTGCTGAAGCCACTCCCTCTGTGTGCTCTGGTGCAGACAAATATGCCGGCTGCGTGACTGGCTACTATAGGGCTTCTGGCTAAGACCAGAATGTTCCGTGTTTTTTTCTTGTAAGCGAATTCCTTCAATTGATTGTTATCGGGTACATGTGAGGGTATTTTGCTGACTGTGATGTCACACCTTGCGCACCCCGCAGTCCCCCAGGCAACATTCCCCTTCTGAAAGGGTTAGCAAATAAGCAGTTGTTTATTTATGTATTTAGGCATTTGTATGAGTCGACCAAGCCAGTAGGCATCTAGGCGCTAGTTACAATCAGACAAAAAAGGACAACATAAAAAAAGCCGGGGTACAGAAGCTTAGTTAAAGAGGCAGGTTGTGAGGTTTTTTATTTAAATCTGTTGTATGATGGTTCGTCTCGCAGGTGGGCAGGGAGCGCGTTTCAGAGTGTGGAGGCATGGACTGTGAAGCCGGAGCCCCGCTCTCTTGCGGTTGAATGGGTGTAAGGGGTGAGGAGGCAATGTTTGATAGTAGGGGCCTTTCTGGGGAGTGTCTTGAGAGTTTTTTTGCAAGTTAGGAGGGGGACAGTAGTATGTAAGAAGTCATATATACTGCGTCTCCTAGTTCCCTAGTGGTGACCCGGCACACACCTGCCTGAGTGAAGCACTGATCACTGGTGCCGCCTTTTCATTTTCAGTAGGTGGTCCGGGGATACAATCCCCCACCCTATGAGCAAGCAACCGAACCTCTAACGTGCAAACGGCGCATTTTAGAACACATTTTAGAGAATGCATTCGAACAAAAACGTGAAGGCCTGAAATGTATGGTGGGTGGTGGGTTGGAGTTAGGCCTATAGGAAAGGAGTGGTGGTGCGGGGTTTACTCTCCCCCTCATTTGGCAGTAAAAACATCAGTAAAAAAAAGCAGTAAATAAGAATTCGACACGTTTAAATTTGAAGATATCACATCGAAGCATCTCAGTAAGTGTCACCTAACCTGTTGTACTACCTTGCCTCGGGACTGTCACTCTACTGCGATGAATTCAAGATTGCAGGTGGAGCCCTGATACTGCCCAGAGGCCCTGGGGTAGCTACGGCAGCAACAGTGCAGTTCATGTACAGGGCTTAGAAGCAGTGGTCAAAGTGTTATGTTATGTGATTCATTTTACTGACGTGCAAATATGTGCCGGCGGCGGCCTGCAAGCTGCCGCCGGCATATCTTTGCAATGTAGTAAAATGAATTCAGGTACCGACGGCAGGTCTCAGGCCGCAGCACCAAATTCATTTTACTGACGTGCAAATATGTGCCGGCGGCGGCTTGCAATGTTGTTAAGCTGCCACCGGCACATACATTCTTAACCAGCGCCTCTAGGACTCGTACTAGTGACTGATAGTCTCCCTCTTTCAGCCTGTAGTTCCCCCGCCTGTGTTGTGATATTCAGACACTCCTATTTCACATTCAGAAGATGCAGGTGTGCAGGGTTCCACTGCTCAGCACACCGGATCACCACCTTCCACACCGGCCATTGGCCACAAAGGTCATTCGTTGCCTGGTTCCCCTAATCCCAGCTGCCCAGTAGTCTACTCACCTGGCTGGGCTCTTTCCCCATCATTAGTGAATTTAGGTTCGTGTGCAGAATATCCACACTGCTCAATGTTTGTCCCTACCCCATTTCCTTCATTTGAGCATATGTCTCTTCCAGGGCGGCTCCACCACCCCCCTAAATATTTTCCAGCATGGACTGATGGACACTGAGAAGTGTATAGGCCACACATTGCTCACAGTTGCCAATTCTCTCACGGTCCTGCAATATACATGGGCGTCCCTCACTATTTACCCCATTCATTCAATCCTTCGTCTGGGGGACTTGCACTGTAGAGGTTGGTTGCTCTACAATATGGCAACCTGTGGTGAGCAGAGGGGCAATGCCATGGTGTGCAAAATGAGCAGATGAGTGGTGCCAAAATAGGTGGAAAGGTCAGGAGAAAGAAACTGAAGTACAGAATAAGTGACTACGTGACAGGCAGATGCAGTGTGATTGTGTTACGCTCTGCCACTTGCCTTTGATAGTGGTTCACCTAAGGCCTGTCCTGGCCAGAGTGCAGGGCAGAGTCACATAGCTGTCAGGTCACTGGATTGGTCTGAGTCCAATGAAAGTAATCACCTACCAGCCCACTGTACAGACAGACTAATGTGTTGCATGCTATGTCCTGCAGCCCGCCTTAGAGTCACATAAATTACCTTCCACTGTAAAAAGCAGTGGGGTCTGTCACTGAAATCTGTAGGCGGTAGGACTGCTTAAAAAGCAGTAGCCTACTGCCTAAATCTGTAGGGTTGGCAAGCATGTTAGTATAATGAATTCAGTGCTGGCACGGCAACGGCTTTACATTAGGGAAAGTAAGCAAGCCGCTGATGCCAGCAGCACCAAATTCGTTTTACTAACGTTACATTTTGTCTTTTATAGATCATGTGGGGGAGTGATTGAAGGCCTTTTTAATTCCTGCTGTAAGATAAGTCATAGCCGGTTCCATGTGCCCACGACCCCAGCCAGTGTGTCGATGTGCCCCTCGTCACTGTGTCCATGTGCCCCTTGCCCCTCGCCACTGTGTTCATGTGCCCTCCTGAGCCCAGCTTAAAGCAACAGCTTATGCAAATTATACTGCTTAAATTAACCACAGGCAGATGAAATCCAAGTCATTTGTGGCCTGCAGCCTATACATTTTGCAATGCATTTAACTAGGATTTTACATTGTGACACGACATTATGTAAACTGCTCCTTGCCCGAGCCACACACTCAGCCTGGGCCTGCTGCGGCCTACAGAGCTAGTTCCTAGAGATCCTAGGACAATGGTGCATAACATGCATCCCTCTGAGTTACAGAAGGTTAATGATGAATCGTTGCCGGGCCTGAAGTCATTCTCTAGGTCTGTCAGGTGCAAAGCCTCTGTGGTCCAGTTTGTCTCTGCATGATGCGTGCACCCCAGAACTCTAAAACTCTATTAAAAATTAATATGGTCTGGTGTTGCACAAATGAATCTTTCTGATATTTTGTTATTATTTTCAGACCTGCATCTTCGTGTGGAAGTTCCTTCCTTGCTGTGTTCTCAACGCCAGCAAACAGTACCACCATTGAGCAGCTGACATCAGGCCTTATCTGTGACCGCTGTGAGAGGTAAATGAACGTGAAGCAACATATTGAAAATGTACAGCATATGTTAATGATCTGATCTGTTATTCCATCTCTATTTATGCATTGCAGCCTTGTCCTAGTTGTTTCAACAGAAAAGATGGCTGTTTCTCTTCCATTTAATCAGAGAACAGCACACAATTAACTTCAAACTGTATGACACTGAACACATGCTTCACTTCAGTTTTTTGGGACCCACAGGTTTCCTTTTTTCTTAGAGGCAGAGTTTGAACAGGTTGCAACTGTTAATCTCTCAAATGTAAAGTATTACCTTGACAGATAGGACTGACCTAAAAGTAAGCTACGAAAATAAATGCTTGAAATCACTGCTTAGGTATGTACTCAGTGCTCCAGATAAGATTTTGAAGTGGGACTATTGTATTCCCTATTTTGTAAACTTGGAAGTAAAATGATTTTTAGGGAGTAAAAATGTAAATCTAGTTCCCCACGGCAGTATTTTGTAAGCAAGTAAAAATGCTTTAACTGAAAAACTGAAAGGTTTTTCTAATAATTATGTTGCACCTAGTTACTCATACACATTAAAAGATCATGTGCATGTCTACCGATCGAGCAGTAATAATAGTACTTTCTTCCTTTGGAACTACGTGCGCTACCTCTCCAAACATCCATGGAACTGTGTGTGTGAAAGAAGGGCTCAGGGTCCACAGTGTTTGTTTCCTATTTTTTGTTGGGAGTATTTGTAATCTGTTTTTCTTTTTGGGGCGTACTCGCTTATTTTCAGGGAGTACAGTGATAAACTTGTAAGCCAAAGCAATACATTTCAGATTTGTCTCCTCTTTGGTATTCAGCGGAAGTGGTCCTCCAAAGAAGAGTGAAGCACAAAAGAAGTCAGGAGGACACTGAGGAATCCATCATTTGCTTGAACAATCGCTTCTGATTTAGCAGTACTAAAAGAACGAACATGTCTACACCTACAGGAAAACCCAAGGATCCAAAACAGAGGTCAATCGTTGATATGTTTTCTCCAAAAGCAAGAGGAGCTGGCCCTACTCCAGGCTCTGATTCAAGCAAGCGCAAGAGGTCTGATGATAACTCAAGTGGCAGTTCAAACACAGCTGCACATGTTGTCCAACCATCGGCCAGCACATCAACTCTTGCTGGCAGCGAAGCTGCTTCTTCAGGTGCAGACAGTGCATCTACATGTGCTGACATTGGTTCACTATCTCCACATGCTGACTCTTTGTCTACAGCTCCACCTTCCTTGGCTGACATAGCATCTCCTTCATTTGTAGTGGCCACTGAAGGCTCTTGTTCACATGCAGACATTGCTGTGACGGTTTCACGTGATGCTGATGACCCAAGCAACACTTCAACGTTCCTGGATAGCGCAGAGTGCTCTTTCAACCCTGATGTTGAGGATTGTTCTTCCCGTATTGGCATGTTTGATGATCCTCCCACTGGTGCTTGCTCTCCCGACATTTCACTCCTCGGGGAGAGCACAAGCAGCTCTTGGTTGCAGAGCGATAACAGTATGCAGATGTGTCTAGCTGAGCAGGGCATTCCAAGAAGATCTCCAGCTCCCAATTTAGATGACAGTGTGGTGACTGATCTGTCCCCAAATCCATGCAGTGACCCTGTACAGCCAAAACTTCCTACATACCCTGTAACTGGTTCCCGTAAGTTTAACGGAGACTACAAAACATATCCTTGGGTGGAGTATTCCGTTCTGAAAGATAAAGTATACTGCTTTGCATGCAGACATTTTGGTTCTAATTCTGGAGGAGGGGGGCGTGCACGTGGCAATGTTCCATTTGTTGATATTGGCTTCGCTAAATGGGAAAAGACACGTCGTTCTTTAAAGATGCACTCAGATTCTGATAAGCATAAGTCTTCAGTTGTAGCTTGGGCAGACTTTAAGTGTGTACAACAGACTACAGGCCCTCACCACTCAATTGTGTCAATGCTAGAAAAGGTTGGGGACCAAGAGATTGAAGAGAATCGTCAACATGTGCTGCAGTTACTAAAGGTTGTATGTGTTTTGGGTCGTCAAGGACTTGCTTTCCGAGCCACAGATGAATCGCAAGACTCCCACAATAAGGGAAACTTCATAGCAATATTGCGTTTGCTGTCTGATAATAATGAACTTCTTAAAGTAAAAATGGCTAGACGATATGGGCACTACACATCTCCAGAGTATCAAAATGACATGATCTCAGTTGTGGCAAATCTTATACGTCAGAATATCGTTAGGAAAGTGACAAAGCACTTTGCAGTGTTGGTTGATGAAACCAAAGACATTTCGCATAAAGAACAGATGAGCTTTGTGATCCGGTTTGTAGATCAAGATGGGAACATTCAGGAAAAAGCCATGGGATGTTACCACATGGAAAAGTTGGATGCCTCCAGTTTAGCTGCAGCCATTCACAAATCTGTACGCGATGCTGGCCTTGACTGGAAGAACTGTGTGGCACAATGCTATGATGGGGCATCAGTTATGAGTGGCTGTTTCAATGGAGTGCAAGCGAAAATAAAAGAAATTGCTCCACAGGCAGTTTACATTCACTGTCATGCACATCGTCTAAACCTTGCGTTAGTGCAAACTATCACTAACATACAAACAGTGAAGGATTTTTTCTCAACTTTGCAGGCTGTGTATGTGTTCCTTTCACAAAGTTCTCCTCGGCACGAACTCTTTGTAAAAGCTCAAACAGAAAGCGGTCTGGAAGTACAAGAATTAGAAAGACTTTGTGGCACTAGATGGTTTTATTGGTACGCGTGTGTTAAAAAAATACAGGCTCGATTTGAAACCATTATAGTTGTTCTCAGTTTAATAGAATCATCGCAACAACGTGACAAGCAGGCTTGTTCAGAAGCCAGAGGACTTCTCCGAAATATGCAGTGCTTTGAGTTTTTGCTAACTTTGTTAAGTATGGAAGCAATTCTGAAAAAGATTCGTGTGTTATCTGATGAACTTCAGAGAAAGCATCTTGATTTGCCAGATGCGAGTCACCTAATTCAAGTGACAAGAACTGCCCTCGTCAACCTTAGACAAGAATGCCATTGGGTGAAAATCGTCAATGATGCAACGGAATTGGCAGAAAAATGTGGTATTGAAACAGTTGAAGACCACGACCGCAGAGCTTTACCAGTAAGGCACCACCAACTGTGCAGCAAACTCAAAGAATACCTTGTTGGTACTACTGTAGGGAAGAGGCCTGGACATTATGAGCACTCTGAGGATCGAATGCCACAGACTGAACGGATAAAGCAAGAGGTGTTTTTCTGCACCTTGGATAGGTTTGTAAGAGAGTTGGATGCTCGTTTTATAGATAACATGGGGCTTATCAAGGCTGCCGGCATGTTCAATCCAAGGGCTAAAAATTTCTTGGAGGACTCATCTGCAGATCTTCTTGCTCGGCACTACCTAGGGCCCCAAGTAGATTATGCTGCATTGCATTCAGGGCTTGACACTGCAAGGGGCTATTTATCTGGCAAGACTTTAGCAGGTATTCACTCTGTCAGGTACTATCTCAATGAATCTCCAAGAGGCTTTTCTGATGTCCTAAATCTGTTGGATCTGGTTCTTGCATTGCCAATTACAACTGCAACAAATGAGAGGTTCTTCTCCTGTTTGAAAAGAGTTAAAAACTATTTGCGAAATAGATGTGGAGACAACAGACTTAGTGATTTGTTGGTAATGGCATGTGAACCTATGGAGGTTGAAGAGGTAAATTTGAGTGATGCCATTGACCGATTTGCTGACATGCGACACAGGAGGTATCCTCTGAAAAGATGAACCATTATATTCTTCGACACTGTTAGATTATAGCTCAATTTTCCAGTTAGGTCTTTCTTTTCAAGTCACGCAGACCTAATCAGCACCACATACAGTCTTCAAAACCATCTGCTACTCTCCTACACTACCAGCCTCTTCTCCTCATGAAGTCAGCCATGATACATCGCTCATGCACTACAACCAGTTTGTCTCATCTTCAAAACACTGCATGGTATGCTGTTGAGTTTAGTCAACATCCTATTTTTTACCAGTGAGCTAAGCAACAATGGACCATTACGTCAGAAACATCATGTGTGTCTTTAAAATGGCATCATCTGCCACACCGCCGGCATCCTACAGATTTTCAGTCTAAGCAACAGCAAGACATTCAATTAGCCTTTTCCTGTGAAGCCAGACAGGCACTACTAGTAGCACAGCCACAAGCATCTGTCAACCGCCAGTCTCTTAGAATCTGAGTAGCCTCCATCAGCATCTTCTTGACAGGTCAGCCAGAAGCTGCAGCACAGCTGGAGTCTTGTGTCATGAAAACATTTGCTATCCGATTCCCGCCTGGCTCTTCTTCATTTCCAGTCAAGGAAGCAATGATGAGCCATCTAAGCAGCAACTTCCATTAAGCCAGTCACCAGCTACCCCACAGCTACAGTTCTGTCTTCACAATGCCAGCACCGTATCCTTGATTTGTAGTCAACCAAGCAATGATGAGACACACCCAGTCAGTGCCCTCTGTTAAAACCAGCCCGGCACCATCGGCATCACAGCCAGTATTCTGTGACCTCAAAACAGCACCTGCCATACTTGCAGCCTCTTCTCTGCCAAACACCTGCAGCTCGACTACCAGAGTTCTGTGACCTCAAAACAGCACCTGCCATACTTGCAGCCTCTTCTCTGCCAAACACCTGCAGCTCCACTACCAGAGTTCTGTGTCTTCTTGATCTGTTGCCATTGAACACTCACAGACCTCTCCTCTGGTTTCCAGTAACCTAAGCAACAACCTGCCTTCGAGTCAGAATCTTCACCTCACATGCCATTGAAACAGCAGCACCGGCACGTCTGTCAAGCCACTGTTCTGCTCAATCTGGTAAGAAACTACATTTTAAGTCTTATGATCAGAGTGAAGGAAGAGCAACTGTTGGGCATTATCCAAAAATCTATATAATAGTACTAATTGTTGGAATGTGTACCATTGTGGTGCGGGGTGTGGAGGACAATGAACATGTAGGAACAGAAACCTAGGCATATAAAGAGTGTTGGTGAGTGTGGGAGTAATGCAAAATGCAGCCAGGATTTTTTCCCCCATAAAATCTGGGCACTGGACTGATGAGGCTTTTGGTACTGAAGTTTGTATCACTCAGTAATGCACTGTATGCCTTGAACACATTTTGAACTAATCTTTTGGCAGCCAAAATAACACAAGCAGAAGAGTCATTAAAAACTGAGGATGCCATACATGTTTTCTGGTGAAATATTCTCCAATCTCCCCTTTTATCCTGGCTTTCCCCTATCCCCGTCACCCCGTGCCCGCCTATCCGTCCCTGTCCCCCCAGAATGTGATTTCGCTCTGTAGTCCTGTTGAAATAACAGGGCAGATCCACATAAAGAGGGGATTGGGGTTCATACACTTCACGTGGCAACATGGACCTTGACACTGATACATATGATGATCCATTCTTGTATGAAATGTCAGAATACACTGATATCGTAACCATTTTTTTCTTAATGCACTGAGCGATAATGCTTTATTAGGCCACTTCCTGTGATGTCATGGTGGGGGCGTGGTCTAATGACATCACTTCCTGTGGGGTGTGGTCAAATGACATCACTTCCTGTAGGGGTGTGGTCAAATGACATCACTTCCTGTGATGTCACTCTTGGGGGTGTGGCACTGTGATGTCACTTCCGCTACCCCTGGCATTTTGGTGAAATGACGTCCCTGATGGCTCGGATACAGTCTGATCCTGTGATGCACTCTGTGCATTGGTTTCCAAAAGTATGCAGGCAACTAACTATTTTTAGTTAACAGAGATGTGTGTTGCGTTTATGTCAAAGAACAACTTGGCATCTTTCTTCAAGAAAGAGAAAGATGGAACTCATCAATAATCAAAGCACATATCTATGAGTTGGCCCAGGACGCCAATAAGGCCGCCCGGATACACAAGAAACCTTTCAATGCAGAAATTGCTAGCCAAAAAAGATTTAAGAACTCTGCCTTAAAAACCCTTACGAGGGCCCACATTTCTCAAGACGACTGCATACTTAGAAATTATGCCATCTTAAGAACATATAGGAACCATTTGAAAGTGATCAAACATCAAATTAATTGAGCAGACAACCAAAGACTTCTCACTTTGCTATGCAAACGAGAGTCCGCAATGTATGGTCAATTCTTAGAGGCACTGCCAAAATGAAAGTATGGATATGCAAAATTATATCTCAACCAAATTCACATTACCGGTGTCCTTCAAAATTTGGCATTCAGACATCTTAAATTGTGCTATCACGGACGACCTTTCTTTTTCAATTGAAGACATCCAGTGGGCGATTGGACGACGTAAGAACTCAAAATCTGTCGGACCTGATGGTTTAACACCCTGTATCTTCAAGCCTGACCAACAATTTTGGGCGGCCATCCTGTATACACAATTTGACCATATTTTACGTTCGACTAAAGTTCCCTTATCCTAATGCAATGCTATTATCTTCCACATTCACAAAAAGGGTGATCCCCGCGATCCGGCTAACTTTCGTCCAATCGCCTTGATGGACACTGCTGCAAAGATTTTTGCCATTCTTTTACTAAAACATCTGGAAAGATACATTGTAGAAAATGATATTTATTCAACATTTCAAGAGAGCTTTAGACAGAAAATGAGTACCTCACTCATTCTGTGGTGATAGCCCATCTGCTTTCGGCCTCCAAACTCTCAAACACAGGTCCGATCTGCATAGCAGCCTTGGATCTCTCTTCCGTGTTCGATGCAGTGGTAAGAGAAATACTTTGGCTCAAAATGTTGAATATGGGCTTCCCACAAAGAACAGTGCAACTTATTGCCCTGTTATACACCAATACATCATTCCAGGTCCGGGTCAATTTTGATGGCCTGATAATGGAGCACATCCCAACAATGATAAGTGTAAAGCAGGGCTGCAATCTTGCAGCCACACTTTTTAATCTTTATATCTGTGACATTGACTCACTATGAACCGAGGTGGGTATGTACCCGTCCAGACTAGGCAATTTATATCTACGCTGGCTCTGTTTCGCCGATGATATCTTATTAATGGATAGAACGACGTCTGGGTTGCAGCGCAAACTAAATGTTTTTTACAACTTTGCCACTGTTCATAATTTACAACCTAACTTCTCAAAATCCAATGTTATTATCTTTTCCAACAAAAAAATGCATGAAATCTTATCATTGGCCGATGGCTGGCGAAAACATCCTTCGAGTTAACTTACTTTGTTACTTGGGATATCAGCTAGCTGAATCTAATTCGATAAAATATTGGTCAGCAGGCTTAAGGGTAATGTTCCTCCTTTGCTTTCTCAAATGAGAATCATTTGTAAGAAGTATTGCAAATGTTCCCAACTCCCTGTTCTGGAATTGTAAACGCTTAAAGTAGAGCCTACTTTATTTTTTGGCTTAGACTTATGTTTATTGAATCTGGACCTTATATTGGATAAGATACAAGGGCAAATGTGGAAAATGACCTTGAGACTTGCTCCTGCAGTGCCAAACTCTATAGTTTGTCACAAACTTGGTTTATTGTCTCTGTCTGCTAGATATACCTGGCGTAAGCTAGCATTGTGAGCTAAAATGTTGGTGCCATCTCGAAATTCTTTATACCAAGATTTTAATGTCTTCTTGTTGGCTTAAAAGGTTCCCTCGCTTGTTATATTTGCTACACGTATGCAGCATGTCCTTGGCCACATCAACCCCTCTTGTGACGATTTAATGCTGGGTCTCCCGAATGTGAAACGTAAACTGTACGAAATGAACTGGATCCAAACCAATGATTCTAATCACACATATCAGTCCTATAGGGAATATGCTTCATTTGAAATGAAAAAGAATTGTTCGTCCCTTGTACCTACTTAAGTGTCCATGTCCTCAGGTATGTCACATTTAAATGAGATATTGTTATGCGTGCAGGGTTTCGTACCAGGCTACGCACGCTTCGTGCAACCAGGAAACGAGTACTTCAAAACCCGGCCATCCGAGGCGGCTGGAGGTTGCCATGGAAGTTAGGCAATACGTTGCTAGGGAGACGCAACGTACGTGCTGGGTCACGGCGCTGATCATGTGTTCCTGGTTATTTAACCCTGCCTCCCTGCTTGTTCGGTGCTTCTGATCAAGCATTGTTTTTGGAGCTTTTTCGTTCTTGACCTTGTTTCCTGATTCCCTGGTTTCTTGACTCCCTGCTTTTTGAACCCGACCTTGATTTTTGGATCTTCCTTGTCTGTTTCGGTACTTCGGTGATATCCTGGTTTTTTCGACCTTCGCCTTCTGTCCCTGGATTTGAAATTGCTTACTCCTTGCTCTATTCTGCCTGTGTGGTTCCGACCCGGTTTGTTTAAAGGATTGCGTTACTAGTTGACTTCTTGTACTTCTTTGTACTGCAACGGCAACATGGGAAGCGTTAGCCATCCAGCGACACAGCCTCCGCTGCGCCGTGGAACAGCCTCCGCTGCAACGTGGGAGGCGTTAGCCGTCCAGCGACACAGCCTCCGCTGCGCTGTGGGACAGCCTCTGCTGCAACGTGGGAGCGTTTTCCATCCAGCGACACAGCCTCCGCTGCTCCGTGGGACAGCATCGGCTGCACCGCGGGAGTCGTGGGAGCGTTTTCCATCCAGCGACACAGCCTCCGCTGCTCCGTGGGACAGCATCGGCTGCACCGCGGGAGTGGTAACTTTCTGTTGATGCATTTCGTGTAAACCATACGGAGTTTGGTTTCCTCGTTTATCTAGTCTGTGTCAGTGACTACGTGTGCAACAATATTGGAATCTCTGGTAAGAAGTTATTGTACAGTTAAAGTATTGTTGGCAGCCTTGTACTTAAGGGGTTGTAACCAGAAGGGTGGTTTGTTTTGCAGTATTTACTACGAAATACGACCCATGCTCAGAGATCAGCTCTTTCCTTGATCAGGTTAGTGGGGAAGGAGTGTTAGTAACTGCTTGAAGCCTAAAAGTATACTTGGATACTAATTGTGCTTCTTTCCTTCTACAGCTACGTGGGTCTCGACGGGAATTCCATACATCTTTCAATTAATTGATCCCTCTGTATGTGTGATTGGTACCATTCAGAGGGGTACATTGGTGGGAAGAATTCATCTTCTACACTACGGGGTCAACCAGTGAAGAGGAATTCTGACAGATATAAATTAAATCAATTCCCAACATTGGAGTGAGTGCATTACAGATTCCCGCCAATCCAACACAAAAATGGCCCATGTCAATTCTGTCTTGATTCTACACAGGACAAAACAAGCAAACATTTACTTGTGTATTGTCCATATTTTGAAATCAGTAGAGTGCAACTGTTGGGTGACTTTTATCCAGAGCCCACATGTATTGCACGTCAATCATTTCGGGAAAGATCTATGACAACTGACAGCACACGATTAATATTGGCACTTGCTAGATACTTGTTCAAATTAGAAGAAATGCTGATGAAGTTGAATGAGATTCAATCTTAAACATTAATTAGTACAGCCTTTCATTTACCTCTTGTCCTTACTAGAAGCAATGATAACAATTGGTTACTGTATCCTCAAATTTGATGCAAAAATGCTGATTGACTACTTTTACTGTTTTTAAATTTTGTACTCTATAGGATGTTTTATTTAACTTTTGGAAGTTTTTTATGAATATGGATTCTAGAAACGTGGATTGTATTGAATCAGAGGAAACGCTGTTGAATTTGAATGAGATTTAATCTTGAACGACAATCGATATAGTGTTTCTTCTATCTTATGTTTTAACTTGAAACAACAACAATCATTGGTTATTGTATCCTCAATTTGCATGCAATAATGTTCATTGTTTAGTTTACTGTTCTTATTTTTTGTTACTATAGAGGTTGTTTTATTAAATATTTTGAAGGCTTTATGATATGGATTCTAGAAATGAGGATTGTGTTATTTTAGATTAGATGAATTCACAATGAATTTGCTATGTTATGTATTTCAAGATTACTCTGATTGTTTTGTAAAGATTTCTTTGTGAATCATGTACAAACTAACAAATAAAAAAATAAAAATGTTTTAAAAACACCTATAGTGGGAGAGACCCCCAAGGTAAAATAAATGGTAAAATGCTGTTTAGTTTGGATGTAGCGACTGGCCCTCACCAGTCACAGAGCACCATTTTCCTTGGACATTGCTGCTGTCTTCTTTGGACTGCTCATAAATAAATACTTACCATATGCATCCGATTTCTTTTCTTCTGCAAAATAGATTAGAGAGTGAAATTAAGACATTAGATTGCAGACACCATATGTTGCAGTGATTGTCATTAGACTACATGAAGCAGGAGGACTGACGTCTCATGTCGGTATGGTAGCAGAGTCGCTGCCATGGGATGTAGGAGCGGGGGCAGTATGCTTCCTCATGAAGAAGAGGCAGTAGGATGTGGGGAAGAAAGCTTCCTTACGTTTCATAGCCTCAGCATATAACTATTGCTATTCAACAGGGTGCAGTATCCAATATTCAACAAATACCAGGGCCCTTGAATAGCCACAATCATCCTGAATTCAACACCTACAACACATTTACTCCATCAAGATCTTCCTCTTGCAGACTGGAGACATGAAATGCATCAATAGCGTACAAAGTGCATGGCAGGCATAACAAACTCACACAAGCCTCAATGGCCTGCAGATTTCAGAATGACCATGATCCTCTCATCCTCAAAGCTGAAGTCCTGGACCCTGCCATACAGTACATTTCAACTGCAGTTCTGTGCAAAGGGGTGCACACTCACGCTCAGCATGACGCTTGCCTACTCATTGTAACTAGTCAGTAATGCTATTACAACCAGCCTGAAAAGTTCAGGGTCATCAGCAGCATTACAACCCCAGCACCTGAAAGACAGACGATGATCACCACCTGAGCTCTCATGAAAGAACTGCATCTGTGCAAGAAAATGTACATCTAAGCATAAAATGGAGCCACTCTACATTTGAGGAACCCCCTTAACCCAAAAAAAAACATGGGAGCACCTCAGCAATAGGGGGTGGTGGGCTGCCATGAGCACCAGAACCCTAGAAAAGGAAAGAGCCTCTCAGCAAATGAGACAGCACTGAAGCAATAGAAGAAAAACTGGAGCCTAAGCGAAGGCGAGAGCACTTCCTCAATCAAGGAATACCTGATTGCAAGCAAAGCAGAGAGCACCTCAGAAATTAGGGGTTGGGGGAGTTCTGAAACCAAGCAAAGAGATCATTCTCTCAGTAATGGGAGAATGCTATGAGTAAAGGACAGATCATCCCACAAGCAGAGAGGACCTCAGCAATAAGGAGTGGGGGAATGTGTAACCTAACCAAAGGCAAGAGCCCCTCAGCAATAGAAGAGCACCTGGAACCAAGGAAAGGAGAGCAACTGAGCAACAGATGAACACACAGAACCCAAGCAAAGGCAAGAGCCCCTCAGCAATAGAAGAGCACCTGGAACCTATGCAAAGACAAGAGCATCTCTGAAATTGAAGAACACCCAGAACCAAGAAGAGGAGATAGCAGCTCAGCAGTGAAGGGTGAGTGGGTGCCCCGATTCTAAGCAAAGGAGAGAGTACTTCAGTGATAAACGAACACCCTGAACCCAAGCAAAGGAGTCAGTCAGCACCTGAGCTATAGAATAACACCCAGAGTCCAAGCAAAGAAGAAAGTGCCTCAGAAACAGAAGATCACCATGAACCCAAAGAAAGGAGGGAGCACCTTGGTGTACAGGAGCAGCAGAAGGCCTCTTCAGGAAGTCCTGCCTCATGCTTCCGATGTGCTGGAATCCAGAAGTTGCGCCATGCACAAAACCAGCGATTGTGCCTATTCAGCGGAGAGCCTTCGAGAAAATGTTTCCATTGAGAAGACACTACATAATGTATCCCCGTAGAGATGACAATCTCTTGGAGGAGATCCCCGAAGGAATATGAAAATCAATGAAAGAGAAGCTGGTGATGTCACAGGAATCGAGCGTGACACACTGAGAAAAGTGGCTGAAGAAAAGGATGTTTGGACCGCATGAAATCTGATGATGAAATAAAGAATTGAGTAACCTCCCATATGCGAAATGAAGATTGCACGTGTGAATAGCACTACAGAAAATGCAAGCCATTTAATAACTGTACAGATGCAAGAACGCAAGTAGACTAAATAATCATAAAGGCTGGCTATACGTAGTGAATAGACTGCAGCGGGTGTCGCCATTATATAGAAGCTGGACATCAGTGTGACATATTTAAGAAGCTCAGAGCCAGGAAGGAAGAAGGATCGGAAAGCTCCGTCACAGCAAAATGAAGCTAAGAGCATGGAAAGGCCTGGAAGAGCTGTCCTGCTTGATGTCAAAGAATTAAGTAGCCAAGAACTGGTTATCTATCTGAAGAGAACAGGAACCATGAGATGTTGAATCGTCTCGTGTTAAGGTACAAGGAAAGAACACCATGAGTGCCAAATTTATTAATTAAAGACAATTAAATGCTGCAAAACAGGCCGGAATATGGTCACTTGTCACCTGAGCCAAGGATGGAAATAGGAGTTGGGCATGCAGACCAGAACTGTGATAAGAGTGTGGTTGTACTCACATATATTCTCAGGAGCATGGATACTTTGCAAAGCCAAGTTCAAAGACAATCTGAATGGCAGAAGGCATGGGTGATGAGAGATGTTGGGCTAATTTGTTTTGAAGCAAATGTCGAGTCCACCCACTGGCACCTGGAGTACCAGCTTCATGCTGCTAGTGAAATGAATGTTCCAGAAGGGTGCGAGTGTGCCAATCAATTATAGAGGGACATATAATTAAGGGCCTTATATTTTGACAGCCAATGGTATTACAGTGTGTCTGATAACTGATGAAGATGACTTGCACTAGGGGTGGGCATAAGTTGTCCACCTGACTGTAGACACCTAATTCCAACCCGTCCCTATATGGAAAATAGACTTAGATGATCCCCTTAGTCCAACCACAACTCCTCTTTGCAAAGGTTCCTTCTTCTTATTTGCCACATAGTATGACATCACGCATGACACATTTTTTTATATAAAGCTGTGTTTTTTACATTAAATGTTTGAGAGAATTTAAGTGGATGTCCGTTGATGTCTGTTGTAACTTCCTGTTTTAGACAATTGATATTAAATCAGTCAGAGGAGACTTTTGCCAAATTTTCTGATTCGGTCTTAATGTTTGGTGTATGAGTTACTCTGCATCCCATCCGTGTATGATGTATTACTAATTAAGGACCTTATGTTCACGTGGTACCACTATCAAATGTTAGAAAAAGACCCATCGACCTGTTGAACTCTAGAGTGTCGAACAATCAGGCATCCTCCGTCATTTAGCCGGAAGATCTTGCAAGAAAATCGAGACGGTGGGCAGGGTCCCTCTCTGACGAAATCCCTACCTGGTTTCCACAGGCGCTTCGGACGGAAGGCGAAAGTAGTCTGATTGGAGGAGGAGATGATAATGAAGGTCTTGTGCCAGAATGACCGAATGGTGAGTAGACTGAGGAGAATGGCAAATTAAGGGAACAGTGTTGTGGTAATTTTAAATGTAACGAAAGTAACGAAAGTAACGAAAGTAACGGGGTAACGCAAAAGTTTGTATAAAGAGAGAGAAAGATGTGACCCCGAGAAACCTGACTCACAGTGTTCAGAAGAGTCGTCTTACACTCCAGTAGGAGTCTCTAGGCTACGTATGTACAGGTCCATATAAGATGACAACCGAAACTCTGTGATCAGAATATTGATTAGGGGCAGAGAAGAAATATGGGTGATCACTGTCGTTTAAATGTGAAAAGTCGACTAGTTTTGTCTGTTCATGTGTTTGTGTTGAATTAAGATGTCGAAAAGTGACACTGAGTTGTAAAAATGTTGAGACAAAGTTAAGAAGTCATATTGTCTACCTAGTAAAGTGATTTGGGTGAAAGACACAGCAAATAAGATGTTCATGCCATGGCCAAAAGGGGGATTCGCTGTCAAAGCGGTGTTGAAACACATGACCACGTACTTGCACTCTGCGTACACAGGGAAGAAATTAAAGAAACGGCTAGCTATTTTAGAGCAGACAGAAAGGATCCTCCATCCTGGGAGGATAGCACAACGGCAACGTGCTTGCCTTGAAAGCTAGATGACACAAAGCAACACAGGTTCGATCCCCAGGTCGGCACTTAGAAACCTCTGGGTATTAAGCATGTTATATATAACCTATCATATCATATCAATCAGAGTAAGGAGGAAGGTGTCAAGCCTTCTGCTCCGCCTTACCTCACCTAAAGTGAAAGGCGCTGATACGGAAGACAAAGGGGTATACCTGTTAAGGGAACTGAAAGCGGCGGCAGGGTATAGTAATTCGATATATGAACCGCTCGCTTATAGCATTGATGATAGTCCAGAGGAGAGTAAGAAAAAAGAGGAGACTTTTAAGATTATATGATACAAAGAGGAAAAGAGTGAACGGTCGAAAATATTGACAGAAATAGAAAAGGAGATTAAGAGATGGAAAGGAGAAAAGGAGAAAACTGACGAGGTAACGCTAGTACAGAATGAATGGATGGGAGGACAGAAATTACTCAAGGTAGATGGGAAAACCATTGAGGAAGTAAGGCAAAAGGAAGATCACAGATAGGGAACAAGAAAAAAGATTGTAGGAAGACGATCTAAAAGAAAGAGTAGACAATGAAGAAAGCAGATGTATCAAGAGGATCAACAAAAGAAAGAAGAAAGGGCAGAGGAGGAAAGAAAGTATGACAATAGACAGAGAGCAATGGAAGACAGAGAAAGAATAGAGAAGAAGAGAGAGGAGGAGGTCATTAAGGAACACAAAGATATAGAGACGGAGGGAAGAGAAAGAAAGAAGAGCAGGAATAAGGAAAGAAGAGATAAGACAAGAAGAGGAGAGAGTTAGATGGGAAGCGAGAAAGCGAAGAGAATTAGATGAAGAATTAGAACATAAGAGAAGACAACATACAGTGGGACAGAATATAAGAGTTCCTTCTGTTAAAGGAAGCATTGTCAGAGATATCTAGAACAAAACTGGATGAAGAGAGCTTCGATATAGGAAGTATCAGAGATAGGATTGATAAAGCCTATCAATAATTAAAGGGAGATAGCAAATCGGGAAGCAGATGGTAGGGAGAGCAATCCCCTGTATTTCAATCACAAAGCAAAGAAGGACGTCCATTCAGTCTTGAGCATAGAGTGTATCCTTAAGCCGACTGACCTTAGATAAGGGTGAAGGAGACGAGAGTCATACAAGTTGGGGACTAGACATGTCAGACGAGGAGAGAGAATCCTTCCTTGGGGAAGAGGGAGGGGGTGCATGTGCCCCTGAGGGAAGCCTACAGACGGACAAGGAAGTAAGATAGTCTGATCTAGAGCAACCTAAGGATAGGACGCCAGATCCCATAGCAAATCCCGAGCATCCCCGAGGACGATCTCATAGTGAAAAGGGAGAATCACTGCCATATGTGAGCAGATGAAGATCGCTACCAGGAAGGAAACGGTCAGGAATGATTGTCCCTGCTATGGATAGGCAGACTGCAGGTTAGGGTTTACACAGTTTCCCTTATTGGAAAAAGGGGGAGCAAGATCACAGTATATTCCTTGGCAGCAGATGGACAATGATAATTTAAGATGCAAACTTCAGAGTTTGACATCGGGTGCAGTAAGAAGGATTGACAAATTGGCAAGAAGGACAGGAGGAACTAAGTTGGCCATAGGGGACATTAAGGGTCTCTTGGCAGCCATCACTAGAGAAAGAGCAGATGACAAATGGAGGAGAGCAGTCTATTCAAGTGGGACAGCACAGAACACAACGCATGATGGGGAGCTGTTTAATAATTGTAGAGCAGATGTATGGAGGGCTCTCAGGGTACAGTATCCTGACACATCAGACATGCATGCAATTATGACACGTAAGATGAAAGAAGATGAAGATCCTATTGCTTACATTTAGGACATTCAAGAGCGTTGGACTCTTGAAACGAAAGAGCTGTGGGAAAAACAGTGGAACTCTTTTGCGACATTCTATGTCAAGGGTTGTCAGAGCAAGTGCAGAGACAAATGAAGAAATTAGTGGGAATGGAAGGCAAGCCTTCGGCTGAGATACAGCTGGCGATAGTGCATCACTATCGACTATTACAAGAGAAAAACAAGAAAAAAGATGAGGCTCGGAGAACTGAGGAAGCTAAATTAGTTCAGAAAAAAAGTCAAAATACACCATAGAAGAGGCGGTATTGACAAGCAGAGAAGGACTGAGAATACAGCAAGCAGTGAGTGCATCAAAGGAAATAATCAGTGCCTGATGGACCAAGGCGGTTATGGGTTTGTGCCACGAGGCAGAGGTATGGGTTACAGAGGAAGGGGTGAATTTCAAAACAATGAAGGTGGGTTTCAAAATGTGCACGTAGGGTTTAACCAAGGGGGATTACTTAGGTGGCCTCCCCCTGTATGTTGGACTTGTGGGATGACAGGGTACGTTGTGCACATGTTTTGGAGCCAAGGGAATGTACAGAATGGCCAATTCTCAAGCGAGGGACAGCTTATCCTACATCATATAGCTCACAAGCTACGGAAGGGTTTGCCCAAGATCAGACAGTGTATAATACACAAGCGCTGCGAAGGCAACAGGCACAGTAACCACAGGAAGTGCAAATGAATCCACCACAAGGGCAGTCACAGTACGCCCCCATGCAGACACAGCAGTATGCAAACACGGGACAATTGCTGACACCTAGGATAGGGGGTGTCACTGTAGTGGGAGGGAATCCTTTCACAGGTACAGGGGTATGCATGTACCCGCAATAGGACAGCTCGCAGGGTGACATGATGTGTTCAGTACTATCAGTGACACCAGACCCCCAAGGGTCGATGTGACAAAAGGAGGCAAATCTTTTTTTCTCTTCTAGTAGACACTGGTAAAACTCGTTCATGTATATGAGAGGGAAATTATCCAATGTTGGGAAATGTCACGAATGCTCAAGGGTTCTATGAAGCTACAAGTCAAGTTCCTTTTACTGATGAATTACCAGTCTCTATAGGAGAGTGTGACATGTCTGTTCCATTGTCGTATTCATGGCAGACACCAGTTAACTTTTTTGGGAAGAGATTTGATGACAAATCTTAACATGACGATTTAATTTACTGACAAAGGTATTGTGTGTTCCACTTCTGGCATGCATTATTTAAATGTGGGTGAATTTATACTGGCATTCACAAAGTGGCTCTATGTGGTATTCCAGCTGAGCCAGAGGTTTTCCTTTATGGTTTATGGGGTGAACATTTTATTAACATGGTTACCTGGCTTAGTCGAGAAGACTATGATAATACCAGACAAATTCTTGTTCAGACCAAAGATACCCATAGACGAAGAGGGGGACAGAATATTCGTACAGAATTAGATGAAGCCATAGTACGAGGGGAAATGGAAATGCTTCAAGGAACAGATGATGAAGGTAGACCATGGAGAACAGTGATAGCCATTGAAGAAGGGTGCAGATTTACTGACATTACTGACGATGACATGTTTAGAGATGACCCAACAGACGATGAAGTAGTGTTTCACATGAGCATCACTTACTGGAAAGGATGGAGAAAAGGGAAGTTGAGGGCGTGGCCAACTGCGCAATGCGGTAGACGTGCGCCTCTGGAGCTCCCGCTGCCGCGGCCTAACATCCTGTTATAAACGACTACTTAAGACCATCTGGTGACCCCCAAAAAACGATCTCCGGTGCGTGATACCCCAGGGCACGTCTGGGGCGAATCCCAGCCTGAAATGTGCCGGGGTTGCAGAGGTGGGAGCCCGGGAAGGAGACGCCGGTGAGGCCCGACGACGAACCAAGATGGCCACCGGAGCACTGGGCGCGCTTTGAGCGGGGACCGGACCATCCACGCACTCTGTGGTGGTTGCCAGTCGGAGTCGGGGACGGAGTTCCGGAGGACTGGCGAGGGCCAGGAGTTAGGGCGTGGCCCCGTGGGACCCCGACTGGAGGAATCGGCTGGCCGGACTCTGAGCCGCTCCGCCCGGACGAGGAGAGACAGGCGCGACCAGTTGATCGCCACAACGAAGACCTGCATACAGCGGTGAGTACCCGCCAACAGACATGGGGAAAGACAAAGCTAGACGGCCCACCATGCAAAACAGAATCGGACAGTACACAATCCCTCCAACGCAACCCCCCGACTGCCAACCGCTGCAGTCGGTAGAGGAGGACTCGGTACCTGGACTCTCGCTGAGGGACGTTATGGCGGCCATAGCAGACTCCTGTACATCGATGGAGCAGAAGATGGGCGGAATCAACCTGGATGTCTCCCTCCTCCGACACGACCTGCAGAAATTGTCAGCAGGAACGGGCGAGGCGGAACAGCGTATTTCCAACACGGAAGATGGACTTCACGCAGTGCAACAACAGCTTCAAGGGGTCACCGCCAAGTCGAAGAAGGAGAGGGCAGGTCCAGGCGCAACAACATTCGGATTTTAGGTATTCCCGAGAAGGCCGAAGGCCCCTGCATGGAGCTTTTCTTGGAGCAGTGGCTGATGGACCTGTTCGACCAGCAATCCTTCTCTAAATTCTTTTCTATAGAGAAGGCCCACCGAATGCCCACGGGTGGACCAGTGCCCGGTGCTCCCCCGCGAACGGTGATAGCAAGACTATTGAACTATCGGGATCGAGACACGCTCCTGCACCTTGCACGAACCAAAGGAATGATCACCTTTAACGGATCCAATATAGCCTTTTTCCCGGACTACACGTGGGAGGTCCAGAAAGCACGACAATCCTTTGATAAACTTAAAAGGCAGTTGCAAGCGATGGGAGTCAAATACGGCCTCCTCTTCCCGGCACAGCTGAAAATGTATCACAAGGGCACAACGGTCCACGTCAGTGACCCAAGGGTGGCCTGGCGCTGGGCAGAGCAGCATATCGAGGGAGACTGGTCGGCACCTCAAACCAACAGAGACAGAAATCCCAGGCCACCGGCACGACACCCACCGGAGCCGGTCCAGCCACCCTCACCGAACCAACCGGCGGAAGCCGGGGACTGACTCTGGCGGGCCCCCTGAGGGGGGGTCTGATCCCACAAGCGGGTGTGAGACCGAACTGATACCAAGGACTAAGCCGGGTGGTGCCACCAAACTGTTGTAAGTCGTTTACGTCGTTAATATTGTGGCTAGCGGTGGCGTATCTCCATCGCACCTGGGAGAAGACTACCGGGGCCCCCCCTAACTTCTTTAGTTTTAACCTAAACGGGGGTTCGCAAGGTTGACTCGCTACCCTCTTTGAGTGTCAACGATGTTGGGGCTACAGGTACTTCGTGTTGGGGTGGAGTATAGGGAGGCGGAGGGAGGGGAAAGTTAGAGGGAGTTTTTTGTTACCCTGGGAGCAATGCGTCACTGCAAACTACAGGGTTTGTTGAGGTTCATGGGAAGACGAGGCCACAGATGGTCCAGACAGTACAATACCATTTACCCTGGGCAGGCACCGCAATACATCACCACTGACGGGGACACCCTCCTCGTGAATCACCCGCCCAATCTCTTATCCCGACTATCGGATGGCATCCATACAACACCAGTCGATCCCGACTGAACACCCCAAATCTTTTAAGGTACTCACCTGGAACGTAAATGGGATGGGCTCCGCAATCAAAAGGCGCCTGATTAAGCAACTACTTAGGAGACACTCCCCTGACGTGGCCCTGCTATCCGAAACACACCTTGCGGGATCAAACTGTGCCCATTTCCAACGCACAAACTACAGGACGGCTTTCCATGCGGGATACACAAAGGGATCCAGGGGAACCCTCATTCTTGTACACAAGCGCATTCCTTTTGCTATTCAGAGCCTGGAACAGGACCCTAGGGGCCGCTATGTGCTGATCCTGGGAACGCTTTGGGAGGAGAGGGTCGCTTTTGCTTCAGTGTACTCCCCACCTGGGTTGGGGCAGGAGCTGCTGGAGGACTTGACGGCCCTCATAGGTAAACACCAACCTGATAGGCTGTTTCTGGGGGGGGGGGGATTTTAATGAAGTCATGTGCAATACCACTGACCGTACGCACCTCAGACATCACAACCCGGACACCCCTACGAAACTGTTTAACTTTGCATCTGCTTTGGGTTTGGGTGATGTATGGCGAGAGTTACACCCGGACACCAGAGGGTACTCCTTTCACTCTGGAGCCCACGGCTCCCTCTCCAGGATTGACTATCTCTTTGTCCCACACACAGATCTTTACAGGGCACGAGCGACTGACTTCCTTCCCCGGGGCATCTCAGACCACTCACCCCTACTTGTGGAAATTCACACACAGGGACCCCCCTCCTAGAACTTGGAGATTGAACAACTACTACCTGGGGTTCCCAGAGCTAGTTGACCACCTTACGGAAGTCTCCACCGAATACTTCGAGTTTAATGATAACGGAGTACAGGACCCGGTGGTGGTATGGGAGGCCTATTAGACAGTCTTACGGGGCGCCATAATCTCCTGGGTGGCAAATAGGAGGCGGGTGACATTGCAACAGCAGAGGGCGAACTGGCCCGACGCGAGAGCAAACACATCCTTGACCCATCCCCACAGACCCAGCTTTCCCTTAAACGAGCCACTGAGCGGCTCCGAAACCTCTTGTTGGACAATGCTAAACAAGCCCATTGGGACTCTCGAGCCAGAATCTATGAACATGGGGACAAAACCGGCAGAATGCTAGCTTGGCTGCAGAAAAGGGATGAGGGACAACGCTGCGTTCGTGAGATTGTCACCTTAAGGGGTGAAAGGTGCACATCGGACGCCGAGATAGCAGAGGCCTTCGCCCAATTCTATGAACCACTCTATCGGGCCCTGACCCTGCAGCTGGACCCAACTCTCCTTAGTGACATACCACTCCCAACTCTCTCAGTACGGCAAAGGGCGAGTCTCGACTCTGCCCTCTCGGAGACCGAGGTTGCCGAAGCACTAGCGCAATTGCAAACCGGGAAGACACCAGGCCCGAATGGGTGCCCAACTGAAACCTGGTGGAAGCTGGGGGAGGGACACATTACATCTTCCCTCCATAAAATGTTCTTGACAGCCCGGGAACAGGGCACCCTCCCGCAGGACCTCTGTAAGGCCACCATTGTGGTCATCCCTAAACCTGATAAGCCCCAGGAACAGTGCACCTCCTATAGGCCAATCTCGCTAATCGATGGCGAGGCTAAGGTCCTCGCCAAACTCCTAGCCAACAGGTTACAACTGGTGGCTGATGCCCTAATACACCTGGATCAATGTGGCTTTATGCCACACCGATCGACCCTTATGAACCTGCGTCGACTCCACTTGGCGTTAGAGAGGGCTCCCACCATTAACAACCCGCTTGCTCTTCTAGCGATCGATTTTGAGAAGGCCTTCGACTCGGTCCGATGGGATGGCCTCTGGGAGATCATGGAATGCATGGGCTTCGGGGAGGGATTCCTGGGATGGGTGAAACTGCTGTATATGGTGAATCATATACATATGGTGGTCAGGGTGAATGGATGGACCTCTCGCTCTTTCCGACTGGGCAGGGGTACAAGACAGGGGTGCCCTCTTTCCCCCCTTCTCTTCGCTCTCGTGATAGAGCCGTTGGCCATATGGCTTCGCCAGAGCACATCCTGGATGTGTTACTAATTAAGGACCTTATGTTCACTGGCAATAGAAGAGCACCCAGAGCCTAAGCAAAGACAAGATCATCTCAGCAATAGACGAGCACCCCGAACCCAAAAAAGACAGGAGCACCTCAGCAATAGATGAGCATGTGGACCCCAAGCAAAGAAGAAAGTATTTCAACAAATTAAAGAGCACCTGGAACATATGCAAAGACAAGATAAACTCAGCAATAGAGGAGCACGTGGAACACAAGAAAGGCACTGCTTTCTGAAAACATTCCAGTCGCCTTCCTTGGACTGCTCAAGGGCAATATGTACTTAGGAATAAAACATACCATATGCGTCCGGTTTCTTTTCCTCTGCAAAACAGAGTAGACAGCAAAATTAGGACATTAGATTGCAGAGTCCATATGTTGCAGTATGTTGCATATGGTCCATATGTTGCAGTAATTGTCACTAGACTGTATTAAGCAGAAGGACTGAAGTCTCATATCGTTATGGTTAGAAGTGTAAACATAGAAATACTCTCTCGTTATAACAGCAGCAGAGAGACATCCAAATAACCATTTATCTCAGTATATAGGAGATGTATAATGTGCAAACCTAGCTGGGACGTGACAGTGCTTTGTATAGAGAGGATGCACCCAGGTGGCTACAAGTAATGCACAGGGGTAGCAGAGTAGCTGGGATGGGTAGCAGGAGCACGGGGGGCACTATGTTCCCCCATGAAGAAGGGGAAGTAGGGTGTGGTGAAGAAAGCTTCCTCACTATTCACAACCTCATGACATCACTGCAGCCCTTCAACAGGGTGTGGTATCCAGTATTGCACCTATGTCCTTCAATTGCCATGATCATCCTACATTCATCACCTAGAACAAATGTACTCCATCAAGATCTGCCTCTTGCAGACTGGAGACATGAACTGCATCAATAGCATACAAAGTGCATGGCAGGCACAAAAAGCTCAACTCACCCTATCCTCAATGGCCTGCAGATTTCAGAATTACTATGATCCCCTCATCCTCAAAGCTGAAGTCCTGGACCCTGCCATACAGTACATTTCTACTGCAGTTCTGTGCAAAGGGGTGCACACTCACACTCAGCATGATGCTGGCCTTCTCATTCTAACTATCCAAAAATGCTACTGCAACCACCCTAAAATCTTCAGGATCATCAGCAACAGTGCAACCACAGTGTCAGAAAGTCAGACGATGATCGCCACACGAGATCTCGTGGAAGGACTGCGGCTGTGCAAGAATATGCTAACACAAGCTTAAGAAGGGGAAACTCTGCAATCAAGGAACTCCCAGAAACCAGGCAAAGGAGAGAGCACCTCAGCAATGGATGGGGGGCGGGAGCTGTCTGGATCCAAGCAAAGCAGAGAGAGAGCATCTCAGCAATGAGGGTGGTAGTGAGGGCTGTCTGAGCCCTAGAAAAGGAAAGGGTACATAAGCAACGGGGGGTCACAGTCCACCTCCAAACAAACTGGAGTGCACCTCAGCACGGGGGAAATGCTCTTAACCCAAGCAAATGTCAGGGCACCTCATTAACGGAGGAACGCTCTGAGCCTAAGAGAAGGTGTGAGTAATTCAGCACTCAGATCCTCATCCCCCTTTTGGGTAACTTCTTGGAAGACTCAGCTTTGGTAAATAAGATATTTCTCCCCATTCAGGCATGGATGGCATCCCATGGCCTCTGTCTGAATGACGACAAAACAGAGATTCTGATCCTTGGCACAGAGACAGCGATTAAAAAACTTGACCCTAACTATAACCTGCCCAAACCTGGGACAAACTCCCCTTAGAACTTAGAAAGGACCAACCTTACCCAAGCTTCAGGCGTAAGGTTCTTTCATGGATACGATCTAATGACATCTAATGTGATCACCCTCTTTTACCAGAACCACTCGTCCTAAGTGACACCTCCCTACTATGCCCATTGTTAACCTGTCCCCACATAGGGACCTCTGACTACCACTGCGCTAGTATCTAGGAACTTCGCTGGATCCTACCGGGACTACAAAACTGTGGTTGATTGTTACTTAGCTCTTTATGCTTCCAACACCTAGCATTAACTGTATAAGTATATTCAGACTGTAGCGTTGTTGAACTGTCCTACTGCCTATTTCTTTATGCTTCCGACACCTGGCATTAACTGTATAAGTATATTCAAACTTTAATGTTGTTGAACTGTCCTACTGCCTATTTCTTTATGCTTCCGACACCTGGCATTAACTGTATAAGTATATTCAGACTGTAACGTTGTTGAACTGTCCTACTGCCTATTTTGTGTGTGTCACTGTAACTAAGTTCTCAAGTATCCTTGTAATGTTTGCGCCCGCTACCTGCGGGTTTGGTTTTGCGCTATATTAAATAAACAAAAAAACAAACAAACAAGAAGAAAACCAGGAACCTCTGTGAGGGCGAGAGCACCTCAGCAAACAGGGAAGAGCTGAATGCAAGCAAAGCAGAGAGCACCTCAGCAAACAGGGAAGAGCTGAATGCAAGCAAAGCAGGGAGCACCTCAGCAAACAGGGAAGAGCTGAATGCAAGCAAAGCAGAGAGCACCTCAGCAAACAGGGAAGAGCTGAATGCAAGCAAAGCAGGGAGCACCTCAGCAAACAGGGAAGAGCTGAATGCAAGCAAAGCAGGGAGAACCTCAGCAAACAGGGAAGAGCTGAATAGAAGCAAAGCAGAGAGCACCTCAGCAAACAGGGAAGAGCTGAATGCAAGCAAAGCAGAGAGCACCTCAGCAAACAGGGAAGAGCTGAATGCAAGCAAAGCAGAGAGCACCTCAGCAAACAGGGAAGAGCTGAATGCAAGCAAAGCAGAGAGCACCTCAGCAAACAGCGAATAGCTGAATGCAAGCAAAGCAGGGAGCACCTCAGCAAACAGGGAAGAGCTGAATGCAAGCAAAGCAGGGAGCACCTAAGCAAACAGGGAAGAGCTGAATGCAAGCAAAGCAGAGAGCACCTCAGCAAACAGGGAAGAGCTGAATGGAAGCAAAGCAGAGAGCACCTCAGCAAACAGGGAAGAGCTGGATGCAAGCAAAGCAGAGAGCACCTCAGCAAAACAGGGAAGAGCTGAATGCAAGCAAAGCAGAGAGCACCTCAGCAAACAGGGAAGAGCTGAATGCAAGCAAAGCAGAGAGCACCTCAGCAAACAGGGAAGAGCTGAATGCAAGCAAAGCAGAGGGCACCTCAGAAATTGAGGGTGAAGTCCTGAACCAAGCAAAAAAAGAGAGTGGCACCTGTGAGAAACCTGACGGTATTCACCCACCTACTCCTTCAGGATCCTCCATTCAGCTGGTCAGTGAAGGGAGCACCTGAAGGTGAGAGGTTAAAATAAGAGAGCAAGGAATAAAGAGAGGGGATACCGATCAGAGTGGTCATGCCCAGGAGAAGCAAAGAACCTGGCGTTTTTGAAAGTCTCTGATCGTACCCCACACGTGAAATGTGCAGGAAAGAACTGAATATGAAAGGAAAGGTACACTTTGACAACCGAACTTGTGATTAAATTCAAGAGGGGCCTGAGCTTGGGAAGGGAACCCCTGAAATGCCTAACAAAGTGGAACACCTATTATTTTCTGATAGTTGAACTTGTGTTTGTGTCCAAGACAAGTGGAGTTCCTATTGGTTTTGATGCTAAAGGAGTTAAAGCTTGGGGAAGGGAATCCCGAGAAGTTTGGAAAGGAAATATATACATTTCTTTTAATTGTGTTCTGGAACCTGTAGAGCCAACGCTTGGGGAAGGGAATCCCAGGGAAAGTGTAAGAAGGGAACAAGAACTATGGAGAAGGTCTGATTACCAGTCCTTTGTTGATTGAACTCATTTTTGTGAAGCTGATCACCCCACACCTGTTGAGAAAGTCACCTAAAACCAAGCTTGGTTTACTATTTTCTGTTGAACCACTACTTCCTCCTTTTTGAAGACATCCTAACACATGTGTGTAAAGAGTGAGGGCAAGCATAGGTTTAGACACAGATGGACTATTTTTTTGGACTCTAAGACATTGACGGCCTCTAGAAACATAATTTGAGGGAACCATCCCTTCAGAGTTGGGGCCAGCTAGGCATTACACCAACCCATGAACCTTAGTAAATAAAGGTTTTGAAACAAACCTCTTTGAGTTTGTGTCTTTCTTGATACCATGCCTGTCTCACACAACCTAACAGGGGAATGCTCTGAGCCTAAGCAAAGGAGAGAGCACCTCAGTAATGGAAGAGCACTAGCAACCGAAGCAAAGACAAGAAAACCCAGCAAAGGAAGAGTGCTCAGACGCCAAGCAAAGGAGAGAGCACCTCAGCAATGGGCGTGCACCCTGAACTCAATCTCAAGAAAGAGCACAGCAGAAATAGAGAAATACATTTTACCGCACAAAAAGTGGAAGAGCTTCCCTCTGAGAAAGAAATGGCAAAATGCAGTTTAATTTGGATGTAGCGACAGGCCCTAACTGATCACTAGGTACCATTGCTGCTGCCTTCCTTGGACTGCTCAAGGAAAATACGTACTTAGAAATAAAACTTACCATATGCATCCGGTTTATTTTCATCTGCAAAACAGAGTGGACAGTGAAATTAGGACATTAGATTGCAAAGTCCATGTGTTGCAGTAAGTGTCACTAGACTACATGAAGCAGGAGGACTGAAGTCTCATGTCGATATGGTTAGAAGCTCAAACATAGAAATACTCTCTCATTATAACAGCAGAGGACAGAAATGAAAGGCTGAATAACAACAATTTATCTCAAGTTAGAGGGGATGTAAAACATGCAAACCTGGCTGGGAAGTGAAAGAGAGTTGTTAAGAGAGGACGCACCCAGGTGGCTACAGGTAGTGCACAGGGGGCATGGGTAGCTGCTATGGGGAGCAGGAGATGCAGAGGGCACTATGTTCCCCCATGAAGATGGGGCAGTAGGGTGTGGTGAAGAAAGCTTTGCACTATCCACAGCCTCACGACATCACTGCAGCTCTTAAACAGGGCGCAGTATCCAGTGTTCCACATATATACCAAGGCCCTTGAATGGCCACGTCCATCCTGAATTCAACTCCTACAAAAAGTTTACTCCATCGCGATCTGCATGAACTACAGCAGTCCTGGAACCTGCCGTACAGTAGATTTCTACTGCAGCCCTGTGCAAAGGGGTGCACACTCACCCTCACCATGAGGATTGCCTACTCATTGTAACTTAGGGTGGTTGTAATTCAATTACAACCACCCTAAAAAAGCTCAGGGTCCTCAGCAGCATCGCAACTCCGGCACCTGAAAGCAAGATAAGAAAGGCCACCTGAGCTCTCACGAAAGAACTGCATATGTGCAAGAAAATGTAAATCCAAGCTTAAGAAGGAGCCACTCTACATTTGAGGAACCCCCTTAACCCAAAAAAAAACATGAGAGCACCTCAGCAATAGGGGGTGGTGGGCTGCCATGAGCACCAGAACCCTAGAAAAGGAAAGAGCCTCTCAGCAAATGAGACAGCACTGAAGCAATAGAAGAAAAACAGGAGCCCAAGCGAAGGCGAGAGCACTTCCTCAATAAAGGAACACCTGATTGCAAGCAAAGCAGAGAGCATCTCAGAAATTAGGGGTTGGGGGAGTTCTGAACCCAAGCAAAGAGATCATTCTCTCAGTAATGGGAGAATGCTATGAGTAAAGGACAGAGCATCCCACAAGCAGAGAGGACCTCAGCAATAAGGAGTGGGGGAATGTGTAACCTAACCAAAGGCAAGAGCCCCTAAGCAATAGAAGAGCACCTAGAACCAAGGAAAGGAGAGCAACTGAGCAACAGATGAACACACAGAACCCACGCAAAGGCAACAGCCCCTCTGCAATAGAAGAGCACCTGGAACCAGGAAAATGAGAGCAACTGAGCAATAGAAGAACACACAGAACCCAAGCAAAGTCAAGAGCCCCTCAGCAATAGAAGAG